>NC_045428.1:188439491-188747929 GCF_902635505.1 Sarcophilus harrisii
ATACAAGCACAGCTTTATTCACCAGAAATTTACTATTTTCCCATTTGTAGGACTCAGAAGAGTTTACTCTAATTCTATTGCTTTTAGAACCACAAAGCCTTTCATGTTGATGAAAATACTTGTAAGGAAAACAACAATAACACACTAACAGAAAATCCAGTCATTCACTTTCATCTTCTCTGGGGGAGCCAGCCTGTGCAACGTGACATGTTTCAAACAAAATTCCCCTCTTTGTGAGAGAATGGTCTTGGCAAATACTCATGCTTTGATATGATGCATATTTGACAAAAACCAGAGAAAAACAAATTGCTGCTCTGAAGAAAAAATTTATTAGAAATCTGAAGTCCTAAAGTGCTTTATGACTTGGAGATGATACTGGTGACATCAAACCAAATATTCACTGGTCTCAAATCGAAGTCAAGCCTGAATATATTGATTTTAAGGTTTCAGCTGACACAATTCCTTTGCTTTGTTGCTTTGATAGCTCAAAAAAGTTGCTCAATTTTACTGACTTATTTTTGGAGAAGGAGTTTGGGGCAAGCTTAAACCTGCTTCCTCATCTCACAGTCTCTTATAGATATAAATAATTCTCATAGACTTACACTGTATATAACACTTCATTATTACAATATTTCACATTTACTGTGTCATACAGGATGGTTTGGCAGACAGTTTGCTCAGCTGTATTCTCAAAGTTCTCTAAGGAATGAGTTAATTTTTATTCTAACATGAGAAACAAAGATGGAAATCTTGGAAAGCTTCTCCAAACAATGAAAACTGGGATTTGGGAGTGTCATTACTGAGCTATATTAGATGGCCCTATGTCTCCACTACAATTCTGTAATGGAATACACACATATTTTGGAATGGAGAAAGCAGAATCATGAATTTCTTACCAAAAAAATCCTGTGTGCCTTCAAACTCAAAACATTAATCAATTATTTAATCAAAAAGCCCCTTCTATATGTTAGGCACTGTGGTAAGTTTTAGATATACAAATACCAATAATTCCTACTGACAAAGTAACTTAAATTATAATGAAGAAGATGACCAAAAAAGAAGTAGAACTTTTGACACATGTCAGAAATGAAACTTTCCCTGTACCAAAGGGAAATTTTTGAAATCGTATTTGAAGGAGTTGCTACAATATCATCGTAATATTTAGAAGACTTTAAATTTTGTGTCAGGCCTGATTCAGATTAATTTGGTGGTTCAGGATCAAGACTGAAATGAAACAATCTAATATTTAACCAAAAGAAGTTTGCTTGATAACACTGAAAAAACATTCAGTGAGAATACAGAACAGATTCAATTGAGCATAATCCCACTGCATCTTCATTTACTATTCCTGCAACAGACAGTTCTGTTCTAAGTGTTGGAGCTATAAAGGCAAAAACTAGACCATGTTTTAAAGAAATTTACCATCTAATAAGGGAGATATATCTGATATACCTATTCAGCAGCATTTGTTAAGATTGAGGAGCTATCAACTCATTTTTCACTAGGATGTTATAATTGGGGGACCAGGAACTTATGTCAACAGTCCCTCCTAAATATCACAGAATAAAGGTAAAAATTAGAAATCACTGGCCTGGACCACAAAACAGACACCTTGATAGATGTTTCTTTTCTACATTCTAGCTTTTGGTAGCAAGGTCACAAAGGTCTTCTAGAAAACATAGACATGTGAGAAACCAACCATAAGTAAATTTTGGCCTAAGTAAAATAAAAATACAAACAGAGAAGCATCAAAAAGAAAAAAAAAAAAACAAGCAATGTCCTCTGAAGAAGTGACCTGATATATAGAAGAATAAAGATAAGAAATCTTAGGTTTATTTTACTTTAAAATTGGATTCCTGAATCTTAATGAACTGGTCCATGTGGTAGGTAATGCATCTCTGAGTGAATCTACTGAAACAAAGAGGTGATAAGTTGGAGCCCTAAGTTGGAGTATCAAGAAGACAG
Source organism: Sarcophilus harrisii (assembly GCF_902635505.1). NCBI lineage: Eukaryota > Metazoa > Chordata > Mammalia > Dasyuromorphia > Dasyuridae > Sarcophilus > Sarcophilus harrisii. Next base: position 188,441,457 of record NC_045428.1, read on the forward strand.
AATAGATGCTACCTCTGTCAGAGTTATTACTCATCAATCCTCACAGATCAGGCTTACTGGTAATGTGGTAGTTAAACGATGTAATGGGCTGTCCAGTCGGAGCACTTAAAGCTAATTACCAATTGGACAATACTCTATTAATATATGCTTGGAGAAAGAATGGCCCAGCCTACTCTCTGTGCAAGTCTGATGTGTTTTATAGGAGACTGGGTAGAAGATTTGGTGGGTGGAGCATGAGAGGCAGAAGCACTGCTGGCCGGATTTATGTCTAGATTGCTCTCACTTTGTATGGCCATTCCCCTTCACCTCCTCAAAGAATAAAGATCAAGGACTTTCGCTTATCCTGACTCTGGCTGATTTTAAAATACTCTGGGTGCTAAATTCAGTCACCACAAAAAAGTCATTACTTTCTCTTATTTGGCCCACACTAGTGTCATAGTTGATCTTAGAGTCATTCTGTGCCATTACCAACACAGTGTTCCCTGGACTTCCCACTTCCTTGGATTTCTCATCAAGAGGAACAATCTCTGCCTCTTTAGATACCTCTAATCATGGACTGCCCCCTTTTTCTCAGGAAATGATTAATTATGCAAAAACAATTTAATGTCCACTGTAATTATAAAGCAAGGGAATAAAGAGATAATATCTTTTTTTTTTTTTTTAAATGATGAAATTAAGGAGTTAGGGAGTAATGTACTAGGAGAAAGAAAAAGAGAAAAGTGGAAAGGTGCATATTGTCTGCCATAAAGAGTAAGGTAAGAAAAAGTTTTTACAATGGAGGGGAAGAGGAGGAGTGAGTGAATCTTACTCTCATCAGAATTGGCTCAAATAGGATATAACATACATACTCAATAAGGGTATAGCAATCTATCTTACCTTTCAGGGAAATAGGAGGGAAATGGGATATGGGAAGTGAGGAAAGATGATAAAAGAAAGGAGAGGGAGTGATCAGTAGCAAAACACTTTTCAGCAGGGACAGGGTGAAAGGAGGGATAGAATAAATGGGGGGAAATACAATTAGCAATAATAATTGTAAAAAAAAAAAAAATCCAAGCAAGTGTCTCTGATAAGGCCTCATTTCTCAAACATCGAAGGAAATGAGTAAATTTACTTAAAAAAAAAAAGAGCCCCAATTGATAAATGACCTAAAGATATGATCTGTACCCAACAGGCTACAAATAAGTGCATAATCCTTTGACCTAATAGCATCACTACTAGGTATGAATACCAAAAGAGATTGGGGTAAAAAATAAAACAAACAAACAAAAAACACCAGAAAATGACCTATATGCTATCCCTAGCAGCTCTCTTCTTAGGACAAAATAAATTAGAAATTGAGGGAATGCCCATCAATTGAGGAATGACTCAATAAACTGTGTGTGCGTCTGTACTGGAATATTTTTGTTCTCTGGGAAATGATGAGCAGGATGCTCTTAGGAATAAAAATTCAGGAAGTTCTCCATAAACAAAGTGAAATATACTATATACAAAATAATAGCAATGTTCTTGGATGACCAGCTGTAAATGACTTTATTATTCTCAGTTGTACAATCATCCACAACTACTCTGAAGGACTTATGATGAAAAATCCTATCCATACCTAGAGAAGGAACTGATAGTATCTGAATAGAGATTGAAACATTTTCTATTTTTCTCTCTTTTAACTTAATTTTTCTCAAGTGTTTTTATTTTCACTAGGGTGGGACATCTGTTTTCTTTCACAACTTGACTTTTGTGGAAATGTTTCTCATAACTTCACATGTGGTTTCTTTATTGTGGGTGGGAATAAGAGAGAGAATCTAGAACTCAAAAATTTTAGAAACAAATGTGAAAAAATGTTTTAAATGTAACTAGTGAAAAATATTAAATTAATTAAAGAAAGAAAGAAAAAAGAAAGCAAGGCAATAAGTCTTTTTGAAACAAAGAATAAAAAATTATAAATTTTTTGGATGTGACTGAGGTGTGACCAATCTTTCTTTACCTATTTTTGGTGGGTGAAAGAGAATGATAGTAGTAGGGAAGAAAAGATTGACTATTGAAAAAATAAAATAATTTAAAAATTTTTAAGAAGCAAAGGCACCACTCAATAACTTAATTCACTGATCCCTAAAGCACTTCCTTAAAACAAATCATATCTGCAAATTTTAGTCCAAAATAATAATTAATTTTAAAAATTTAGGTCTTCTTGTTCTCTTTTTGATGTAGATATTGGAGTTTTCCTATGAATACTCATTTGTAGAGGCACTTGCTACCAAACACAGAAATTAAAATAGAGAAACTGACCAAATAAATGTTCTCTTATTTGAAAACTTCTTCAGTTAACAGAGAGGTCTCATTCCAGTTTCTGCATTGAATTTATATAGTGAAATTTCTTTAAAAGTTTTCAATCTTTTGAAATGTTAATCCTCTGAATCTTTTGTTTTGGTGTCATCTCCTTTGCTTTTTGTACTCTTTGCATTCAATCTTACCCTCATCAGTTGAGAGCCAAATTTAAAATGAGGAAAATGAGTCTTCCTGACTCAAGACCCAGTGCTCTACCCAATGTATCACCTAGCTGCCTTATCTACATATGCTCAGATTTAATGCAAGGTCAATAGATGGTTTAAATCTTGCTAGAGCTTAGCTATTGTAAAAGACATTCCAACTCTTAAGAGTTTTTCATATATCTCACTATGATTAACTATTTAGAGTCATTTAATACCACATTTTTTTTTACTAACCAAAATGGATTTTTAAAAATAGCTTTTTATTGACAGAACATATGCATGGATAATTTTTCTTTTTCTTTTTTTTTTTATTTAATAGCCTTTTATTTACAGGTTATATGTATGGGTAACTTTACAGCATTAACAATTGCCAAACCTCTTGTTCCAATTTTTCACCTCTTACCCCTCCACCCCCTCCCCCAGATGGCAGGATGACCAGTAGATGTTAAATATATTAAAATATAAGTTAGATAAACAATAAGTATACATGACCAAACCGTTATTTTGCTGTACAAAAAGAATCAGACTCTGAAATATTGTATAATTAGCTTGTGAAGGAAATCAAAAATGCAGGTGGGCATAAATATAGGGATTGGGAATTCAATGCAATGGTTTTTAGTCATCACCCAGAGTTCTTTCTCTGGGCGTAGCTGGTTCAGTTCATTACTGCTCCATTGGAAATGATTTGGTTGATCTCATTGCTGAGGATGGCCAGGTCCATCAGAACTGGTCATCATATAGTATTGTTGTTGAAGTATAATGATCTCCTGGTGCATGGATAATTTTTCAACATTGACCCTGGCAATCACTTCTGTTTCAACTTTTCCCTTCCTTCCCTCCACCCCCTCCCCAGATGGCAGGCAGTCTCATACATGTTAAACATGTTAAAGTATATCTTAAATACAATATATGTGTACATATTTATACAGTTCTCTTGTTGCACAAGAAAAATCGGATTTAGAAAGGTAAAAATAACCTGGGAAGAAAAACAAAAATGCAAGCAATTAATTTCCCAGTGTTCTTTTAGTGGATGTAGCTGTTTCTGTTCATCATTGATCAATTGGAATTGAATTGGATACTTTCATTGCCAAAGATAGCCACTGCCAACAGAATTGATCCTCATATATTATCAACTAAAATGGATTTTTATAGGAATGAAAATTAATCCAAAGCTAGCCAACTTCTTTGTTTTCACAATCAGAAATAAGAATTGTGGAGTGCCAAGTCTATTTTCTACATAAGTCTTGTCTTAATGGAAGTTTGATCAGTTAGTTTACATCTGTTCTAGAGTTCTAGAGCATATCTACATATGCATTCTAAAAACTTAAGGAATTCTCTTATGTCTGTCTGATTAGTACTATAGATAATGCAGAATTTTTTTTTCTATTAAAATAAGTTAATGGGGTAATAGTACTCATGTAGATCCTGGATAGCTCTAAAAATGAGAAAGAAGCTCCATTCAGATAACTCTCAAGAGCTATTTTTAGGCTGTTTGTTTATTCTCTTTTTTGGGGGGAACCTTTAATTTCATACTCTGTTGAATTTTACAGAACTGAAAATGTAAATTTGACAATTTTCTCTAGAAGATAGCCATTTGAGAGATCTTTGAATAATAGATATCAGTAGTGTTTAAAAAAAGATTGGATTTCCACTTCTTGAGATTGTTTGGATAAACTAGAAACTTTTCCAAATTGTTTAAGAGTAAATCAAAGGAATTTACTCTCCCTACTTTTACTTAATATATTTCAGGAAATGATAGTCATAGCACTAAAGAGAGAGAGAAAAAAATAAATTGAAAGACAAGAGAAGCAAGGAACAGAGAAAATTCTCCTCATTTGCTGATGTTATGATGGTTTTCTTGAAAATTCGAGAATCAGCAAAGATATTAATCAAGACAATATTTTTATCAAAGTTGCAAACTATAAAGTAACCCCCTCCTCCAAAATCAACTTCATTACTACATAATAAAAAATTCAAGAAGTAATACTAGAAAGATAAATGCCATTCCGAATAACTGCCAAAAATATGTAAACGATGTGGGGACCAAAGACCAAAACCCACTAATAGTTTTATTAGACTCAATTATAAAGTGGTCTTTAAAGAAACAAAAAAAACTTAAACAATTGGAGGAATACTCAATCATAAAAATAAAAATCTGGCATTAATTAAAATAAAATAAAGTGGTAAATCAGTGGAATAAACTTAGACCGAGAGAATCAGAGATAATAGAAATCAAAGACCCATCTTTTGATAACCTAGAAAACCTAAATTTAAAAAGAACTCTTGTTATAAATAGATAAGTAAGCAAGTAAGTAAATAAATAAATAAATAAGCTACTGGGGAAATGGAAAAGCAGCTTGGCAGAAAATTAGGCTTAGACAAACATTTTACATCATAATCCACAAATTTCTAAATGATTATGACCTAAATATTAAAGATAATGTCTTATTTTTTGGAAGAGAAGCAAATCACATGTCTTTCACAGTTGTAGGTAGTCAAAAAAGGAAGAGAGATAATTACAAAAGATAAAAGACTATTTTGATTATGTGAAACTTAAAAATATTTTACACCAACAAAATAAATTATAAATATATATAAATATATATATATATATATATATATAAATATATATAAATAACCAATAGATAAGACACAATTCCATTCCCTAATATATAAATGATCAAAGGATATGAACATTTATGAAAAGAATTTCAAAGTACTAACAACCATCTGAAAATGCTCCAAATGACTCATAATTAAAATAATTAAAATAAAAACAACTCTATAATTCTGTTTCACACAGTACAAAATTGACAAAGTTGAAAAAAATGAGACTAGTCAAAGTTGGAAGGGTTGGTAAAATTTAAGCACACTATTATACTATTGGTAGAGCTGTGCATTAGTACAAGCACTTTGGGAAGTAATTTGGAATTATGCAAACAAAGTAATAAAAATGTCCATGTCTTTTGATCCAGAGAGTCTAATACTAAGCTTATGCAACAAAGAGTCTATTAACAAAATGAAAATTTCCATATACACCAAAATATTTATAGTAGCACTCTTTTCATAATAACAAATAATTAGAAACAGAGTACATACATTTTGATTGGGGAATAGTTAAATAAATTGTAGTTCATGAATGTAATAGAATGTTACTGTACTGTAAGAAATGATGAATGTGATGAATATATAAAAGTATGGATATACCTACATGAACTCATGAAGGGTGAAATAAGTTGAAATATAAAACAATATTCATGATGACTACAATAATGTGAAATGAAAAAGGCATCACAAGATCCAAATATGAATGTTATGAAATTACAAAAAACAAGCATATGTTAAAAAGAAAAAATGTGAGAAAACATTCTCTGTTGGAATCTTTACAAAGTGTTAAGCCATTAGAGTTGATAGAGGCAATAATTACCTCATTTAGCATGGTTCAATATGATTGATTTGATCTTGGAAGGAGATGTTTTGGGCCAGAACTTGAAACAAGGTACTAAGTACAACTGATAGAAACGATGCTTGTGTTCACACCTTTAGAGAGCTCATAGAACCAAGAAATATTTAAGTACTCATTGGCGTTCACATGTTTGGGAGATTTCAGGGTTTAGAAAGAGATATCAGAATTCACACCTCCCTTGAAGTCCTTAGGGCCAGAGAGCATGCTGGGAGATATCCCACAATCCCACTCTTGGAGAAGTAGCATAAATACAGCTCCAATGACCCACTCGAAACAGTTATTTGGGAACATTCCCAGGGGTCGGAGAGGAGCACTCTGTGAGGAAGCCCACAAGCCCTATCTTTGAGGCAAGAGAGATTCCTTGTATCTTCTACTTTGGTGCTGGCTGGAGTCGTAAGGACAAACCTTTGGATTTGGAGACATTCGAGCGGAGTTCTTAGAACGAAGCAGAGAGATAGGCTTCTGAGCTAACCGGGCTATATTGTAGGACACAATAAAAGATCTGAACTTTTATCAGCTGGCTGCGATTTTGGATTGTAACTGAAACTAAAGCCGCCTCCAGAAAACCTCCCCAACAAACCTACTTTCTCCCAGAGAGAACTATTATTATTATTTTAAAGAAGAGAAAAACACCAACAATTCCCAATTTCCCCTTTGTAGAGGTGAGACATCCTCAAGTGTTGTATATTTAACATATTTTCAGACCTTTCCAATGTAGTGATCCTCTATGCTGATATTCTTTTACTTTTTCCTGTCTTTTTTTTTTTTTTTTTTTAATGCTATTTAAGAATTTGGTTGTTTCTCTAGAGGGGGAGAGAGAAGAATTTTGTGGGAGGAACTAGAATGATGTAAAATAAGACACCAATAAAACTTTAAAGTAAGAAATCTGTATACAATATAAATGCTTAAATGAGATAAAAATTAAAGTCCCACCAATAATAGAAAGTAATTAAGTGATACATATTTAATAATTATACATATAAAACTCAAAATCTGACATAAGATTATTATTACTACATAATAAAAAATTCAAGAAGTAATACTAGAAAGACAAATGCCATTCTGAATAACTGCCAAAAATATGTAAACAATGTGGGGACCAAAGACCAAAACCCACTAATAGTTTTATTAGACTCAATTATAAAGTGGTCTTTAAAGAAACAAAAACAACTTAAATAATTGGAGGAATACTCAATAACTAAACAAGCTACAATTATTATAGTTAATATTTACATAAAATTTTAAGGTTTGCAAAGAATTTTATTTGATTCACACAACAGCTCTTTGGGGTTTGCACCATCACCATTCCAGTTTTAGAAATTATGAAACTAAGACTGACTAACATTGGGAAGTTGAGTGACTTGTTTTCAGGCAGAATTTAATCTTAATTTATCCTAATTCCAAGCCTGGCCAAAGAGATACTCTTAATTTACGTGAGTGCGCACACACACACACACACACACACACACACACATACACACACACACATTTTATAAGTGTGGTTAACATAGCTACAATAAAAAGAATTTTTTTTAATTTGAAAAATTAGCTATTTCAGATAAAAGCTTGAGATCTAAATCTATAGAAAATCAACCCATTCATTCAGATAACTATAGAAACTATAGAAAAAAATTATGAATAGAATAATAGAAAAATATCTATATGTTCACATATAGCTTTCAAAAGAAATACAAACTAACAAGTGATCCAAAATATTTTCTAAAATCATTAATAATGATGAAAATGCAAATCTAAACAATTCAAAGTTGCCATATCACATGCTAAATTAACAATGATGGAAAATATTTAATATATATATATATAATATATATATTTGAAATTATATATATATATTGTAATTGGAGTTATGCAAGTAATTTCATATTTGTTGACCTTGATGATATACTGTATTCCAAGGAAGCTTAACTAAAAGCAAGAAAAGTTTGATATGTACAAAAATGTTCATTGGATCATCGTTTGTGGAAATAATTAGCTGGAAATAAAATATTTATGCAACATTTGAGGAATGACTAAATAAACCATGGTTTATTGTACCAGAAAGGTCAAATATGAATAATTCAGAGAAACAAGAAAATTCCTATGAAATAATGGAAAATGAAAAAAAAATAGAAAAATCCCAATATATTTGCTGACTACATCAACAAATATTAATTCAACACTGAGAGAAAACAGATCTCAGGTAAAATACAATGTATAGTATTGGTACCAGATTATCAATGATCTTCCCCTATTCATGTGATAATTTATAAAAGTTGAAAGTGATGGGCTTAATTATATTATACTTAATGTGCTTCAAAATTCTTTTCCCAATCACTATTGTGAACTGTATTTACCCTGTTTATTCTATTCTCTCTCTCTTTCACTCTGATTCTCCTCAAAAATGCTTTGCTTCTGACATGGTAGTCAGGAGTGCCATGACTGTGCTAGACTCCCACGCTGGTGCAACAGAATTTTCCTGCTGACTTTCTAAGTTGTTTTCATCTAGAAAAGTGTTTCACTGAATCTTTTTGTGTATTCTGATGCCCTAAAATTTGTTTAAAGTCATTATTTAAAGGAATTTAGAGAGGTTTTTGGAAAAGCTAAGGTGAATACCTGACTTTACTCCATTATCTTGATTCCACCTCAAAATAATACATTTCAGGAAGAAAATCAATAAACTACATGGTGCACAAATGAAAGGAAATAAGAGGTTTAAGAGACTGGAAATAAGTATGTTTATCCTGAAGAAGAATAGACTTAGAAAAGTTATGGTAGCTATATTCAAATACTTGAAGTGCTGTTCTACAAAAAAAAGATTAGACTTGTTCTTGACACTACTTGACTCCACAGGACTGAAATGGCAATGATGGGTGGAAATAGCAAAAAGTCAAATTCACACTTAATGAAATAAAAAACTTCCTGAGGGTTGAACAGTTAAAAAATTTGCATAGGATTTAGTGGGTCTTTCATCACTGAAGATCTTCAAGACATGACCAAATGGCCATTTCATTTATCCAGGATATTGGAAAGGAAATTTTTGTGCAAAAACAGATGAAATTATATAGATTCTAAGTTCTAATTCTGAAATGCATTGATTTTTTAATGCTGGAATTTTATTTTTGCACAGTGGACTGTTTTTGTGTATCTATATATCAAGGTAGGGCCTGAGATGAACCAAAGTTTAAAGTCACAAAAGATACCCACACCTTCTGATGTATACTGAAAATACTAATAGTCCTTCAAGTTATTGATTAAAGATGCTCTCAAGGCATAGAAATTAAAGATAAACTAGTAATGGACTTTTGAAACTGAGGAACTACTGAACATCTTTCACAGAAGGCCTCCCACTTCAATACAGCTTCCATATTGCAATGATGATTCTTATAAAAGCCTAATGACCTATTTATTATGTACTTGCTGGGTATTCCTCCATCTTAGATTAATATTTCTCCAGTTTGGTAAAAAGGTGATGCTGAGCTGGGCACAGGAAAATGACTCAGGACACTTAATTGTGCTACATACTATCCTACAGTTAGAAAAGGACACCATTGAGAAAAAGACAAAGAGACCTTAAACACACTATGAAGCAATAAATCTCAAAATACCAAATTCATGGGCCTCTAAAAGTCTAATGAAGTATTTTATAATCCAAATAACATAAACTGGTCCATAACAAGTTTTTCTCCATTACCATTTTATAAATTAGATAATGTTGAGTTACAAGTTTGATTGTTGAATGATAATCATAGACCCTATCAACTGGTCTATTAGATAGGGATAGATCTTCTAGATAATGATGTTATTCAGGAATCTTTAGTCAGAGCAAGGCCTTGATTCCCCATCTTTCTTTTATTAATTAAAATTTACTTTTTTCAACTAGCAAAAACCTATTTGCCTCCCTCCTATCTCCTTCACTGCAGTGAAAAAACAAAAACAAGAACAAAACCCTTGTAACAAGTATGCATGACTGAGCAAGACAAATCTCTGTATTGATTACATTATGTGTGTTTATACATACACATACAAATACATATATCTATGTGTGTATATGTTATTCTGCACCCTGAATCTATCACTATTCTGTTAGGACATGCTTTATCATTCTTTTGAATCTTGGTATGTCATTATATTGTTCAGAGTTCTCAAATCTTTCAAAGTTATTTATCTTAGCAATGTTATTATATAGGCTGTTTTTCTATTTCTGCTTACTTCAGTCTGCCTCAGTTCATAGAAGTCTTATCAGATTTCTCTTACACTATCCCTTTTATCACTACTTAAGGCATAATAGCATCCCTATTATACAATATCCCATATTTTGTCGAATCATTCTACAGTTAAGGGCTGGGTACTCCTTTAGCTTTTCTCTTTGCCACCACAAAAATTCCTATAAATATATTTGTACATCTGAATCCTCTTCTTATTTCTCCACTTTTCTTAAAGATAGCATAAGGAATCAGTGCAGGGATGTACAGGAAATTTAAGAAATTTAGTGTTGCAGTTCCATCTTTGCCTCAAATAAAAAAGAAGAGTCTCTGAAAATATAGCAAATTAGCAATCACAATAAGGGAAGGTTAAAATAGTCCATCAACATATTATTTTAACAGAAATAAATAAGACCAGTTCATTAATACATTACTCCTAGTTTTCTTATTTCTAGTTCCTCCCCTATAAACCATAGCCCTGATAAAATGAAGTTTCAAGGTTTTCTTGGTAGTTCAAGTTTTAAGCATTAGATTTCTCTTTTTTTGTTTTTTTGTTGTTGTTTTAGCAAGGCAAATGGAGTTAAGCAGCTTGCCCAGGGTCACACTGCTAGTAACTTTTAAATATTAAAGACTTCATTTGAATTCAGAACCTCCTAATTCCAGGACTAATGATCTATTCACTGAGCTATCTAGCTGCTCCAGCATCAGTTTTTAAGGGATCCTCTTTCTTAGAGTTGATTGGGATAACAGAATCAAACTAATTACAAAATTTTAGAAAACACAAAAGGGATGATTATAAAGCAAATAAATAAAATGAATATAAGATTGGACATGGCTATAGGAGAGAGACAGTGTGACACCATGGATAGAAATTTGGCTTTCAGAACCAGAAAAACCTGACTTTATATTTGGGCTAAAGTCCCATTTCTGACAAATCTTGGCTATGTGACATTGGGCAAGTTAGTTAACCTCTTACTGCTTAGGCAGCTCTCTGAGACTATGTGTTGCAAAAAAAAAGTGCTGATCTGAATAGAGAAAGTTTTTCTTATTTGGAATTCCTATATTGACAGAATCACAGGCCTAATCATTATCTCAAGGGGATAGAAGAAACTGATGGAAAAAATTTAGAGTCTGGTTAGTACACATGCATGTATGTGTGTGTGTAAAATATACAATCTAGTTAGTGTGTATATCTATCTATATGTACATATCTATAGGGATAAACAAATAAACATGATTTTATACATATATATATATATATATAGATATATATATATAAAACCCTGCAGAAACAAAGCAATAACTTAGAAGTATAAAAGAGGTTTAAAAAAACATAAACTACAATATATACATTGTTTAAGATACACATTAAAAACACATAGGATGAAAATGAACAGGTAAAACAAAGTTCATTTCATTTCAGGTAATTCTTTTTTTTTCTAGCTATTTGCTTACAATTTTTATCAATGCTATTGGAATTGCTTTCTTTCTTAAATTTTAGACTTTAGTACAATTTTTCTTCCCTCTCTGTTTAAACTTTCATTTTCAAACAGGTAATATACTTTCTATACAACATTTGACACTGTATAAATTTCCACATAACATAACATATAATATTCCATGAAATTCATATACCACAATTTACCTAATCATTCTCCAGTTGAAGGGCATCTATTCATTTTCCAGTTTCTAGCCACTACAAACAGAGCTGCCACAAACATTTTGGGACAAACAAGTCCCTTTCCCTTCTTTAGTATCTCTTTGGGGTATAAACCTAGTAGTAGCACTGCTGGGTCAAAGGGTATGCACAGTTTGATAACTTTTTGGGCATAATTCCAGATTGCTCTCCAGAATGGTTGGATTCATTCACAACTCCACCAACAATGCATCAGTGTCCCAGTTTTCCCGCATCCCCTCCAACATTCATCATTATTTTTTCCTATCATCTTAGCCAATCTGACAGGTGTGTAGTGGTATCTCAGAGTTGTCTTAATTTGCGTTTCTCTGATCAATAGTGATTTGGAACACTCATATGAGTGGTAATAGTTTCAATTTCATCATCTGAAAATTTTCTGTTCATATCCTTTGACCATTTATGAATTGGAGAATGGCTTGATTTCTTATAAATTAGAGTCAATTCTCTATATGTTTTGGAAATGAGGCCTTTATCAGAACCTTTAACTAAAGATGTTTTCCCAGTTTGTTGCTTTCCTTCTAATCTTGTTTGCATTAGTTTTGTATGTACAAAGAATTTTTAATTTGATGTAATCAAAATTTTCTATTTTGTGATCAGTAATGGTCTCTAGTTCATCTTTGGCCACAAATTTCTTCCTCCTCCACAAGTCTGAGAGATAAACCATCCTATGTTCCTCTAATTTATTTATAATCTTGTTCTTTAGGCCTAAATCATGGACCCATTTTGAGCTTATCTTGGTATATGGTGTTAAGTGTGGATCCAAACCTAATTTCTGCCATACTAATTTCTAGTTATCCCAGCTGTTTTTGTCAAATAATGAATCCTTATCCCAAAAGTTAGGATCTTTGGGTTTGTCAAACACTAGATTGCTATAGTTGACTATTTTGTCTTGTGAACCTAACCTATTTCACTGATCAACTAATCTATTCTTAGCCAATACCAAATGGTTTTGGTGATTGCTGCTTTATAATATAGTTTTAGATAAGATACAGCTAGGCCACATTCATTTGATTTTTTTTCATTAATTCCCTTGAGATTCTTGACCTTTTATTCTTCCATATGAATTTTGTTGTTATTTTTTCTAGATCATTAAAATATTTTCTTGGAAGTCTGATTGGTATAGCACTAAATAAATAGATTAGTTTAGGCAGTATTGTCATCTTTATTATATTTGCTCGGCCTATCCAAGAGCACTTAATGTTTTTCCAATTATTTAAGTCTAACTTTATTTGTGTGGAAAGTTTTTTGTAATTTTGCTCATATAATTCCTGAATTTCCTTTGGTAGATAGATTCTCATATATTTTATGCTGTCTACAGTTATTTTGAATGGAATTTCTTTTTGTATCTCTTGCTGTTGGATTTTGCTGGTGATGTATAAAAATGCTGAGGATTTATGTGGATTTATTTTGTATCCTGCAACTTTGCTAAAGTTATGAATTATTTCTAATAGCTTTTGAGTAGAATCTCTGGGGTTCTCTAAGTATACCATCATATCATCTGCAAAGAGTGATAGTTTGGTTTCCTCATTGCCTACTCTAATTTCTTTAATCTCTTTCTCGACTCATATTGCCCAGGTTAGTGTTTGTAATACAACATTGAATAATAATGGTGATAGTGGGCAAACTTGCTTCACTCTAGATCTTACTGGGAAATGTTCCTTCCCCATTGCATATGATGCTAAATGACGGTTTTAAATATATGCTCCTGACTATTTTAAGAAAAAGTTCATTTATTCCTATACTCTCAAGTGTTTTTATTAGGAATGGATGTTGGATTTTATCAAATGCTTTTTCTGCATCTATTGAGATGATCATATGGTTTTTGTTAGTTTGGTTATTGATATAGTTGATTATGCTAATAGTTTCCCTAATATTGAACCTGCCCTACATTCCTGGTATAAATCCTACTTGGTCATAGTGTATTATCATGGGGATGATTTTCTGTAATCTTTTTGCTAATATTTTATTTAAGAATTTAGCATCAATATTCATTAGGGAGATTGGTCTATAATTTTCTTTCTCTGTTTTCAGCCTACCTGGTTTAGGTACCAGTACCATGTCTGTGTCGTAAAAGAAGTTCGGTGGGACTCCTTCAATCCCCATTTTTTCAAATAGTTTATATAGCATTGGAGTTAATTGTTCTTTAAATGTTTGGTAGAATTCACATGTAAATCCATCTGGTCCTGGGGATTTTTTCTTAAGGAGTTGGTTAATAGCGTATTCTATTTCTTTTTTCTAAGATGGGACTGTTTAGGATATTTACTTATTCTTCTATTAATCTGGGCAAGCTATATTTTTGAAGGTATTCTTCCATTTCATTTAAGTTGTCAAATTTATTGGCATAAAGTTGGGCAAAGTAACTCCTCATTATTGCTCGAATTTCCTCTTAATGGCGAGTTCTCCCTTTTCATTTTTAAGACTAACAATTTGATTTTCCTCTTTCCTTTTTTTAAATCAGATTTACTAAGGGTTTGTCTATTTTGTTGGTTTTTTCATAGAACCAACTCTTAGTTTTGTTAATTAATTCAATAGTTTTTTTTTATTTACTTTCAATTTTATTGATCTCTCCTTTTATTTTTAGAATTTCAAGTTTAGTGTTTGACTGGGGGTTTTAATTTGTTTCTTTTCTAGCATTTTTAGTTGCAAGCCCAATTCATTGACCTTTTCTTTCTCTAGTTTATGCAAGCAGGCCTCTGGAGATATGAAATTTCCCCTTATTACCACTTTGACTGCATCCCACACATTTTGGTATGATGTCATTTTCTTGGGTGAAGTTATTAATTATGTCTATGACTTGCTGTTTCACCCAATCATTCTTTAGTATGAGATTATTTAGTTTCCAATTACTTTTTGGTCTACTTTCCCCTGGCTTTTTGTAGAATGTAATTTTTATTGCATCGTGGTCTGAAAAGGATGCATTTACTATTTCTGCCTTACTGCATTTGAGTTTGGGGTTTTTATGTCCTAATATATGGTCTATTTTTGTATAGGTTCCATGAACTGCTGAAAAGAAAGTGTACTCCTTTCTGTCTCCATTTCATTTTCTCCAGAGATCTATCATATCTAACTTTTCTAATATTCTAGTTACCTCTTTGACTTCTTTCTTATCTATTTTGTAATTTGATTTATCTAATTCTGAGAGTGCAAGGTTGAGATCTCCCACTATTGTAGTTTTGCTGTCTATTTCTTCTTGCAGTTCTCTTAATTTCTCTTTTAAGAATTTAGATGCTACACCACTTGGGGCATATATATTTAATATTGATATTGCTTCATTATCTGTGCTATCCTTTAGCAAGATACAGTGCCCTTCCTTATCTCTTTTCAATTTTTTTTTGCTTGATCTGAGATCAGGATGGCTACCCCTGCTTTTTTGACTTCACCTGAAACATAGTAGATTCTGCTCCAACCTTTTACCTTTACTCTGCATATATCTCCCTGCTTCAAGTGTATTTCCTGTAAACAACATATTGTAGGATTCTGGCTTTTAATCCATTCTGCTAACTGCTTCCTCTTTATGTGGGAGTTTACCCATTCACATTTATGGTTAAAATCACCAATTCTGTATTACTTGCCATATTTTTAACCCCTGTTTATGCTTTTCTCCCTTCTTTCCCTCTTACCCCCTTTCCCAGTATTAAACTTGCGAGCACC
The DNA here is from genome assembly GCF_902635505.1 of Sarcophilus harrisii. NCBI lineage: Eukaryota > Metazoa > Chordata > Mammalia > Dasyuromorphia > Dasyuridae > Sarcophilus > Sarcophilus harrisii. The sequence goes on from NC_045428.1 coordinate 188,456,958, forward strand.
ACTTGCTTCTCACAGCCCTCCCTTTGTAGTATCCCCCCCCCCACCTTAGAGTTCCTCCCACTATCTTAATCCTTTCCCTCACAGTTTCTGTATTCCCTTCTGCTTAGCTTATTCCTTCCCCTTTCCCTTTTCCCTTCTCATTTTTCAATGAGATGGAAGAAGTTTCACCATAAAATGAATATGTCTAAAATTTTTCTCTTAAAGCCAGTTCTGATGGCAGTAAGGTATCCACTATATTCATCTCCCTCCATTCTTTCTCTCAGATATAATAAGTTTCCCTTGCTTCTTTGAGAGATGTAGTATCCCCACTTTACCCTTTTTGTGGTACAATGTCCTTTCCACCTCTAGTTTCTAGAACAAGGTATACATATATTCTTTATACATCTTTATAGCAGAAATATACTTGCCAAGATTTCTTTTTACCTTTTTAGGTTTCTCTTGAGCTCTATATTTGTAGTTCAAACTTTTTGTTAAGCTCTGGTTTTTTTCATCAAAAATAGGTGAAATTCACTTATTTTGTTGAATGACCATTTTCTTCCCTGGAAAAAAGTGCTCATTCTGGCTGGGTAAGTTATTTTTGGTGGCATACCGAGTTCCTTAGCCTTTCAGAATATCATATTCTAGGCCCTTCGATCTTTTAATGTAGATGTTGCTAGATCCTGGGTAATCCTTATTGTGGCTCCTCTACATTTGAATTGAGTTTTTCTACCTGCTTGCACTATTTTTTCCTTCGTCTGATAATTCTGGCATTTGGCCACCATATTTCTTGGTGCTTTGATTTTAGGATCCCTTTTAGTAGGTGATCAGTGAATTCTTTCAATGTCTATTTTACCCTCTGTTTCTGTGACTTCTGGGCAGTTCTTTTTGATAATTTCCTGGAAAATAGTGTCCAGGCTCTTTTTTTCATCATATTTTTCTGAGAGTCCAATAATTCTCAGATTGTCTCTCCTAGATCTATTTTCCAGGTCTGTTGTTTTCTCAAGAAGGTATTTCACATTTTTTTCCATTGTTTGATTTTTTTGGTTTTGCTTGATTGATTCTTGTTGTCTCCTCGAATCGAATTTGTTCGATTCTGATTTTCAGTGAAGTATTTTCTTCACTCACTTTTTTTATATCTTTTTCTAATTGTCCAATTGAGTTGTTTTGTTCTATGGAATTTTTTTCCATTTTGCCAATTTTATTTTTTAGAGAGCTATTTTCTGTTTCTAGTTCACTAATCCTATTTTTCAAGGATTTGATTTCTTTATCCACTCTGTCTTTAAATGAGTGAGATGACTTCTCCAGACTCTCTTGCCAAGCCTCCCTCTCCTTTTCCCATTTTTCTTCTAGCTCTCTTGTGAGAGCCTTTTTAATTTCTTCTATGAGATTTGTCTGTGCCGAGGAACAGATGATCTCCTCCTTTGGGTACTCACCTGGAGATAGTCTGTTTTCAGTCTTCTCAGGGTTTAGAGTCTGCTCTCTCTCCATATAGAAACTGTCAATGGTTAAGGTCCTTTTCAATTTTTTGCTCATTTTGTCAGAGAAGAATCAAAGACAAACTAGCAAAGAAAAAAAGTAAAAAAAAACCCAAATGCAGTTTATTTCTTGGGGGAAAGGGGCTGGATGGTGTTACCGAGCTTCCTCTATAGACTGCAGGGGTGGTGGTGGTGGGGGCAGTAGTGAGGCCCTAACAGGGCAGCCATGGCTGTGTTGCACCTGCGCTCTGAGACACTGAGAGCATGCTGAGACACAGTGGCAGAGGGGTGGGCAGGTCCCGAGAGATTCCAGCTATTGGGGTTATATTCTTCACTCCTGGTGTTTTCAGCTTCTCTGCTAGGCTACTGACTTGCTTCCAGGGCAACGTATCCATTCCTGTAGCAAAGCTCTCCCTGCAGAGATGGCTAAGATCATACCTCACCGCCTTCAGGTCTGCTCAGTTGTGAGCTGCCTGCTGGGCTCCCACTGCCTGCCCTCAGCCTGTGCCGAATCCAAAACCATCCCCGCCCTCTAGGAAAAAAACAGACCTTTCCTGGCAAATTTCAAGGAAGTCTTCTCTTGGTAATTATTTATGGGTTTTTTTTTTTTTTCAGTCAAGCATTAATTCAGAGTCTTGTCATGAAATGAATTCTGAGAGAAAATGCGGAGCTTACACAGCTGTGTGCCTCCTCTCCGCCTTCTTGGCTGAAACTCATTTCAGGTAATTCTAAGTATAGACCCTAAGATGGAAGAGATCCCTGCTAGATGAAGTGAGAAAATGGCTAGATCTACGGATGCCCCTATGTGGGTGATATTGCCTGCCAGACATGGGTAGACTGTTCATTCTGTTCCAGCACCTGCTTCAACTGTTGAAGATGCCAGAAGGAGAAGGAATGATGGTGGGAGAAATCAGAAACTCATGTTATTCATTTGGGGGAGAAGAATTACAATTGTGAATTTCAAGTAACACAACAGTAAAAACTGATTTTGTCATCAATAATACCATAAGAAAAATTTAAATGATATTAGTTAATTAACATATATGCCACAGTTCTTTTTTATTGCCCTGACTCAGTTTTCCTAATTATCCTGATTCAGTCCTGCCTCGGTTTCCCTAGTTGTTCTGCTTCAGTTTATAATTGTTCTGCTTAACTACCCCTCCCTCCTAATCATGATGATCTAGATAAGGAGAAAGACCTTCTATCTTAGGTATCATCAGAATGTTGGGTGCCTCTCCCCATTCTGTAATCCCATTTATCAGATATCTCCCATGCCTCCCATCACCCTGTCAGAATCAGATTGTTAGTCCCATGTTCCCACTCTCAGCACCGTGACTCCACCCCTGACTTGCTCTACCCCTTGAATCTGAGCCACATGTATATAGGTCATTGAGAACTCACATTGTTGGCTGAATTCTTGGAGATGATAGTCCCATTCAGCCCTAGGCCCAAACCATGGATCCAGTGGTCCCAGTAAATCTCTCCCGTTCAAATAAATTATTAAATACTCTCTAATCTCTATCTTGCCTTAGTTTTTCAGGCATTACTATATATATTAGCATAGCATCTAATTTCTTAGAAGAAAAGTTAGGAAAATTTCAAAAAGATATTTAGAGAATACCATAGTAGTACAAATTAACACTCCTTTTTCAGAATTAGAAAAATTCAGCAAAAAAAATGAACAAGGAGAGAAATATAAAACATAATAAATTGAATGAACTATGCATATTTCTAGATGAGAATGTTTCTCAACATCCTATATCACCTTTATAGAAATAAATCATGTGCTAAAGCAAAAAGGAATAAATGCAAAATGGCTAAAATAACTACATCTCTTACCGATCATGGTACAATAAGATAATGGAAAAAAAAAATTAGAAATAGAGTTCTACATGAAGACAGTGACATTTTGATTCTAAAAACAATAAAAAGTATGTTAAAAAGAATATCAATGATGTAACAAATCCAAATTTATGAAATACAATGAAAGTATTTGAAAGAAAAAGTTTCTTTAAAAACTGTTAATATAGCAACAGCCACTATATATAGCCTTGTATGCAGATCTTGAGATGCTTTTCCATTTTCTTTCAAATTTGTGGGAGAATGTATTTATTGATCATAGTTACAGCAAATAATAGTTATTATTATTCTCTTTGTATAGTTAATCTGATATTAAGATTCATGACATGAGGGCGAAGCCAAGATGGCGGAGAAGACACACGCGACTTTCTAAGCTCTTCTCTTACCCTCTTTATCAATATTATATCGAGCCTCAAAAATAGTCTTGACTGCTACAATTCGTAAAGATAAGAAGTAGAACAACTAACCGGCCAAAGAAAATCTGCAGTCTTGCCAAAAAAAGGTTGGTTCCGGGGCCAGGGGGGAGATCGGCGCAGACAGGGAGAGAAATTAGGTTCCGAGGAGAGCCTCAAACCGAAAGTGAAAGCACAGATCTCAGCACAAGCCCGCAGCCCCAACCCGCAGTACAGGGCTTTTCCTTGGGGCAGTTGTGATCCTGCACGGCAGGAGGATGCAGCCCGGGTTAGCCTCCAATCTTCGCAGTGGGGAGCTTGGCTTGGGGCCATAGAGCTTTTCCAGGGCCGATTTGCATTGGGCAGAGACACTGGGGTAGAGTTGGGGCGGTCTGTGGTCAGTTGCTAATACTCACAGTCCCACAAGAGGCTCTGGCCTGGGGCAGTGACACTTTCACCCCTTAGTCTCTAGCCGAGGGCAATCGCTAACCCACACACCCCAACTGGGCACTTCCACAGCTTGGCCAGTGCTGAATCCACTTCCTGTTGGGGGAAGGGAAAACTCTCACTCAGAGCACTCCCATACCTCGGAGCCGGAAATCGGTTTTCATCTCTCCCTGCTCTGCAGAGGAAGCTGGTAACCCCCTTGCCTAGGAGACATACCATAAAGGCTTTAAAACATGAATAAAAAGATGAAAAGAACGATTGACAGCTTCTATGCAGAAAAAGAGCAGGTCAGCAAACCTGAAGAGACCTCAAACAGCAAAAATGCATCAGACTGTCCTCCTTTACATGATGCTCTCATAGAAGAGACCATTAAAAGTCTCAAAAGAGAGTTAGAAGATAAATGGGGAAAGGAAAGAGAAGCCTTACAAGAGAGCAACAACTTCCTGAAATGCAAATTGGAAAAAGTAAAAAAATCTCAGGAAAGTAAGAATTGTGAATTGGAAAAAATAAAGAATTCACTAGAAAGTAGGATTTGTGAATTGGAAAAGACAAAGAACTCGCAAGAAAGTAGGATCCGTGAATTGGAAAAGACAAAGAACACGCAAGAAAGTAGGATCTGTGAATTGGAAAAAGAAAATAATTCACTAAAAAAAAAAATTAGTGAAATGGAAAAAAATTCCACAGACCAAAACAATACATTCAAAAACTCAATTGGACATATACAGAAAGAAGTAAAAAAAGCTAATGAAGAAAATAATTCTTTAAAAATTAGAACTGAACAAATAGAAACTAATGATTCATTGAGACAGCAAGAATCAGTCAAGCAAAAACAAAAAAATGACAAACTGGAAAAAACCATGAATTATCTACTTGCAAAAACGACAGACTTGGAAAATAGATCTAGGAGAGATAATCTGAGGATTATTGGACTTTCTGAAAACTATGATGAAAAAAAGAGCCTAGATACTATTTTACAAGAAATCATCAAAGAGAACTGCCCAGATGTAATAGAATCAGAAGGTAAAATAGGCATTGAAAGAATTCATCGAACACCTTCTGAAAGAAACCCTAAAATAAAAACCCCAAGGAATATTGTGGCAAAATTTCAGAACTATCAGATTAAGGAAAAAATTTTACAAGCAGCCAAAAAAAAACCATTTAAATACCGAGGTGCCACAATAAGGATCACCCAAGATCTGGCTGCCTCTACATTAAAGGAAAGAAGGGCCTGGAATATGATATTCCGAAAGGCACAAGAACTTGGGATGCAGCCAAGAATAAACTACCCAGCTAAGCTGAGCATTTTCTTCCAGGGAAGAAGATGGACATTTAATGAAACAAATGAATTCCATTTGTTTCTGAAGAAAAAACCAGAACTAAACAAAAAATTTGATCTCCAAGAATAGAACTCAAGAGATGCAGAAAAGGTAAAAATAACTCTTGAGAATTGTATTTCTGTTGTGGATATACAAAAAGAATACATGTATAATTTGATTGTACTGATATAACATAAAAAAGGGAAGTAGATATGGAAAAGGGATGATGGCAGAATAAGGTGGGAAGGAGGGATAAAAAGAGGGAAACCACATCCCACAAAGAGGCTAAGGAAACTTATCATATCTGAGGGAATTTAGAGAGGGGGAGGAACATTGTGTGAATCTTACTCTCATCAGAGTTGGCTCAAAGAAAAAATAATTGACATTTGTTTTAGAGAAAATTCTCTCTCGCCTCATTAAAAACGGGGGAGAGGAAAAGGGAAAAGAAAAAGAGTAATAAGGGAAGGAAGGGGGAAAGACTCAAAGGGGGGGAGGGAGGGATTATAAAGAGGATAAGTATCGTGATACAAGAGGGGTACATAAGTTTAAAAGGGGGAAAGAGGGTTGGGGGAGGCAAGAATAAGTAAAGCACAATCTGGGGTTATTAGGATGGCAGGAAATACAGATTTAGTAATTCTAACCGTAAATGTGAATGGGATGAACTCCCCCATAAAGAGGAGGCAGATAGCAGACTGGATCAAAAGTCAGAACCCTACAATATGTTGTTTACAAGAAACACATTTAAAGCAGGGGGATACATATAGAGTAAAGGTAAAAGGCTGGAGCAAAATCTATTATGCTTCAGGTGAAGTCAAAAAAGCAGGGGTAGCCATCCTTATCTCAGATCAAGCAAAAGTAAAAATTGATCTAATTAAAAGAGATAAGGAAGGAAACTACATCCTGCTAAAGGGTAGCATAAACAACGAAGCAATATCAATATTAAACATATATGCACCAAGTGGTATGGCACTCAACTTCCTAAAGGAGAAGTTAAGAGAGTTGCAAGAAGAAATAGACAACAAAACTGTAATAGTAGGAGATCTCAACCTTGCACTCTCAGAATTAGACAAATCAAACCACAAAACAAATAAGAAAGAAATTAAAGAAGTAAATAGAATATTAGAAAAATTAGGTATGTTGGATCTTTGGAGAAAATTGAATGGAGATAGAAGGGAATATACTTTCTTCTCAGCAGTTCATGGAACCTATTCAAAAATTGACCATATATTAGGACATAAAGACCTCAAAATTAAATGCAAGAAAGCAGAAATAGTAAATGCTTTCTTTTCAGATCATGATGCAATAAAAACTACATTCAACAAAAAGTTAGGGGGAAATAGACCAAAAAGTAATTGGAAACTAAACAATCTCATCTTAAAGAATGATTGGGTGAAGCAGCAAATTATAGATACAATTAATAATTTCACTCAAGATAATGACAATGATGAGACATCATACCAAAATTTGTGGGATGCAGCCAAAGCGGTAATAAGAGGGAATTTTATATCCTTAGAGGCTTACTTGAATAAAACAGAGAAAGAAAAGATTAATGAATTGGGCTTGCAACTAAAAAAACTAAAAAAAGACCAAATTAAAAACCCCCAATCAAATACTAAATTGGAAATTCTAAAATTAAAAGGAGAAATTAAAAATATTGAAAGTAAAAAAACTATTGAACTAATTAATAAAACTAAGAGTTGGTTCTATGAAAAAGCCAATAAAATAGATAAGCCTTTGGTAAATCTGATTAGAAAAAGGAGGGAGGAAAATGAAATTAGTAGTCTTAAAAATGAAAAGGGAGAACTTTCCACCAATGAAGAGGAAATTAGAGAAATAATAAGGAGTTATTTTGCTCAACTTTATGCCAATAAATTTGATAACCTAAGTGAAATGGATGACTACCTCCAAAAATATAGACTTCCCAGACTAACAGAGGAGGAAGTAAATTGCTTGAATAGTCCCATTTCAGAAAAAGAAATAGAACAGGCAATTAAACAACTCCCTAAGAAAAAATCCCCAGGACCAGATGGATTTACATGTGAATTTTACCAAACATTTAAAGAACAATTGGCCCCAATGCTATATAAATTATTTGATAAAATAGGGAATGAAGGAGTCCTACCAAATTCCTTCTATGACACAGACATGGTACTGATACCTAAACCAGGTAGGCTGAAAACAGAGAAAGAAAATTATAGACCAATCTCCCTAATGAATATTGATGCTAAAATCTTAAATAAGATATTAGCAAAAAGACTACAGAAAATCATCTCCAAGATAATACACTATGATCAAGTAGGATTTATACCAGGAATGCAGGGCTGGTTCAATATTAGGAAAACTATCAATATAATTGGCCATGTTAATAACCAAATTAACAAAAACCATATGATCATCTCAATAGATGCAGAAAAAGCATTTGATAAAATCCAACATCCATTCCTATTAAAAACACTTGAGAGTATAGGAATAAATGGACTTTTCCTTAAAATAATCAGCAGCATCTATTTAAAACCATCAGTAAGCATCATATGTAATGGAGACAAACTGCAACCATTCCCAATAAGATCTGGAGTGAAACAAGGTTGCCCACTATCACCGTTACTATTTAATATTGTATTAGAAACGCTAGCTATAGCAATAAGAGCTGAGAAAGAGATTAAAGGAATAAGAATAGGCAATGAGGAAGCCAAATTATCACTCTTTGCCGATGACATGATGGTATACTTAGAGAACCCCAGAGATTCTGCTAAAAAGTTATTAGAAATAATCCACAACTTTAGCAAAGTTGCTGGTTATAAAATAAACCCACATAAGTCATCAGCATTCTTATATATCACTAACAAAATCCAACAGTCAGAGTTACAAAGAGAAATTCCATTTAAAGTAACTACTGATAATATAAAATATTTAGGAATCTATCTGCCAAGGGAAAATCAGAAACTTTATGAGCAAAATTACAGACCACTTTTCACACAAATTAAGTCTGATCTAACCAATTGGAAAAATATTAAATGCTCTTGGATAGGGCGAGCAAATATAATAAAGATGACAATATTACCTAAACTAATCTATTTATTTAGCGCTATACCAATCAGACTCCCAAAAAACTATTTTAATGACCTAGAAAAAATAACAACAAAGTTCATATGGAAAAACAAAAGGTCAAGAATTTCAAGGGAATTAATGAAAAAAAAATCAAATGATGGTGGCTTAGCTGTACCAGATCTAAAATTATATTATAGAGCAGCAGTTACCAAAACTATTTGGTATTGGCTAAGGAATAGATTAGTTGATCAGTGGAATAGATTAGGTTCAAGGGATAAAACAGTCAACAAATATAGCAACCTAGTCTTTGACAAACCCAAAGATCCCAGCTTTTGGGATAAGAACTTACTGTTTGATAAAAATTGCTGGGAAAATTGGAAACTAATATGGCAGAAACTAGGCATTGATCCATACTTAACGCCGTACACCAAGATAAGGTCAAAATGGGTTCATGACCTAGGCATAAAGAATGAAATTATTAATAAATTAGAGGAACATAGGATAGTTTACCTCTCAGACCTGTGGAAGGGGAAGGTCTTTATGACCAAAGCAGAACTAGAGATCATTACTGATCACAAAATAGAAAATTTCGATTATACCAAACTGAAAAGTTTTTGTACAAACAAAACTAATGCAGACAAGATTAGAAGGGAAGCAATAAACTGGGAAAATATTTTTACAGTCAAAGGTTCTGATAAAGGCCTCATTTCCAAAATATATAGAGAATTAACTCTAATTTATAAAAAATCAAGCCATTCTCCAATTGAAAAATGGTCAAAGGATATGAACAGACAATTCTCAGATGAAGAAATTGAAACTATTTCTAGTCATATGAAAAGATGCTCCAAGTCATTATTAATCAGAGAAATGCAAATTAAGACAACTCTAAGATACCACTACACACCTGTCAGATTGGCTAAGATGACAGGAAAAAATAATGATGATTGTTGGAGGGGATGCGGGAAAACTGGGACATTGATGCATTGTTGGTGGAGTTGTGAACGAATCCAACCATTTTGGAGAGTAGTTTGGAACTATGCTCAAAAAGTTATCAAACTGTGCATACCCTTTGATCCAGCAGTGTTACTACTGGGATTATATCCCAAAGAGATTATAAAGAAGGGAAAGGGACCTGTATGTGCACGAATGTTTGTGGCAGCCCTTTTTGTAGTGGCTAAAAACTGGAAACTGAATGGATGTCCATCAGTCGGAGAATGGCTGAATAAATTGTGGTATATGAATATTATGGAATATTACTGTTCTGTAAGAAATGACCAACAGGATGATTTCAGAAAGGCCTGGAGAGACTTACACGAACTGATGCTGAGTGAAATGAGCAGGACCAGGAGATCATTATATACTTCAACAACAATACTATATGATGACCAGTTCTGATGGACCAGGCCATCCTCAGCAACGAGATCAACCAAATCATTTCTAATGGAGCGGTAATGAACTGAACTAGCTATGCCCAGAAAAAGAACTCTGGGAGATGACTAAAAACCATTACATTGAATTCCCAATTCCTATATTTATGCACACCTGCATTTTTGATTTCCTTCACAAGCTAATTGTACAATATTTCAGAGTCTGATTCTTTGTGTACAGCAAAATAACGTTTTGGTCATGTATACTTATTGTGTATCTAATTTATATTTTAATGTACTTAACATCTACTGGTCATCCTGCCATCTAGGGGAGGGGGTGGGGGGGTAAGAGGTGAAAAATTGGAACAAGAGGTTTGGCAATTGTTAATGCTGTAAAGTTACCCATGTATATATCCTGTAAATAAAAGGGTATTAAATAATAAAAAAAAAAGATTCATGATATGAAACACAAAACAGACTTTTAAAAATTCAGTATAAGTATTATCATCTTTTCTTCCACATTTTATATATACATCTATAAGTATGATTATCTTTCTTTAAGATAATTTTAGGTATTAGTATTGATTCTTTCTATTCATTTCATGGTAGGTAGGTTTCTAGAATTTGGGTTTAAGTGAAGAATTTCAATGACCTCAAATGCTTTCATTTTTTACTTCTTTTTAGACTAATGATAAAGTTATTTCCTATAATTTTCTGAGTTGGTTCATGTAGTGTTTCAATTACTCTGATCTAAAATACATTAAACTTAGTAACTTAGAGGGTAGAACATTTTAATGATCATTTTACCTTTATTGAAATTCATCTAAAATATCAGAATTAAAAACACATGATTATAAATTGGATCCAATTACAATTGTTTTCAGTAGATGGATTGCCTATGATTCTTTCTATCATTCATAATGAGATTCATCTCAAATCCCTCTTACAGGAACCAGCACAAAGAAAATATTCTAATCAATTCAGAAGAGTAGTGACTTCCTTTTTTTGTAATTAAGTTTACCCTTTTAAAGCATGTAAATCAGTTGGCTGTTAGTCAAATCAGAGTTCATTTTTCTGACAGGGTTTTTTTTTTTTTTTTTTTGCCAAATCACGATTGGTTGAATTCATGAAGATATCACCTATCCATAGACTTTTGAATCTACTCTTGGATCTTAGTCATTTATTATGTTTCTATCTTTATGTAAACTGCTTTAAATTACATTTGATACCAGTCACCATCCTTAACTATTATATGATAAAGTAATATCTATTTGTTCCAGAAGTATTGCTGGAAGTTTTATATATATATATATATATATATATATATATATATAGTGTGTGTGTGTGTGTGTGTGTATAATATATTTATATGTATATTTTTTAATTCTGTATTTTGTTTAGAATAGATGTTTTGCAATTCAAAAGGTATAGATGAAGACTGTTATTGAATAGGTATCGTTATTAATATTTCTTTCTCCAAACCTCTGATTCTATGATGATTCGTATTATTAAACATGAGTATTAAAGGTGATGATAAGGAGACTGTAAAGTAATGATAGGGTAAAGTAATAATAGTTTTTTTGTTCCAACAAAATTAAAAAGTCTCGGGGAGGTTTATTATTTAAACAGAATCATTTACCCAAGTTAATGATTTTCTTTGTTGTTTTTCTTCATTTACCTAGCTTATCTGGCCTTTTCTTTCCTATATGTTTCCAGCTTTCCTATTCTATTATATTGAAAAAAAAATAAAGATTCCTTTCCCTTCATGGGAATAAAAATCTATTGACATTAACAGGAACAAAAATATCTTTACAATTATGGGAATAAAAGTTCATTAACAGTTATGGGAATAAAAGGTCATTCTCCTGAATTTGGCATTTCTTAAACACAATAGGGAGGGGGTTAGAGAAGAAAAGAATGAATAGAAAGGGTAGCGAGTGATTATTTTTTCAAATGAAGCACAGATCTCTGTTTCTCTAATGATAGAAATATTCATAGAATCCATATTGACTTGCATTACATTTTTCAAGCAGTCTTGTCCTGCCATCATTTAATCCTCAGAGGTCTTATGTCTCAAAGTCTTATCTCACCAGCTGAGCACCAGTGGCTCTGACTCTGGCAGAGAGTTCTCTTTGAAAATGTCAAAAAGAAAGCCAAGGGGCAAACTGAAAATCCATGAAATGACTTGGTGGTCTCTTTTCACTGTGTAACATATTAACCCGAGCACAAAATCACCTTAACTGTTCATTACTACCAGCATCTATCTTAAAAGAAAAATGACTATAGCCTCCTCTATTGTAATGATCATCTGTCTACAACGGTGTTAAAGGATACTCTAGGGATTATTTCAGTCAACTTATATTACTAGCTTTTTTTTTTCAGTCCAGATCTGATTTTGTTGTCAAAAGAAATTCCCAACAAGACAGTTTCCTTTATGATGCTCATTATCATCTGATCTGCATTTTATAATCTCAGATTTTTGCCAGGATAACTGAAAAGTTAAGTGACTTGCCCAAGCTCACAATAGCCATTATATTTCGTACACAAACTTTTAAGTTAAATCTTCTTGATCCAGATGTTGAACCTGTGTTGTTTATATCATACTACTTTTATAGCTACAATTATGTGACTTTTTTTGGTTTTATAGTTGTTGACACACAGAGTATCCAACCAATTTTAAGGTGTGATTTAAGAAATATCTGGCCTACTCTGTATCCAAATAGAAATTCCCCACTTTATTCTATGGAATCTTTTTCATTCTTATCAGAGGTCAAGATACCCTTGCACAATGCTACAAGTCCCTACTGCCATCACATGACTATCTATATACAAATACACACATTAGGGCAGAATCTTTTTCATGGTGAAATTTACTGAAAACCTAGAAATCTGTCATTCAAACATAGAACATATGACAAAAAAGAAATATAAGATAGATAGATAGATAGATGGATAGATAGATATAAATATAGATATATAGATATACAAGTAACATGCATGAAGAACACATGGCAAATACCCATGTGAGCAGGCATAAATGTAAAGTACATGTGGAGAAAGTAACTCATCGCTGCCACAATATCCTGCAGTGATTTCTGTTCTCTGCTATTTACAATGTTTCTGTAAGAAGTAACATTTCTACAGTGGATGTCATCTTTCTGCTGGGCATTATATTATCTAGCCATTGGAGATCTCTTGTTGCTGGCCTTTTTATTGCTACTCTCTACAAGGCTGCCTTAAAGGTTTCCTGCTAACTCTTTGTTCCTACCTACTAAGGTGTAGTATTCAGTAAGTCATTTCATAAATGACTGCTTTTATGCTACAATTAAAAACCATCCCACATAATTAAGAATAGCCAGACAAAAGACAGCCAGACTCCCTGGCTCAGTTTATTGTTGGATCAAAGTTCTAGGTAATTCTCTCAGGTATAGTAATAAAATTCCTTACAACTCTAATTTAATTTCTGAATGGGATTCTTTGACTTCAAATCCCAACACATCGTGTCCAAAATAAAATAGGATGAAGTGTATTTCACTCCTAAAACTCTCTCTGATATACAGTTGAATTTGAATTCATTATCCCCTCCACCTTCTTGCCTTATATTTTTAAGTTTATTATGCATATCTGTCAGTAACAACTAGAAATAAAGAAAGGGAAAGAAATGTATAAAATCCAAGAAAACAGTCAGTAGGAAACCCTCAGAATAAAGTATCTTTCAGGAGCAGATTTTTAATCTATATTGAATTATTTGCTGTCTAGGGAAAGAGAGTGGTGAGGAGGGAGGAAGAAAAATTTGGAACATGAGGTTTTGCAAGGGTGAATGTTGAAAATTACCTTTGCAAGTATTTTGAAAAATAAGAAAATTTATCATTATAAAAAAATAAAGTTATTTTGTCAAAAGTAATCAAAAAAGGCACAGCCAAGATGGCAAAGGCAGGAACTTGCCCAACTTTTCCATAAACTATTCCATAAATAATGAATCTAAACAAATTTTAGTGCATCAGAACACTCAAAGTAGAACTTTTTCCAGGCAAAGGCAACTTAGAAGGTCAGTGGAAAAGTTCTGTGACAGTAGGGTGGGTGTCAGTGTACAATCCTAGTGCAGGCCATACCAGTGCAGCCTCAGCCTTGTCCCCAGACCCAGACCCAGACCCAGCCATTGCCCAGATCCCAGGTAGGACATCTGAATCAGCACCAGTGCTGGAAGCTTTTCTAAGCCCAAGGATACCAGGGAGGACTTGGAATGTCAGTGAAGAGGGTCCATGGCAATGGAATGGGAATCTGGTGTGCAGTCACACTGCAGGCCATGCCAACAAGCCTCAGCCTCCAAACCAGGGACCACAGTTTCAGCACAGCAGAACTCTGCTGCTTTAGCACACTAGATCTTACAGCTACAGTGGGGCAGGAACACTCCCAACAGCTCCAGAGCAGAAACTGGAGCTTGGAACTGTGGACTCTCTTACCCCTCCCTCTTCCTCCCCCTTCGAACCTCCCCATTCTGGAAACAGAGTCCTGCTTTAACAAAGAGTTAAAAGCTGAGTAATAGGATAGGAAAATGAGAAGACAAAGTCAAAGTTCCTATGTCCAAAGCCTCCACGAAAAATAAGAATTAGGCTCAGGCCATGGAGGAGCTCAAAAGGGATTTTGAAAACCAAGTAAATAGAGAGAGAGAAGAAAATAATTGAGAAATGTGCAAAAGAAAATGCGATTCAGAAAGAAGATTGTGAGAACTGAATGTGGATCACAATATAGAATTTTCACTTTTTTTGTTGCTGTTTGCTTGCTATTTGCTTTCTTTCTGATTTTTTTAATCTGATTTTTTTCTGCACAGCATGATAATTGTGGAAACACGAAAAGAAGAATTATATATGTTTAACATATATTGGATTACTTGCTAGCTAAGGGAGGGGGTGGAGGGAAGGGAAGGAGAAAAATTTGGAATACAAGGTTTTGCAAGCATAAATGTTGAAAACTGTCCATGCATACATTTTGAAAATAAAAAAGTTTAAAAAATTAATTTAAAATAAGAGAAAAAAGAAAATGAAAAACCTAATGAGGAGAAGATTGGGAAAGAATGTACAAAAGCTCATGCCTTAAAAAATAGAATTGAGCAAATAGAAGCTAATGACTTCCTGAAAAATCAAGAATCAATAAAGTAAAACCAAAAAAAGAAAAAATAGAAAAAAAATGTGAAATATCTCATGGGGGGAAAAAAACTGACCTGGAAAAAAATCCAGAAGAGATAATTTAAAAATTATTGGTCTACCTGAAGTCATGATAAAAAAAAAGCCTGGATATCATTTTTCAAGAAATTATCAAGGAAAACTTCTGATATTCTAGAATCAGAGGGTCAAATAGAAATTGAAGGAATCCACTAATCACCTCCAGAAAGAGATCCCAAAGTAAAAACTCCCAGTAAAACTTACCAAACTTACAGTCAAATTTTAAACTCTACTATAAAGGAGAAAATATTGCTAACAAAACAAACAATTCAAGTATAGTGGAGTTACAGTCAGGATAATACAAGACTTAGCAGTTTTTACATTAGAGTACCAGAAAGCTTGGAATATGACATTCTGGAGAGCAATAGGCCAGGATTACAACCAGGAATCACTTATTTAGCAAAACTGAGTATGATTCATCAGAGAAAAAGGTGATCATTCAATGAAATGGAGGATTTTCAAGCATTTGTGATGAAAAGACCAGAGCTGAATAGAAAATATGTTTTTCAAATACAGGACTCTAGGGAAGCAAAAGGAGATAATCAGGAAAGTGATATCATAAGGAACTTAATAAAGTTTAACTTTTTACAATTCTATATGGGAAGATGATACTTGTAACTCATTAGAACTTTCTCATTATTATGGCATTTAGGAGTATATATAGACAGAGGGCACAGGTGTGAGTTGAATATGAAGGAATAATATCTTTTTTTAAAAAATGATAAAATTAAGGGGTGAGAGAGGAATATACTGGGTGAAACAGAAAGGGAGAAGTGGAATGGTGTAATTTATTTGCCATAAAAAAAGAGACAAGAAAAAGTTTTTACAGTAGAGAGGAAAAGTGGGAGAAAAAGGTGAGAGAGTCAATCTTTCTTTCATCAGGACTGGCTCAAAGAGGAAATAATCTATATACTCAATAGGAGTATACAAATCTATCTTAACCCACAAGAAAATAGGAGGAGAATGTAATATGGGAAGGGGGAGGATGATGAAATAGAGGACATATTGGGGGAGAGAGTGGTCAGCACCAAAATACTTTTGAGAAAGGACAAAGTAAAAGGAGAGAAAGAATAAATGGAAGTGGCGTGGGGTTTGAGAAAAAATATAGTTAGCAATAGTAACTGTAAAAAAAATTATTGCAAATATTTCTGATAAGGTCTCATTTCTCACACAAAGAGGAAACTGAAAACAAAAAGGGACATTTACAAAAAATTAGAGCCATGCCTCAATGGATAAATGATCAAAAGATATGATTTGTGCCCAAGGGTTATAAATTGATTCATTTCCTTTGACTTAGGAACACCACTACTAGACAAGAATAACAAAAAAAAGATTTAAAAAAGGAAAATGACCTATATGTACAAAAATATTCATAGCAGCTCTCTTAGCAGGGCAAAAAAAATTGGAAATTGAAAGAATGCCCATCAATTGGGAAATGGATCAATAAATGGTGATGTGTGTTTATGAGAGAATATTATTGTTCTATGGGAAATGATGAGCTCTTAGAAAAAGAAAAAAAACCAAAACATCCAGGAAAGTCCTCCATGAACTCAAGCAAAATGAAATGTACTGTATACAAAGTAATAGCAATGTTCTGGGATGACCACCTGTAGGTGACTTTGCTCTTCTTGGTAGTACAGACACCCATGATTACACTGATGGACTTATGATGAAGAATCCTATCCATACCTATAGAAAGAACTGAGTGTGTCTCAATACAGATTTAAGCACTTTCTTTTTCTCTCTCTTTCTTTTTAATTTAATTTTCTTAAAGGTTTTTATTTTGATTAGGGTGGAAGATCTATGTTTTCTTTCACAACTTGACTTTTTATGGAAATGTTTTGCATAATCACATGTGCTTTTTTAAAAATTGTGGGTGGGAATAAGGTAAAGAACCTAGAACTCAAAAATTCTAAAAATAAATGTAGAAAATTTATTTTTAATGTAACAGGAAAATATTAAATAAAAAGCAATCAATAAGGAAGAGGGTAAAGAGATCTTAATACTGGGAAGCAAATTTGATTAAATAAAATAAAACTCATTACTGGAATGTGACTCTGCACGTCTAGAAATCATTCAGAAGATACAGGATAAGTAAAGAGTTTGTCAAATAACATGGTGCACTAAAAAGGTCTATTCATGTGAGGGAATCCAGGACCCAGAAGAAAAAAGCATTATATAGAATTTGAGGCAGCCAGCCAGTGTAGTAGCTACATAGCCAAGAAGATCTGAATTCAAATCTGAAGTCAGACACTTCATAGATATTACCCTGAACAAGTCACTTAATCTTACTTATTTCAGTTTTCTCATCTGTATATAGGGATAATAATTACAGTCACCTTACAAGTTTTTTTGTGAGAAATAGATGACATTTTATTTGTAAAGCACTTTGCAAACTTCAAAGTGCTATATAAATGCTAGCTATTTCATTTATTATTATTGAGAGTATGCCTTGGTGACAGGCTCTTCTCCTTCACTTCTCCATTGAAACCAAGACTGTGGAAGGTCTCTGAGAAAGCTGCCCAGGCAAGTAGACAATAAAGGATTTGGACTTTAACACCTGGCTACTCTTGTGGTGAATACTGAACTGAAACAAAGGTTGCTCCCAGAGATCCCAAGAAAACAGAACCAGAGGACACTACAAACACCAAAGCTCAAAAAGAGCTGAGAGACTATGCTAACCCAATGTTGTACAAATAAATAAGACATGAACAAGACAAAGCTGTTTCTCAAGTTTTGTGAACTAAAACCTCCTTCTCCTTTTCTCCCTTACGACATTATATCACTTTTTTAGTGAAGGAATCCTTACTTCAGACATATAAATATGGGGGAGGCGAATCACTGTTAGATTATTTTAATCTGTCAGATTAATTTTAATTTAATTTAATTAAACTGTCAGATAATTTTAAAGGTAGTTTTGGCTATGAAACCAATGAAAAAAAAGTCTGATCTCAAGTATAATGTAAGGCAACACAAAATATGCACATACATGCCAACTCTCCTATCTCCAAGACCAAGTTCTAAATGTTTCCTATGGGAATGATATGATTTTGTGTGATTTGAGCATGCACCAAACCACATTACTTGGGGAGAAATGGAGAGAGGGCTTCTTAGCTTTTGAGCTGTATGCTAGAAAACTCACAAAATCAGTTTTATTTCATGCATAAGTCTATGAATTTAATCTACTTTGTTCTCCTACAATTAAAGAAAATGAGGTACAAAGTGATCAATGACTTCATAAAATTAAGATTTGAGAAGCCATTACAGCTCTACTTGCATATGGCACTGCTTGCATATGGCAGTCACTCAAGAAAATTATGCTGATTTATTCATTTCAGAGGACTATTAATATGCAGATATCTAAATTCTTATCTGGTAATTCCTAAAGGACTTAATTGGTAGCTAGTTAATGACAAGATAGATGATTGTGTATGTGTGGGAAGACTTTCAGAAGGGAAACACTCAGAAGGGACTCAGAAAAAGAAGAAATACTGAAAGTAAGGTGACTGAAGTCAACCCAATACTTAATAGTGTTAACAAGGGCTTAGCCAAGACTGAAACTGAATCCTAGGCAAAAAACTACCCATCATGCTTACCCAGGACAGGTATTGACTAATTCTCAAGCTACTTCCAAAGAATCCTAAGTCATGCTTTTCTAGAATTATTGCTTATTAAAAGAATATGGTAATATATATATATATATATACATACATATATATAAATATATATGTATATTTATGTACATCATTAATCTTTGGCCAGTGTTTTATAGGAGATTCCATTATACTGGGAACAGTCTTTTCATGGTAAGAGCTCTGCAGGATGTCTTACTGACATGTCAACATTCACTAGTACTTTCATGAATGAGTTCAATACAAAGAGTTCTTAGATTGGCAACATAATAATAACAAATGATAATTAGTAAATGTGTTGATTGTCACAGGGTTAGCACTGCACCCTTAGTCATTCCCTTAGTTGATTCCTTTGCCAAACCCAATGTCATCTGTCAATCCCCATTCATAAGAGCTTAGGGAATATATTGATTTGTTCTCTCCTATTTCTATTGTCAACTTCTCTCTTGTTTCTGCATCTTAAATTAGATGAAGGTTTTGAATTGACACAAGACAGAATAACAAAGAGTAAAGAACAGTTAAACTATATCCAGGAGCCCTTAGAGAGCTAGCTGCACCTGTCAAGTCTGCAACAAGAAAATTCAGACTTTGTGAAGTGTGTATGTTATTTTTTAAATGTCCAAGGAGATTCTCCTATCCCCCAGATGAAAAACACTACAAAGAGATGAAATGTTAGGACTGTTCTCAAACTGGATGTCTCTGTGTCAAACAGACCTCTGTTCTTCCTGATGTAAATGTCTGACCCCTAGTGGTTTTGATGGATATCTGCAATGAATGTTCTCTAAGAGCAAAGAGGCAGTCGGATTGAAATTGGAATCCCATGTATTGTTGGGTTGATGGACAACCTCTAAAAGACACATGGCCTAACTCTTTCATAAGTTCTAAATAGCTATATAAACATGGGCCAAATTAATTCAGTATGGGGGCGGGGGAAATAATTTAACTATGTATAGGTCTAGATTTCACAAGAATATCATAATTTATAGGAAACTGAATATACTCCATATCCAGAGATCAGAGTTGTCACCATTTCAGCAATCTTTAAGACTAGATTTTTTTTAGTTATTTGTGTCTGATTTCAAAAATCATTACAAAATTAAGACATCTCTCCATCTGTTAAAATTGTTTCAATGAACTGTCATAGTCCACAAGGTAATCAATCAGTCTATAACTGTGGTAGAATTTCACCCAGAAACCACCAGTGAGATTTAGAAAATTAAAAAATTAAAATGCAAATCATGAATATTAGAGACAACTAATGATAAAATATATCATGTAATATAGAATGAATTAATAAGTGAAAAACACTTGTTAAATTCAAAGCACTATACTAAGTGTTAGAAATAGAAAAGTAAAACAAAGTAACATCTCATCCCACTTAGAAGAGATATCTCCTTCCTACAGACTCTCATATCTTATTCACAGGTTTTATGTACTTATCACATTCTATTTTATGTTTCAGTTATTTTTGTGCATGCTTTATTTTTCTTACTATGTAAAGCAAGGCCATGTTTAAAAGTCTATTAACCATCATTCTGCTTTGAGATATTTCTGATTGATAACAATTATTCTTTATATAGAGTCTAAATTTGCCTCATTACAACTTCTATTCATTTGTTATAGTTATACTTTGATGGGCTAAGCAGGAAAAAAAATAATCCACTATTATGTTAGAGACAACATCATTATTGTTCCTCTCTATTCCCTTTTACTGCCATCTGTTTCCTACCTAATCTCTCCATCTCTGAATAGTAGGTGCTTAACAAATGTTTTTAAATGAATGAATTATAGTGCTGTTTTAGTTCTTTCTAAAATTTGACATTATAAGTAATAACAATGCTTACATTTAAGAATGAAGAAGAGAAAAGAAGACAGTTTTTATTTGTGCAGAAAATAATATTATATTTTTTCTTCTATCAATATGAGATAATTTTACTAATGAATGAAATTCATATTATGATTAATCAGTTCAAAATGAAAGCCATCCTGAGGAGCAAACAAACAAGGCCTCCTATTCACTGAGTTCTTCCAGATGTTATATTCCCTTTTTTAAAGAAGAATTCTTCTTCATCCCATGTAAGGAAAGACAACATTTTAGCAAAACACAACATCAAGACCATCTGGAAACTGTTCCTTCACAAGAATGCATGTTGTAAAGACCCATATTCTGTGTTAGGCATCATGGAAACTAATTTTCTAATTATATAAAATGCACACAATTGCAAATGAAAATCAAAAGAAATGGAATAAATTATGCAAATCATTTATAGCTTAACAGACTGAACATGAAAGAGTTTCATGGACTCAAGAATCCCTTGGGAGCACCTCATCAAGAAATTCCTAAGTGATTCAACATTGTCCAAGTTGTGGATATCCAGTAGGGAACTATTTATTTGAATAAATTCTGTACCTACCACTCTACCCACACTCTCTTACCTCACCATCAAACAAACAAACAAAAAAAGAAAAGAAAAGGAAAAGAAGAAATTTCCCCTGAAGAAAAGAGGAAGCTTAGAAAAAGTTTTGAATTCAGAATTTCTAGTGAATCTGGGATGAGAGGAGGCAGAGAAGAGATGATACATATTTCATCCATAATCCACAGAAAATTATATCTTCAAATTAGTTCAGCAACTCAGAAAGTATAGCATTATAATCTCGGAGCAGAGATAATTAATTCTGGAAGGGCTTAGTATTATGAATCTAAGAATTAACGTTGTTTCTGTTCATTTGTTTGTTTTTAAAGAAATCCAGTCTCAGTGCCCTGGTTTCTTTTTATATTCCCAGAGGATAGTACATAAGCAGACTAAACTTTTCCAGTCCTCTGATATTAGAACACTTCCATAAAAGTAGAAACAATGGTACATTCTATGTATAGTCTGCAGTTAAAGATATTTGGATCCATTATCCTTTTGTTTTAATTGTAGATCTAAGTTATCCAATTCACACTATAACATGGACAAGAGGGGCTTAAATTTACTTGCATTCTCCACTTAAAACAATTTTCAACATGTGAAAGATTTATCCACATTGGAGTATTATTTTTGTAAAAACAAAACAAAACAAAACAAAAATTTAGTCTTTTCCCATCCTCAAAAACTGTGTAGAATGATGAGCAAAAGTTGTTCCCTCTCATAATTAAAAAGTTCAGAAATTAAATCTGTCCATCCAGGAGTAGTTAAGAAAAATTTTGCATTATGGAAATCTTCCAGATGTCTTTACTTCCACGTCTTTTCCTGAAGACTCCTTTACAACAAACGTAGAGAACCCCAATATTCTAAATAATCATTGCTGCCTGATAATACAATGTCAAAACTTTCTTGCATAGGCCATTGCTAGGTCATTCTTAATGTGAATAATTAATACAGTGAAGTGATCATATTATATGAATGAATTCACAAAGTATATCTCCATTGTAATGGAACCAGTTATCATATTTTGCTTAATTATAACTTCAAATAGTGTAAATTCAAATATGTACAATTATTTCATAGGGATTCATTATTCCTCTAATCTGGACTTAGCTATATAACACTGGAGAGCCAAGAGTCCACCAGATTGGTTTCCTTTCCTAGCAACAACAATAAGGAAATTTTAGTTAACTTGATGTGAAAAGGGGCAGAGAAATTTCCATTAAGAAAAAAGTTGAATTTTCTTCACTCAGGAAAATATGTCCATCATTTTGACCATGTCAAGCTGTCAAAACTCATAAATATCTGGAATGGTCAAAGTTCTATCTGGAAAAAGGGGGGTGGAGCCAAGATGGCCGAGAGGACACATGCATCTTCCTAAACTCTCTTTTCCCTCAATCTATTTTAATGAAATTCAGCTTTGGAATTAGTGCTTGACTTTTAGAACTCATGAATATTGGTAGTATAACACATTACCAACAGAAGATATTCTCAAAATTCACCAGAAAAAGTCTGTTTTTGCTCGTGGGAGGGGACAGACCGGGGTTAGGTCAGGGACAGACTTCAGGCAGGCAGTGAGAGCATAGGAAACAACTCATGCTGAGTAGACCAGAGAAGAGCACAGGGTATGGTCTCTGCTGGTGTAAAATCTGCAGGGTGAACTTTAGCATAGTGTTAGCTACTTTATCCTGGCAGCAAGCCAGTTCATCAGCAGAGAAGCTATAAACACAGGAAGTAAAGACTATAACCCCAAAATCTAGGGTCTCTCAGGACCTAGCCACACCCACCAAGCACTCAGAGTGACTCAACATGATCCCAAATGCAGCCACAGTTGTTAGTCTCAGGGCAGCCCTAGTAGCTGACTTTACGCTGCTACTGATTTCAGCACAACTGCTAATTCCAGTGCAGTCAGTGACTATGCCACTGCCCCTTCACTGCAATTTCCTGTTGTCTGTAGAAGCAGCTTGGAAATATCCCACTGCCCCCAATAAGCAGACAGCAGGTTTTTGTTTCTGTTTTTTTTTTTTTTTTTTTTCCCAAAATGAGCAAAAAAGCAAAGCAGACACTAACTATTGATAGCTTCTATACTGAAAAAGAGCAGAATTCAAACCCTGAGGAGACTAAAAACAGTTTGTCTCTAGATCCAAAGGTGAATATGATTTAGTCCCCATCACACAAGGCCTTCATAGAAGAAATTAAAAAGGATCTTAAAAGAGAGCTAGATGAAAAATGAAGAAAGGAAAGAAAAGATTTTCAAGAGAGTCAGGATAAGTCATTAAAATATATAAAGAATAAGGAAATCAACTCCCTGAAAAACAGACTTTGCAAATTGGAAAAGCCAAACAATCCCAGGAAAATAAAATTTATGAATTGGAAAAAGAAAATAATTGTTTTAAACAAATTGGCAAAATGGAAAAAAATCCATAGAACAAAACGATTCATTTAAAAACTCAATTGGACAAATGCAAAAAGAAATAAAAAAGTAAATGAAGAAAATAATTCATTAAAAGTCAGAATTGAATAAATGGAAATGAATGACTTGACACCAAGAATCAGTCAAGCAAAACCAAAAAAATGAAAAAAATTAAATCGTTAAATACCTGCTTAGGAAAACAACAGACCTGGAAAATAGATTTAGGAAAGGTAATCTAAGGATTATTTGACTCCCTCAAAATCATTATGAAAAAAAAGAGCCTAGACACTATTTTTCAGGAAATCATCAAAGAGAACTGCCCAGATGTTATAGAAACAGAAGGCAAAATAGACATTGAAAGAATTCATCAATCATCTACTGAAACAGATCCCTAAATCAAAACTCCAAGAAATATTGTGGCTAAATTCCAGAACTATCAGACCAAAGAAAAATCATTACAAGCAGCCAGGAAACAAAACAAAAACAAAAAAAAAAGGAACCACAATAAGGATCACTCAGGATCTAGCAGCATCCATATTAAAGGATTGAAGGGCCTGGAATCTGATATTCTGAAAGGCAAAAGAACTTGGTATGCAGCCAAGAATAACTTACCCAGCCAAACTGAGCATTTTCTTCCAGGGAAGAAGATGGACATTCAGTGAAATAGGTGAATTCCATTTATTCCTGATTGAAAAAAAAAAAAAAAAAACAGCTAAACAAAAAGTTTGACCTCCAAATATAAGACTCAAGAGAAGCATGAAAAAGTAATATAACTCTTGAAAACTGTATTTCTATTATGGGTATACTAAAGAGTACATGTATAATTTGGTTTTACTATTATAATATAAAAAAGGAACTAGAGGTGAAAAGGAAATTATACCAGAAAAAGGGGAAAGTGGAGGTAAAAAGAGGGAAATTACATCTCATAAAGAGGCAAAGGAAACCTATTATATCTAAAGGAATGAAGGAAGGGGGATGAATATAGTGTGAATCTTACTCTCATCAGATTTGGCTCAAAGAGATAATATTAGGCATATTTGGTTTACATAGAAACTTCTTCCATCTCATAGAAAAGTGGGAAGGGAAAAACAAAAAGGGAAGAGTTAGGGTAAATAGAAGGGAATACATAAATAATAAGGAAAATGTTTAAGAAAAGGGGAGGGACTTCAAGGGGGAGGGAGGGATTCTAAAGAGGGAGGGTTGTGTGAGTCAAGTGATGCTCATAAGTCTAATACTGGGGAGAGAGGTAAAGGGGAAAGGAAAGAGAAAAGCATAATTTGGGAATAATAAGATGGCAGGAAATACAGAATTAGTAGTTTTAACCATAAATGTGAATGGGGTAAACTCCCCCATAAAACCAGAGATAACAGACTGGATTAAAAGACAGAATAAGACAATGTGTTGTTTACAGGAAACACACTTGAAGAAGGGTGAAATGTACAGAATAAAGGTAAAAAGCTGTAGCAGAATCTACTATGCTTCAGGTGAAGCCAAAAAAGCAGGAGTATCCATCCTGATCTCAGATCAAGCAAAAGCAAAAATTGATCTAATTAAAAGAGATAAGGACTGGCACTATATCTTGTTAATGGGTAGCATAGATAATGAAACAATATCAATATAAACATATATACACCAAGTGGTATAACATCTAAGTTTCTAAAGGAGAAGTTAAGAGAGCTGCAAGAAGAAATCGACAGCAAAACTATAATAGTGGGAGATCTCAACCTTGCATTCTCAGAACTAGATAAGACAAATTACACCTTTTGTGTGATTCTTAACAAATAAGAAAGAAGTTAAAGAGGTAAATAGAACACTAGAAAAGTTAGGTATGATAGATCTTTGGAGAAAATGAATGGAGACAGAAAGGAGTACACTTTCTTCTCAGCAGTTTATGGAACCTATACAAAAATTCACCATGAATTAAAACATAAAGACCTCAAATTCAAATGCAGAAAGACAGAAATAGTAAATGCATCATTCTCAGATCACAATGCAATAAAAATTGCATTCAATATAAAGCCTGGGGAAAATAGACCAAAAAGTAATTGGAAACTAAATAATCTCATCGTAAAGAATGACTGGATGAAACAGCAATTCCTAGACACAATTAATAATTTCATCCAAGACAATGATAATAATGAGACGTCATACCAAAATGTGTGGGATGCAGCCAAGGTGGTAATAAGGGGAAATTTTATATTTCTTGAGGCTTACTTGCATTAAATAGAGAAAGAGAAAATTAATGAATTAGGCTTACTACTAAAAAAGCTAGAAAACACAAATTTAAAACTCCCAAACAGTAAACTTGAAATTCTAAAAATAAAAGAGATCAATAAAATTGAAAGTAAAAAAACTATTGAATTAATAAATAAAACTAAGAGTTGCTTTTATGAAAAAAATAGATAAAGCCTTGATAAATTTAATTAGAAAAAGAAAAGAGGAAAATCAAATTGTTAGTCTTAAAAATGAAAAGGGAGAAATTTCCACTAATGAAGAGGAAATTGGAGCAATAATTAGGAGTTATTTTCCCCAACACTATGCCAATAAAATTGATACTTAAATGAAATGGATGAATACCTTCAAAAATATGGGTTGCCCAGATTAACAGAGGAAGAAGTTAATTGGTTAAATAGTGCCATTTAGAAAAAGAAATAGAAGAAGCTATTAATCAGCTCCCTAAAAAAAAATCCCCAGGACCAGATGGATTTACATGTGAATTCTACCAAACATTTAAAGAACAATTAACTTCAGTGCTCTATAAACTATTTGAAAAATTAAGGAGTGACCTACCAAGTTCTTTTTATGACACAGGCATGGTACTGATACCTAAACCAGGCAAAAAGAAAACAGAGAAAATTATAGACCAATCTCCCTCGTGTACATTGTTACAAAAATCTTAAATAAAATCTTAGCAAAACGATTACAGAAAATCATCTGCAGAATAATACACCATGACCAAGTAGAGTTTATACCAGGAATGCAGGGCTGGTTCAGTATCAGGCAAATTAATATTGCCTATATTAATAACCAAATTAATAGATTCAGAGAAACATTTGATAAAATCCAATACCCATTCCTATGAAAAACATAAAGAGTATAGGAATAAACGGACATTTTCTTAAAATAGTCAGTAGTATCTATTTAAGACCATCAGTAAGCATCATATGTAATGATGATAAACTGGAACCATTCCCAGTAAAATCAGGAGTGAAACAAGATTGCCCATTTTCACAATTACTATTCAATATTGTATTAGAAATGCTAGCTTCAGCAATAAGAGATGAAAAAGAAATTAAAGAAATTAGAGGAGGTAATGAGGAAACCAAATTATCACTCTTTGCAGATGATATGATGGTACTTAGAGAACCCCAGAGATTCTACTAAAAAGCTATTAGAAATAATCCACAACTTTAACAAAGTTGCAGGATATAAAATAAATCCACATATATCATCAACATTTTTATACATCACTAACAAAATCTAACAGCAAGAGATAAAAAGAGAAATTCAATTTAAATTAATTGTCAATAGCATAAAATATTTGGGAATCTATCTGCTAAGGGAAAGTCAGGAATTATATGAGCAAAACTACAAAACACTTTCCACACAAATAAAGTCAGATCTAAACAATTGGAAAAATATTAAGTGCTCTTGGATAGGTCAAGCAAATATAATAAAAATGACAATGCTACCTAATCTATTCATTTAGTGCTATCCCAATCAGACTCCCAAGAAATTATTTTAATGACAGAAAAATAACAACAAAATTCATCTGGAAGAACAAAAGGTCAAGAATTTCAAGAGAACTAAAGAAAAAAAAAATCAAATGAAGGTGGCCTAGCTGTGCATGATCTAAAACTACATTATAAAGCAGTGGTCACCAAAACAATTTTTTATTGGCTAAGAAATAGACTAGCTAATCAGTGGAAGAGGTTAGGTTCACAGGTTAAAATAGTCAATAACTATAGAAATCTAGTGTTTGACAAACCCAAAGACCCCAGCTTTTGTTATAAGAATTCACTTTTTGACAAAAACTGCTGGGAAAATTGGAAATTAGTATGGCAGAAACTAGGTATTGACCCGTACTTAACTCTGTACACCAAGATAAGATCTAAATTGATCCATGATCTAGGCATAAAGAATGAGATTATAAATAAATTAGAAGAACATAGGATTGTTTAACTCTCAGACCTGTGGAGGAGGAAGGAGTTTGTCATCAAAGAAGAAGTAGAGGTCATTATTGATCACAAAATAGAAAATTTCGATTAAATTAAGTTAAAAACTTTTGTACAAATAAAACTAATGTGAACAGGTTCAGAAGGGAAGCAATAAACTTGGAAAGCATTTTTATAGCTAAAGATTCTGATAAAGACCTCATCTCCAAAATATATAGACAATTAATTATAATTTATAAGAAATCAAGCCATTCTCCAATTGATAAATGGTCAAAGAACATGAACAGACAATTTTCAGATGAAGAAATTGAAAATATTTCTAGTCATATGAAAAGGTTTTCCAAATCATTGTTCATCAGAGAAATGCAAATTAAGACAACTCTGAGATACCACTACATACTTGTGAGATTGGCTAAGAAGACAGGAAAAGATAATTATGAATGTTGGAGGGGATGTGGGGAAATTGGGACACTGATGCATTGTTGGTGGAGTTGTGAATCTCTTTTGAGTGCATCTTTAAAACTAGGAAAACTGAGCTGTTTGCTTTCTTTACAATTGTATTCTTTTCATTAACTCTTATCTGTTTTGTGTAGAGGGTGTAGATTCTACTTTGTCCAGAACAAGAATAGCCATGAACTGATGATAGGGCAAGAATTTTCCTTTCTTTCTTCCTTGTCTTTTGTCCTTGGCCTTCAAAAATGGACCTGGTGGTGTTGCGTTCTGTTGTGTCAACTGCCCTTCTTATTTTCAGGTGCCTCTTATACATGTTTTTTTTTTTTTCTTGTTCTCTCACCATTTTGGTCTTCCACTTGTGGATGCATTCTACCATAATATCTTTTCTAAAAGTGACTCCACAAACTTATTACAGATGCTGCTTCACCAAAAAAAGAGTACAACTGAACTATTACTTTTCCAGGTTGGATACTACAATTCTGTTAATCTACTCTATGACTACATTAACTGATTTGATTCTTACATTACACTGTTCACAAAATCCCTAAATAATTTATCTTTGCAGTATAGTTTATCCCAGCTTCTGAAAGCTTATGACAATGGAACATCAGGAATATAATGTTAAATTGATCCGGGAAACCCTTGCTCTGGCCTTTCCTCCCCCTCTTCCATGGAGTGGGGAGTGTAGAACTCGAGGCCTGTTTCAGTCCTCTCCCATGTGGTTTGGCAACCTGCCATTTAAATACTCCTATCCTGTCCCCTTCTTGGGGTAACTATACAGTGGGGATTAGATTGGGGACTCAATCTTAATCTTCTCAAATCTCCGGAAAGGTTTTCACCAACTTTTAAAACAGAATTTTGCTGGCAATCTGAACTACCTGGCTCTTAAAGCTGCAGCTTCCAGCCCTCAGGAAGCGTGCTCAGCCCATACATTTTAAATGGGACTCGGTTTCCCTGATTTGGTCATCCTGTGTTAGAGCAATGCCCCCTCCCGGCACAGCCTTTTAACTGTAGAAGCCTCAGAATTACGCTTTTGCATGGAGGCTGTCTACAAAGACAGGGGATTTTAAACTGCTCTCAGTTTTTTTCTTAGCTTCAGGGCACTACTTAAAACCTTTTCTCAGCTGCTTGTGGAAAGATAACCTAGGTAAACCAGGCTAGGTCTGTCTCTCTCACTTTCCTACCTAACCCTACAGGTGGGAACTCTTTTGCTCCTAATTTTCTGTCCTAAAACATTTTGCTCTTAGCACACTCTGTTCTATTTTCTGGATTGGCGTTCTATGTCCCTGCCAACAAAAGGTTCTTTTTTGGGCTCCAACCCTGGCCAGGTTGCAGCTTCAAGAAAGACCTTTGGAATGATGGCTGGGGAATAAAATTCCAGGTCGAGACAAATTAAATTCTTTAGAAGATGGCTCTTTTTTCTTTTCTCCCCTCATTTCTTGACAGAAATGAGTTAATGGGAGAAACTGAAGCCATTTAAGAATTCGGTGAACGCCTTTAGGAAAGAAGTCTGTCTTTCCTGTTCTTTTCTCAAGCTCTCTAGACTTGTACCCTGTGTCCCTCCCCCATTCCTTGAGACACTTCGGCTCAGGGAGCCCAGGGGCTATAGAATATGCATACTGTCTAGAGTTAAGTGAGGAGCTATTGAAGTGGAGATCACACCCACTCCTACTACACCACACCCACTCCTAGCACACTTCTCCACTACCTTGCCCTTAATGATGGTGGCCCTCTGAAGAGGTTTCCACTGAGGCAAGCCCACCACAGCACCCTTCTATAATGGGGGGCGGCTCAAAGTCTCGAGCTAATTTGAGCTTGCTGGCAGACTCCGGGAGTCTTGGGGAAATTAGTTGCCTATGAGACGTTGTAGGGACGAAATCCTGGTTTTTCTTTGGCAAACGGCCTTCTAGGAGGCCCTTTGTGACACCTTCTAGAGACGTCTATGAAGGTTACGTTATAGAATGGGAAAGTCTTCAGGTTTGCAATGAATTGGCTTCCCTCCTTCATCCTTGGAGATTTTAAGCTATGTCAATGCACTGGGCTTGAGAAAAATGCCTTAATCTCAACACCTGAATTCTGAATAGATTAGCTGAATTCCAATCTCTCTAGGGACAAGTCCATCCTTTAAAGTGCTTTTTTCTTTCTAATCCTGGGACTGATTAACACTTGTGCCCTCAGGCAAAAGCTGTGAGCCAAAACACACCCAGCACACTTGTCTCTTTTAAAGCTGAAAAACTGAACCTAATGAAACCTAGGACCCACCCACCACCTCAACTTTTTCCGGGGTCCCCTTTCCCTTCTTTAATCTAATGAAACCTAGGACCCACCCACCACCTCAACTTTTTCGGGGTCCAAAACTCATGTTTCTTCCATTCTGCTGCTAAAACCTGTTTGTTGGTTTCCCTTTACCTCCAACCTGAGACTCTCTGCTCTTTTCTTCTCAGGGCAACTTCTGCCTCATCAGAGCAGAAGCGCCTTTTAATACAAATCTCTCCCAGACTTAGGCCTGTAGGTGTCCCAGAAACTGTCCGAGGAGACCCCAGTCTCTGTCCTGAGTTCGAGCAGGAGGAACACTGGAGAAACTGCATCACACCACAGGGGCTGAATTGGTCTCCGGTGTCCTGCTCCCCGGTAGGGAATTGGGGTCTGGCCCTGTTTCCCCTTTTATCCCAGGACAATCCTAACATCTCAGGGGCCGGTAAGCTGGGTTGGCAGTGCTGAGATACTTCTAACACTTCCTCTGACCCCTTCTACCCCTCCCCCATAAGAGTGGGGAAAGTGGGGGGAAGGCTCAAGGTCTTTGCTTATTAAGGAACCAACTCTTTTAAAAGAAAGGCAGCACAGTTAAAAGATTTCTAAGAGCTTAAATTGCATTCTTATCTTGACTAGAGATATAGGCCTCTTGCCTACCCTGACTTCTTAGTCCACACCCTTTAATACCAACCCCAGGAGAAATTAGCTTTCCTGGAAATTAAGAATGAAAGGGCTAAACTCTAGGCTACTTAACACTTTTACTATAGACAAATAATCTTTTGCTCCCAGCATTTTCTCCTACTTCTCCTTGTTAGATGGGTTCTTACAGGCAGCCTGATGCATTTCCTGCTGCATCTCCATCCTGGATGACACCCCGGTTTTAACCTGCTCCCGAGATCTGGGCTTCAATCTTTGGACTCCCAACTGCCCTTCAGCCTGGAGAACATGGGACAACATGGGACTGGAAACAACTGACCGGGACAAACACCCCTTAGATGCCCTGCTGCCATCCCCAAATCCCACACCTCACGCCTCACCTCCTGGCATGAACCCCAAATCTCTACGACCCTTGACAGCTCGAAGCAGTTAAGATGAGATCAGTGCCCCTTTTCCCACATGCCTTTAGCAGTGACTGCTTGAGGGGGGGATGAAGAGGGGACCCCTGAACTTGGAAAATCCTGGAAGGAGAAAATCTTCAATTCTGTCTCAATAACTGACTTTGCCCCATGTCTTTTTCCTTAAATGAATTTAAGTTCCAACTGCTTGAGGGGGGAATGATGCGGGAAAGATTCCAATCTTTGATTCCCAACCCCCCTAGCTAATGTAAATTACCCTTTGACTCACAAATCCTGGTCCCTTTGAATTCCAATAGAAGGTCCGGACCTGTCCCAGCCCCACCCGGATCTGAGCCAACTTTGGGGCTACACCCCAAAGCCCCTCAAGCTAAGTCTCTGATTCCAAACATGGTCGCCATGTGAGGACCCTCTGTCCACTGGACCCTCTGTCCAGTGCCCTCCTTATCTCTACCTTCACCTATCTCCTACTTCTAAACTCAATAATAAACCTCTTTTATTAATCTAGCTCTCTGGGCCAATAAATGCTTTTATTGGCAAGCCGCGCCGCTTCTAGACCTCATATACAGCCATATCCTTGCGCCTAATCTAAGGGGGTTGCAGGGGAACTCTGTTTGACTCCCTGTACCCCAAACCTGCCACTAGACCTAACTAAACCCTAATTTCATTTAGGTACCCCAAATGTAGACCTCAACATGTGATCTACACCTCAATATTCGGTTCCTAACCTCAACCAGCATGATTTTTCATGCTGGAAAGGCTTTGAGAATCACCATAACAACAGACTAATTCTATTTTTCAAGGACAAAGTGGCTAAACTTGGAAAAGCACACTACTAGCAGACTGGCAATATTGTCATGATATTTTTATAGCAACTTCAGAATCAAAAATTACAACATGGTCTTTAGTCTTAAACTTCTCCAGAAACAGTAGCACTATGAAGGAAGAAAGTAGAGAAAAAAAGAAAACAGAGTCCTTTACACAATGAGTCAGTCTTCAAGAATAAACTATTATCTCTGGCATATTGTTCTTTAAAATTTAACCTTTAACCACTTGTTAAAGCCAACAAAAACCTTTTCCAATTTCACAGCTTAGTTAGTTCTCTCGCTCAAATTAACTTGGATTTAAATACTTCAAATGCTACATTCCAACAATAGTATTCAAGCTTCTTGAGGATAGAGGCTTTATTCTTTTGGTCTTTGCACTTTAGGCACCAGCAAAATGGCTAGACAATAGTTCTGTTGATATGTAGATATATTGGAAGACTTTCACAATTGATCAGTGTTGCAGTGCTATATTGGCTTTTTCTTTAGATTTTGTATCAGTGAGTCTAGTTATGATCTTAAAAATAATATTTCAAGAGATACACCATATTTTGGTATTAATACTCCTAAAAGCCAGTAAGTTATCAGTATATAAGAGCAAATAGGGGGGAAAATTCAATGTACATTCTTATATACTATAAGTTCTCAGACAAGTTTAAATCAGGTGGGCCTTAGCCTAGGATCTATGGATCCCTAAGTGAACAACGGACAGATTTCTGAGGATCCATGAATTTGAATTAGGAGAAACCACACTTTTTCCCCCTCTAAAGTCTGCTGGAAACTTAATATTTCTTTCAATAATGCACTTTAATTGTTGTGAGAATAAAATGATATTATATCTGTAAAGTACTTTGTAAACCTTAAGCACTATATAAATGTTAATTATACTAAATGCTATAACTATTCTTGATTCTCAAAGTTGCCAGAGACTTCGGAGATTACCTGGTTTGACCAGAAAATAAAGGTTGCCTTTGTGTAGGTCAGAACTTCAAAGGTGGGTCACTGCTGAGAATATTGTTCAGGAGCAGGATTGAATGTTGGGTGGGTTCCTTTTGATAAGGCCAGCCTCCATGGAGATTCTACCTTCAAAGATTTTAAATAACATATGGTTTTATAACACTGAATTATAATATTCTCCATTCTTGGGTGCAATCAGTTCTCTCAGGGTACACAGAAAATTAGTATCCAGTGCTAGATCTTTAAAATGTTCTTTTTGAAGCTGTGTATTAAAAGGAAGATGACTACAGAGTGTTTATATCACTCTGAAAACAAAATGCTTAAGTTTCAATATACAAAGTCTGAGTAATACCTAGCATAAACAAAGCATAGAATTTTTCTTTCAGAGTTGCTCTTCATTGTTGGATTGTAGACATTCCTTAATAAAATTTATTTAATAGAGACTTTAACTGAATTTCACTAATCATTCTAAAATGTCTTCAGTTTAATCTTTATCAAAAACTTCAAGCTCTATGCATTTTCTAACTAGGAATGTTTGGCTTTGCAATGAACCTGGGCTTACAGATCATATTTAGTATTTGTGACTCTCAAATAGAGTATGTAAAATTCTTTTGCTATAAAACTTGGAATAGTTATACCTATTGAATGAACCTAGTGTACATTTTTCTGTGAAAATATAGTTGTGATATTGCCATGCATTATAGATATCCTATGTGACAGTTTTATTAGAGATTTTGGAGACTTGAAATTTATGGTGAACCACCTTGATTTGGAGAGGGTAGAAAAGCAGCAAAACTAGATATACTTTTTACTACTGTATAAAATATTTCACTAGGCCCTGCGAAATACACAGTATTTTCTGAGAGCATACTTTACTTTTACTGATAGAGCATTTTGGGAGGAAATAAACTTAAGAACTATTTCAGCAGATTGATGATAGAAGATAAGGTTTAGGTATATTAGAAATGATCAGAAAATGATTGTTGTGAATGGCTAGCAAAAGCAATATTCATTTGATAGTATTTCTGTCCATAAATCCAGATCAATTGGTCACATGCATTCAGGCTGTAGCCATCTTAGCTGTCCCTCTTTTATCAGGGAAGGGAAGGGAAGGAAAGGAAAAGAAAGGAAAGGAAGGGAGGGGAGAGGAGGGGAAAAGAAGGGAGGTAAGGGGAAGGGAGTGAAGGGAAAGGGAGGAGAATGGGAAAGGAAAGGAGGGGAAGGGAAGGGAAGAGAAGAAAGGAGGGGAAGGGAAGGGATGAGAAGAGAGGAGAAAGGAGGGGAGAGAAGGAAGGGGAAGGGAGGGGAAAGAAAGAAGGAGGAAAAGGAGAAGGGACTTCATTAGAAGGGAAGGGACTTTATTGTATGTTTACTATTTACCAAATATTGTGCTAATGCTGAGAGTAAAAATAGAAAAATGAGGCACTTGCTGCTCTCAAAGACCTCTCTAAGCTTTTCTTTCATCATCTGCAAAATAGCAATAATAACAATACTTATGTATGAGTTGTTGTGAGGATAAAATGTAATGATAACTAACAGACTTTGAAAACTTCAATGTTCTATATATGTTTAAGTTATTATTATTAGAACAAGTGGTTTGATTATGTCACATAGGAAGAGACTGGTTACTAGAATAAAGATACAAGATTAGAGCGGGACTAGCAACCAAGTGAATTTGATGCTAAAGTTATTAGATCTTATGTTTCTTTTACTAGGAGACCAAATTGACTACAGATTAAGATGATGTTGATCCTACCTACAAGGTTTAAGCTATCACATCTATAGAAATTGAAGCATGGTGGGAGTGGGGCACAAAGGAAGAGCAATCATCAGATGGATGAAATAGGGGAAAAGCAAATCATGGAAACTAGGCTATATGACTGTCAAGGGTTACCCTTTTAAGACTTCAGTGTATAAAATTTCAGGCTTTGAATCTAGGCCTAGATAAACAACTGAAAATTAATGAAGATTATGACAAATTAATTTGAGAATATTGATAATGTAAACAATTTTGTAAAGAGTCATTTCTCCCTTTTTTTCCTCTTCATTCTGATAGATTACTGGGATTTGGATCTCAATATAAGTATGTAGGTATAAGTATACAGAAAGTAAGAGTATTGTCTTGTAGGTTATTCTAGTATAGGTTTGGGTGGGAAATAAAGGAAATTATTTGAGAAAAAAAGACTATTTAGAAAAGAAGTCCTGCCTCCTTCTCTGGCTCCCACCTTTGGAACTTATAAATTTGGCTAAGTCTAGCCACATTCTTTCATCTCCCACAACTCAATTCCTATAACCTAATCACCACCTTCAATTCCACTTGAGCAAATAGCTTGCATGAGGGAATTAAAAGCAGATGAATGAATCTAGTCACATTGAAACAATTCAACATTGCCCTAGACATTAAAAATGGTGTTTTAACTCATTTTAGCCTGGAGCAAAGGAAATCAAACTTTGATCCAGTTTAGTTCTGTTTAGGGGAAGTTAATCCTCAAAAAAATAAAAAAATTATGACCATAAGATTCTCTCTCAATTTGCCTGAGGCTTCATCCATGAAAAAGTTTGGCACTTTGAGATTTTATTAAAAAATATATATATATATATATACATATATATATATGTGTGTGTGTGTGTATGTATAAATGTATATGTATGTATGTACATATATATATGTATATGCATGAATGTGTAGATAGATCGATAGATAGATAGATAAATAGCTCAGTGCTAGGGACTCAGACATTGTCCTCTCAAACTTCTGTCCTTCTGTTCCTCCTTTATTGATGGAAATCTCTAAATCTGCACATTTCAATTATTCAACAAATTATTAAAATAAATTCTTATTTCTTAAAAAAAAAAGAAATAAGGACAGTTAGGTAGCACAATGGATAGAGTACCAGGACTGGTGTCAATAGAACATTCATTCAAATCCAGTTTCAGATACTTACAATTAGCTGTGTGACCCTGGACAAGTAACTTAACCCCAACTGCTCCCAACAAAAACAAATTATGTTTGCTGCCCAGTCTCTTGCTTCAGCAACCATTTCATCCTCACATGTTAATCATGCACTGCTGCACATTCGCTCCCACACTTGCTATAATCAGTTGCTCCTTTCACATCTTCCACACTCAGTTCCAAAAACTCACAGAGCTTTAAAACTACTCCAACCCACAGATCTGATCCTTATCACTCAATCTCAACTCCTTCCCAGTGTAGGATGAAAACCACTATCTCTACTACATCTTTCACCCAGATAGTCAGACTCTTCTTTCCTGAAGGAGAAATAATTTATACCAATATCTTGCATTTATAAGCATTTTAAGATTTGTAATACTTCATATATCTTTACCTCGTTTGATTTTGAAACAACCTGAGGAGATAAATTCTAGTATTTTCTTCATTTTGAAAAGTGAAAACTAAGGCTTGATAGAGGTAAAAAAAAAACTTGCTCAGAGGTTATACAGCTAAAGAAGTTTTTCACCTACCCACTTACAACAGTAAAATACTTAATAGCTGAATTCATTAGGTACTCTCAGAGGAAGGGTCCATATAGTAGAAGAACAATCCTTTTTAAATTTACTTTATTATTATTACTGCGCTAAAATAAATTTCAGATTATAACACAATGAACAAGTAGATAGAACCCTGAATTTGGAAGACAGGAAGGCCTGTCAAATTCAGACAGAAACTTACTAGCTGTGTGACTTTACACTTACCTTATTTGCCTCCATTTTTTTCTTCTGTAAAATGGGACTAATAATAGCATCTATGGCTGTCAAGGGTTTTGTACTTCACAATAGTAACTGGTAAAAAAAAAAAGTAATATAGAAATATTAGTTATTATCTGGCCTCTCTGTGATTCTGGAGAAATCATTTAATCTCTTTTTGCCTCAGTTTTATTTATTTCTTTATTTCTTCTTCTTCTTCTTCTTCTTCTTCTTCTTCTTCTTCTTCTTCTTCTTCTTCTTCTTCTTCTTCTTCTTCTTCTTCTTCTTCTTCTTCTTCTTCTTCTTTTTCGTTATTATCTGACCTCTCTGTGATTCTGGAGAAATCATTTAATCTCTTTTTGCCTCAGTTCTCTCTATTTCTTCTTCTTCTTCTTCTTTTTCTTTTTCTTCTTCTTCTTCCTTTTCTTTTTCTTCTTTTCTTCTTCTTCATTTTGCTGAGGCAATTGGAGTTAAGTAACTTGCCCAGGGCTACACAGCCAGAACAAGTTAAGTAACTGAGGCCAGATATGAACTCAGGTCCTCCTGACTTTAGGGCTGGTACTCCATCCACTACACCAATTAGCTGCCCCTGCCTCAGTTTTCTTATCAGCAAAATGGGGTTGATAACAACACCTTTCTCCTAAGGTTGTTATGAAGATTATATTATATTATATTATATATTATAATATATTATATATCATATATGACATATAATATATATTACATATATAATATAACATATTATATATTATAAGAAAATTGTAAAAATTATAAATTTCCAAGTATATATGCTAGTTATTACTTCTGGATGGGATGAAGACCTCTCATAAGAATGTGGCTTTGACCTATGTTCTAATTGTGACTTGAGACTGCAATAACAAGTTGAACATAGCTAAAATCTGTATGTGTTCAATGATCTTAGAAAAACAAACCTTTCTTTCCGGTTCCATACACACACCTTTTCATTAGCATTTAAATACCTAAAATTTAATACTAAAATATTTATAGAGTGTGTTATTCTTTGTTTCTGGGATATACGGCCAAGACTGATTCTAAAGCTTATTCTGTTGTCAAGTTACTTTTCTAATATCTGTTTAAGTAGCTTGAATTTCTTTTGCTGGCTAGATAAATTCCAATGATCTACTTGCTTTTGATATCTGAGCTGCTTTATTTATAGAGTGGCTGTGGCAGGGAAGAAGAGTGTTTGAATATTGATTTATATATATATATATATATATATATATATATATATACATATATATATATGTATGTATGTATAACTAGGTTTTAGGATTAGTTTTTAAATCTTAGTCACTCAAAGTGCCAACCTTTTCCATGGATGAAGCCTCAGCCAATTTTTTTTCCTTTTTTTTATTACAGCTTTTTATTTACAAGATATATGCATGGGTAATTTTTCATCATTGACCCTTGCAAACCTTCTGTTCCACATTTCCCCCTCCCCAGATGACAGGTAGACCAATACATGTTTAAATATGTTAAAGTATATGTTAAATACAATATATGTATAGATATACATACAGTTATTTTGCTGCACAAGAAGAATCGAACTTTGAAATACTGTGAAATTAACCTGAAAAGGAAATCAAAAATGGAAGTGAAAAACAACAAAGGGATTGGAAATGCAATGTAGTGCTTCACACTCATTCCCCAGAGTTCTTTCATTTGGTGTAGTTGGTTCTATTCATTATTGAACAAATGGAACTGATTTGGTTCATCTCATGTTGAAGAGAGCCACATCCATCAGAATTGATCATCATATAGTATTGTTGTTGAAGTATAGAATGATCTTCTGGTCCTGCTCATTTTACTCATAAGTTCATGTAAATCCCTCCAGACCAGAAGGAAATCCTTCTGCTGATCATTTCTTACAGAACAATAATATTCTATAACATTCATATACCACAATTTATTCAGCCATTCTCCAATTGATGGACATCCATTCAATTTTGTTTCTAGCAACTATAAAGAGGGCTGCCACAGACACTCTGTAAGCCACAGAGACTTACAGGTCCCTTTCCCTTCTTTAAGATCTCTTTGGAATATAAGCCCATTAGTAACACTACTGGATCAAAGGGTATCCACAGTTTCATGAAACCTTAACTAAATTGAGATAGAATCTTATGGTTGTAATTTATTGGTTTTTTTTTTGAGGATTAACTTCCTTTAATTGACCCTTTCATAATTTAACTAGGAATTAGATTTTTCCGTTTCTATTATAATCCTATCATGATTGTATAATATAGTGATATGATACTGGCACCACTCTGCCTGAAATTCTGATTCCAAATTTGCAGTATTTCTAACTTCAGGGTTACCATGAGAATCACTTCTAGCACCAGAAACTGAGGAGGGCAATTGACAAAACAAAACTCAACACCACCAGTCCCATTTCTGAAGGCCAAGGACAAAAGAGAGTGAAATGGTTATCAAAGGTTTGTGGAAGTATAATCTTAGATAGAATCCTCTATTCTATTTTACCTCCCTCAATTACTCTCTATTATTCTACCCCCTCCCCAAAATACTCTGTCTGAATTTATAGCAGGTATATCCACCAATAAGAAATTATAGTTTGATGCTTGCCAAGATATTCTCACACAAATATCATTTTCAATTGAAATTACTAAGTGATTTCAAATGTAGAATTATTTAGCACCTTTCCATCTGTGCCAAGTGGCAAGGATCTGACTGTCCATTAGAGAATAGGGATTTGGAGTGAGGAGGCAGAATTGATAAAATTCTGTATATCACAAATACTTGAGATATCATAGTAGAGAACAAGGATTGGATTTAGATGGATAAATGGACATGACATACCTCTCAAACACTGGAAACCTGAATTGAAGAACTCAGAGTCAGAGAAGACAAGGCAAACAGTGACAGAATTCTCCTTGACGGACCTTCCATTGCATCCATTCTATGTATTCTATAATGTAAGATGCAGATAGAACTTCCAAACAGTGACAGGAATCTTCTTGGAAAAAGTATCTCCTATGACTAAACAGAAAAACACTCATTCTTGAATCTATACTAGGGCCTTCAAGAAAAATAAAACTAGAATCCAGACTTCCTCTGTGGGTACTTAATAATCATCCTGGATGGTATGAGTCAAATATCAATCAAGAACAATGCTAATTTTTTACACTTCTTTGCAAGTTTGTAAAAGGAACAGCATTGGAGGGAAGGAGTCATTGATGAGCTAAATGAATTCTGAATTTTGTAGAAATTCCATGTTGTATATGTCATGTATATTCTCTGGGGACTCCTGATTATAAGAGAGGCTGTGTAGAAGGCCAGAGATAGTGGGGGAACTCTAAATAAAGTATAAGACCCTTCAGCCCAGAGTAAACCTGCTGACAATGTCTGGTTTGGCTCTTCATTTCCCCTTTGGTGCCCACCTTCCTTCCTGAGAAATCAAGGAGGGCATGATCACCTGTGTTCTACTTGAAGCAAGGGAAACTTACAACAGGGTGCTTACAGTTAGCACTTGCTCAGTGAGATTGATGAGATAATGGTTCTCTAGTTAAGACATATTTAGTGTGCTATAATTATATAATCATACTGAGGTATTTAAGGGCTGAGAGGACTGGAAATGAAACACTCCATCTTTGACCACCATCCACTTCACTCCTCCACTAAGATCAAGGCTGGTCCCGAGATCCTCCAGAGAGTTAGCCCAGATACTACATTTTGGTGCCCTGAACAGGGACCTTGAGAAGTACACTACAAGGCTATAGGCAAATAGCTAAGCAGTATATGTTTTATTATGCATTGGTTTATTGGTTTTATTGATTCTATGTAAAAGCGTAAAGTACAATATACATTTAAGCATTTTCTATCTGCTAATAGAATTCTTCATATCAAAGACAGATGAATAGGCCTTATGGTGAACTAGAGTCAGTTAAGAGAAAACAGATATTATATGGGCTATGTGATTCTGGAAATTTGTACTATTAACACTCCCTAGATGGAAGAAATTATGAAGTCATTCAGAAAGAAGACTTGGTATGGTAGGAGCAAATTCCTTGAGTCTCAGCCTCCTCAAAAGCCATAACTTCCCTGATGCAGCTTCCTGGTCTGAGGCCTCAAAAGGTGCAAGCCCTTGTAAGCTTTCAGATTTAGATACCACATAAGTCACCATACCCTGATGACTGACAAATGGAGTCCAGAAAAGCTATGTCTAGAGATTCTAAGAACCACAGTATCTTTATATATAGACAATGAAATAACAAAAAAGGAGAAAAACATTCTTAGAGTAATTTTTTTATCATTTTACAAGATAAACATAAGGAGAATAAATTTTTCATTACATGTGTGCAAAATTGTTATTTAGTTATAGCACATGAATCCATCCTTGCACATCATCTGTTTAAAGTACTTTGAATGTGACTAAACAATTCATTTTTGTAAGAAATAAAACCAAATTTCTTCATCTTTTGACTATTGCTGTATCTTGTCATGCAATTCCTATAAACTTACATAATATTTCTATATTTAAGACTTTCTTTAAAGCTAACAAGGATAAGGGGCAGCTAGGTGGCGCAGTAGATAGAATACTAGCCCTGAAGTCAGGAGGACTTGAGATCAACTCTGGTCTCAGATATTTAATACTTCCTAGCTGTGTGACCCTGGGCAAGTTACTTAACCCCAATAGTCTCCACAAAAATAAATAAATAAATAAGAAGACTGGTAAACTATAAGAACTGCACTGAAAATTTGCAGGAAAAATAAATAGAAAAGGAAAAACTCAAATTCATTCTGTAGCCTCTTTTTGATTTCAAGTTTTTTAAAACACATTTTCCCAAAAATTAATTGAATTATCTTAACCCCAACATAGCCCTTGCATTTTTCTCAGAGGTTTAAAATACTTTCAAGTTAAACTTTTATAAAACAATTTAAATAGTTTGTTTTTGGAAATTGCTTTTCCACTGAGTTCACATAATTACATTTTTCTTGTTTAAATGTGAAAAATACTGTGTCTTGAGCTCACTCATGAGAATTAAATTACCTTTTAAAAATCAGAACCCAAATGTCAAAAAATATGCCTAATAACTTCAAAGTTATCCAAAAAAAATTGCAAGTGAGGAGGAAAATTAGAATACTACCATAAGATCTTTGAGGAGTAACCAAAAACCCTCTTTCACTTTTCCAGAGGTGACTGTTAAAGGGATTGTCTTTTCATTTAATTAACTCTTTGAAGAGTCTCAAGGTATCATTGCAACTAGGTCTTCATCAATATTTTCTGATGGCAATGTTGGTAGCATATGAAATTTAAATGAATGGAATTAATGCCTTATGTTTTATGGTACTTTAAAAATTTCAAAGCACTTTCATATAAATTATCTTACTTGATCTTCACAATAGCTTATAGGGAATCTGGGGAGAGATTAGTACTATCACCTTATGAATAAAGAATCAGAAGTGTTAACTGAGAACAAAATACCAAACTAAATTATTGTTTTTTATTTTTGTTGAATATCTCTCCACTACTTATAAAAATTAACATGTAAAAATCAATTAAGAAAAATCTTTTTTTAATTTTGAGTTCCAAATTCTCAGCTTTTCTCCTCCTGCTACTCCCTACTTAAAAATAATTTGATATCAATTATTCATGTGAAGTCATGTGAAACATTTTCATATTAGCCATGTTGAAAAAGAAAACAATAAATATAAAGAAAGTGTTTTGGATATTTTTAAAGTATGCTTCAATTGGCATTCAGAGTTCATAAGTTCTCTCTCTGGAAGTTGCTAGCATTTTTCATAATGGATCCTTTGACATTGCTTTGGATCATTGTCTTCATCAGAGGATTCAAGTTTTTCAGTGTGTTGAACCTTACAATATTGTTGTTACTTTCTCTTTACAGTGCTCACTTCATTTTGTATAAATTTAATTAAGCTGTCCCAAGTTTTTTTTTAAACCATCCTGCTCATCATTTCTTATAGTATAATACTATTACATCAAAATAATCTACAGATTCCTCAGTCATTCATCAGCTGATGAGCATCCCTTAATTTTCAATTCTGGTCTACCACAAAAAGATTGTTATAAATATTTTCACACAATTAGGTCTTTTCCACTTTTCTTTGATCTCCTTGGAATATAGACCTTGTAATGGTATTTGTAGGTAAAAGAATATATA
Source organism: Sarcophilus harrisii (assembly GCF_902635505.1). NCBI lineage: Eukaryota > Metazoa > Chordata > Mammalia > Dasyuromorphia > Dasyuridae > Sarcophilus > Sarcophilus harrisii. Next base: position 188,500,115 of record NC_045428.1, read on the forward strand.
TTATAGCCCTTTGAGGACAGTTCCAAACTGTTTTCCAGAATAATTGGAATATTTTACAACTCCACCTACAATGGATTAGTGTCTCAATTTTTGCACCTCCTCTTCAGAATTTGTTATTTTTCTTTTTCTGTTAAGTTAGCCAATCTAATAGGTTCATACATGATAGTATATTATAATTTTTTTAATTTGCATTTCTCTAATCAGTAGTGATTTAGAGCATTTTTTCATGTGACAATTGAAAGCCTTAATTTCTTCTTCTGGAAACTTCCTGTTCATATCCACTGACCAAGAAATGATGCTTATTTTGATCAATTTGCCTCAGTTCCCTATATATTTAAGAAATGAGAACTTAATCAGAGAAACCTAATGTAATTTTCCCTCAGCTTCCTATTTCTCTTCTAATTTTGGATGCATTAGTTTTGTTTGTACAAAAGCTTTTTAATTTCATGTAATAAAAATGATCTATTTTACTTCTTAAACTCTTCTCTGTCGCTTTTTTGGTCATAAACTCTTCTCTTATCCATTGATTTAATAGGTACTTTTCCCCCTGTTTCCCTGACTTATTTATAATATCAACCTTTATGTCTAAATCATTTACCCATTTTCATCTTTTCTTGGTATACAATGTGAGCAGTTAGTCTGTGCCTAGTTTCTGACAAACTATTTTCCAGTTTTTACAGCAATATTCATAAAATCTTGGTTTCTGGCTCCAAAAGCTTGGATTCAGGGGCTTATCAACAATTATATAACCATATATCATTTAGTCCTATGTATTGTGCACTTAATCCATTCCACTGATCTTCACTCTATTTCTAAGTCAGTAGCAGATTGTTTTGATTACTATCACTTTGTAATATAATTTGAAAACTGGAACTGCTAGGCCACCTTCCTTAAACTTTTTTTAAATTAATTACCTTCTTATTCTTGGCCTTCCAGATAAATTTTGTTACATTTTTTCATGAAAGAATTCTTTGATAGTTTGATTGGTATAATACTGAATAAATAAATTATCAGTAGAATTGCCATTTTTATTACATTGGTTTAATCTACACAAGAGCACTTATAGTTTCTCCAATTATTTATATCTGTTTTAATCTGTATATAAACATTTTGTAATTGCGTTCATATAATACCTGGGTTTCTCTTGGTAGATAGACTCCCAAGAATTTTATATTTTCTGCAATTATTTTATTTTTCATTTTGGATATCCTACTTTTACTAAAACATTTAATGCAAAAAGTAAAACAAAATTCCCCTTCACCATAATCTTTTATATTATTTTTAGGAGTCACTATAATGTATACAATCCTAGTCTCTGTGCATATAGATGTATGTACCCATCTATCCCTTACCCACACAAATAACATGCAGAATGAACAGTTTGGGGATTACATACTTTACCTCTAAATTCTCACCTTAAGGCAACCTTGTCACTTTTCTTTACTATGGTATCTACACTCAAGATTATCTATCCTTTTTTAATCTGGTGTGTTTACTTTTGACCCCTTTCCAATCAGGTCACCCTATCAAAGCCTAGCTACTTTTTCTTTGAAGTTCTTTTAAAAAAATTTTTAGTAATAGCTTTTTGTTTTCAAAATGCACGCAAAATAGTTTTCAGCACTCACCCCTGCAAAACCTTGTGTTCCAAATTGTTCTCCCTCTCTTCCTTTCAACTCCATTTCCCAGCCAACAAGTAATCAAATATAGGTTAAACATGGGAAATTTTTCTATACATATTTCCACATTTATCATGCTGCACAAAAAAAAAAAAAAACAAAAAAAAACAGCTAAAAAGAAAAAAATGAGAAAGAAAAGTAAAGTAAGAAAACAACTACAAAAAAAGTGAAAATACTATGTTGTGATCCACTTTCAGTCCCTATAATCCTCTGGATGCCAATGGCTTTCTCAATCACAATCCTATTAGAATTGTTCTGAATTATCTCATTGTTGAAAAGATCCAACTCCTGATCATCACATAATCTTGTTCTTGTGTACAGTGTTCTCTTCGTTTTACTCACTTCATTTAAAAGCATCTGTTTATGAAAGTCTCTTCAGAATTTTCTGAAATCATCCTGCTGATTGTTTCTTATAGAACAATAATATTCCATTCATATTCAATAATTTATTCTACCATTATCCAACTAATGGGCATCCACTCAGTTTCAACTTGCTTGATACTACAAAAAGGGCTGCTGCAAACATTTTTTGCTCATGTGGCTCCTTTTCCATTTTTAATGATCTCTTTGGGATCGAGACCTAATAGAGACACTCTGTAGTTGTTTTAAATTGAATTTCTCTTTCTTTATTTTCCTGCTAGGTTTAGGTAGTACTATATAGAAATGTTGATGATTTATGGAGGTTATAACATCCTATAACTTTGCTAAAATTTTTGTTTCGATTAGTGCTTTAGTTGATTTTCTGGGGTTAAGTATGCCATTACATCATTTGCAAACAGTAATAGTTTTGTTCCCTCATTACCTGTTCTTATTCCTTAAATTCTTTTTTTTTCACTTAGTGCTATCGATAGCATTTCTATTTGAATAATAATTGTGATAATAGTAAACATTGATTCACTTCTGATCTAATTGGGAAAGTTTCAAGTTTATTCTCATTACATATATGTTTATTCTTGATTATAGATAGATACTACTTATTTTAGATAGGTGCTATTTATTTTAAGAAAAGTTTTATTGATTGAGGGGCATCTAGGTAGCACAGTAGATAGAGGATCAGCCCTGAAGTCAGGAGGATTGAGTTCAAATCTGGTCTCAGACAATTAACACTTCCTAGCTGTATGACACTGGGCAAGTCACTTAACCCCAATTGCCTCAGCAAAAAAAAATAGTTTCATTGATTCTTATGCTTTCTGGTATTGTTATTAATTTTGTCTTTTGCCAAAGGCCTTTCTATTTGTGTAATCATATAATTTTTATTTCTTGTTTTTTTTTATTGGGATGCTCAATTATGCTGATAATTTTCCTAATATTGAACCAGCTTTACCTTCCTGGTATAAATATCACCTGATCATAATAGATGATCTTTGTGACATATTGTTAAATTCTCTTTCTTAGCATATTATTTAAAATTTTAGCATTGACATTCACTCAGAAAATTAATCTGCGTTTCTTTCCCCTTTTTTATTCTCCCTGGTTTAGGTTTCAAAATCATATTTGTGTGATAAAAGAAATTTGATCGGACTCTTTCTTTACCTATTTTTCAAATAATTTGTATAGTATTGGGATTAATTGTTCTTCAAATACAAAAGTGAAGTAACTTAGAAAGTGTATAGTGTTGTCCAGAGAGAAGAAAGCCACTAAAAGGAGGGAGTGTAGCCCATTCTGCCTGAGAATATATTAAGTTATACATTATATGGAATTTAAACAAAGGGGAAGAAATGGTACTTAATTGTCCAGCATGGAGGCATTTTCCACATAAGACATTAGTTGTTTGAGATGCATAGTACAAGAAAACTCCTTGCATTCCTTCCATCAACCTTTTACTCTAACTGGATTTCTGGTCAGCATAATCTAGGTCCTGCGTCAAGCAATAAGCAAATCTAGTGTCTAAGCAACAGGTCTGGTTTCTTGGTGATAGCAAAGGTAGGTTCAAACAATGAATAAATTTTTTTCACAGGAGCATGTGACTTTTCCACATTCACAAGGCTAATAAAAAGTAGCTCTGGAACAAGAAGACAAGTTATTTGATTGCCAATCTGGACATATGCTGCCTAAGTTGACATAAGTACTTAGTTAGGAAAAATTAGTCTTCTACTGAAGACTATAGTGTTATAATGCTCACAGTTATCTCAGGTTATGTACTTTTATTTTGGTAAGCCTAGTTTCCTTATTTGTACTATGGTACAAACATGTTTGTATATATTGTTTTATTGTATATATTTCATATATTGTCTCCATAAAGGTATATTTATATGATAGTAATGTTTATGATTCCTTAGAAGATTAGTACAAAGGGCATTCAGTATTTTTATCATTGTATTGGAAATGTATATTGGAAGTAATAATCAAAACATTTAAAATAGGCATCCATTTTTATATCATACTTTTTAATCAATGTTCGGTGTCTTTGTACAAATCTAACAAGAGCTGATAAATCTTACTGACAATTTATCTTGACCCATCTTTCTACTTAGAAATCTAACTCCTTGGCATTTAAAGTCATCTTAACAATCAAAACACTTAATCTATTGATTTTATTAGTCCCAAGAAGATATAGTCTCTTCAGAATATAGCATCAATAACTTAAAGGCTATGGATCTGTTAATTATTGGTGAAAAACTCTACAAATGATGGTATCTGAATATAATGGAATATCACTGTGTCAAATAATAACAAATATGAAGAATTCAGAAAAATTTAGGAAGATTAGTATAAAATTTTGGAAGGCTAAGAAAATGAGTCAAAAGAACAAAATACACGGTGACTATAACAATATAAATAAATACTATAACTAATATTTATATAGCATTTTAAACATTTTACAAAAATTATTTCATTTTATCCTCACAACTCTGGGAGGAGGGAATGAATATTATTCCCATTTTATGAATGAAGGCATTTTCACAGAGATTAATGACTTGCCCAAGATCATACAGCATCTGAAGTCATACTTAAAATAAAATTCTCCTGATTCCAAATCCAATACTCCATTCACTATACCTCCTAGCTGATAATGATAGAGCAAATACAATAGCCAATGTTGTTACCATGCCATCAAAAACAAATACATTCTTTCTCTTAACAACTGGTAAACTGCAAAAAGTGGAAAGTAAAATTTACCATGATTCTATTAGGCAATTTTACCTAAACCATTATTAGGAATGTACTTTGTTGGATTATGTATAAGAAAATAGCTATTGTTTTTCCAACAAAAAAATTACCTTTTGAAAATAAAGTTAATGAAGCCAGATGTAAATAAAAACAAGACTGATAAGTCATATGGAAATGAGAACAAATGTGAAAATGTTGAGTCTTGACCTCAGTAGAGCACATATTTTGCTTTTGTTATGTGAAATAGTATAAAGCATAGGTCTGTTACATTTAAATTCCCTTTTCAGTTTGAGATTTGGACTTTTTAACTAAAAGCAACCAAGACAGAGTTTCTTTTTATAAGTAAAGTATTTAAAGATATTTATTTATAGTCCTATAAAGTGTTTGCAGCTTTTCAATATGAATTGATGTTTTAATTGTGAAAAAAATGATAAAAAGGAGCACATAGATTCCCAGGATCCCAGAATCTCAATGACCATCTGTACAAAAAAATCCTTCTATAATATATTTTTAAAGGAGTAATATTATCTTCAGTGAGAAGAACATTCCAATTTCTATTAGTTTTGTTTATTAGAAAGTTCTTCCTCCCATCAGACCTAGAAATCTGTCTCTCTTTGTCTTTCACCCACTGCTTCCAGTACTCCCCAAATAGGGAGTCTGAGAATGCTCTAATCTTTCTTCTACATCATAGCTCTTCAAATATATGTGGATCACTGTGATGAGTCCCCTAATTCTTTTCTTCTCTAGGGAAAGCACTTAAGTTGTTTTGTTTCATTTCGGGGGGTAGAACTACAATTCATATGTCAACAAGGTCTTTAATTATCTAAACCGAGAGTGGTAAACCTTTTTTTTTTTCTGTCAAGGATATTTATAACATGATTTGAGGGCCATACAAAATGATCAACTTATAGAACTCAAGTAGTAGGCAGTTGTTGGTTCTAGCTTTCAGCTCATCATCTCCTACAAATGACTTCATTGGCTTTATGCAGCATGTGGGATGGATGTTCTCCAATCCCTTAACAATTCTGTGGATTGTGTCCTTCCTAAAATGTACACCAAGAACTGAACCTGATATTGTAGATGTGGCACAATTAAGGTGAAATGTAGAATAACTATCTGCTTCCTCATCCTATAGAATCTTTCTTTCTTAATGTAACCTAACATTTTATTAGCTTTTTGGTTGCCATATTATACTACTGATTTATATTGAGTTTGAAGTCTATGAAAATCCTAGATCTTTTGCAGAAAACTGCAATCTAGTTACACCCGCTTTATTTTGTACTTACAAAGTTTACAAAAAATTTATAAGACCCTACATTTATATTTATTCTTATTTTATTAGATTTGGTCCAAAGATTTAGCCAATCAAAATTTTTATCAAAATCTATATTCTAACTCTGTCTTCCACCCTAAACCTTAATTGGATAATCCTTCTTTGAGTTTCCCCTTTTCTTAGTATAATATTTTTTTAAATGAAATGATTATTCTTCTTCTTTCCAGCTTCAGCTCATTCTTTCATAATACCATACTTTTATATTTACTTTCTATCACCTGCCTTTGTTACCACTTGACTTCTCAAACTCTAGATTGATTGATAATCTCAGAATATACAATAATTTCTTTTCTTATTCTTTATAGTTGTTGCTCCTTTGGTCTTCCTAATTTCCTTACTGAGAGCTTCCCCTCCTTTCTGAACTAAATTCCACTGCAGAAGTGATATGGAATGTAGATAGATATATGTAGGGTTCCCATGGATCCCTTAACCTTTTGCAATTTGTTTTCCATTCTAAGTTATATGTCACATTCTGTGCAACTTTTGTCTTCTTTATTCTAAGTTGAAGTCACCACTTCCCCTCAAACTTCTCTTTATTTTATCCAAATAGTCTCCATTTTAGAGATGCCAGAAGCACAGAAAGAGCTTCACATATTACTTGTTCCACATTTTAAAAGCTGAAAATAATTTCAAGCGAGAACACACATGTTATAACACCCCCAACTGAGTAAATTCCAGTAGCTTCCTACTGCTCTCAGGAGAAAATAAAAAATAGGTGTTTTTTTTTGTTTTAATTCAAAATCCTTCATCTATTTATTTGTTGCTAAGGCAATTGGGGATAAGTAACTTGCCCAGGGTCACACAGCTAGGAAGTGTTAAGTGTCTGAGACCAGATTTGAACTCAGGTACTCCTGACTTCAGGGATGGTGCTCTATCCACTGCACCACCTAGCTACCCCTTTATAACTCCTTTATAACTCATTCTCCTCCTGTTTTCTAGACTCCTACCTGTTGCAAAAGGTATTCCACTATTCAATCACAGTGGCTTTTGGGCTATTCCACAAACAAGACACTCCATCTCTTGGCTTCAGACATTTTTTCTACCTGTAATGGAATACTCTCCTCCTGCTCCAATTACTGACCTGTTTGTCTTCCTTAAGTCCCAACTAAAATCTCAGCTTCTATGGAAAGCTTCCCCTAAAACTCTTAATTACAGTGCTTTGCTTATTTGTAATTTATTCTGAATATAGTTTGGTGTGTGTGTGTGTGTGTATGAGAGAGAGAGAGAGAGAGAGAGAGAGAGAGAGAGAGAGAGAGAGAGAGAGTGTGTCTGTGTACATCTCCATTACATTGTAAGTTCTGTTAGGGTATAAACTGTTTTCCCCCCCTTTTTGTAACTCTAGTGTTTGGCAGAGTGTCTGGCACATTGCAGGTGCTTAATAAATTTTTGTTGAATTGAATTTTATGCAAAGCTGAAAGTAATTTAAATTTCAATGTCTTTTTCCTAAGGTATTCTAAATATCTCTAACTATATATACATAGAAACACAAAAGTCACAAAGTAATGTACACTTAGTGCTTAGGATATGTGTTACTGCTATTCCATATTAGAAATATCAATGCTAATTTTCATAAACACATCACTATAGAACAGACCAAAGATAAGATTCTCTAATACTGGCCTCCATGTATAATGTGAATTAAATGACTTCTCTATGGACTGGCCTATAAATTTAACCACCATGTATTATAAATATTGTTGCTATGGGAAAACATTCACTGAGTTTCAAATGTTTTCTTCTAACACAACCCATAATCACACAATTTTTTAAGTTGAAAGTAACCTAAGTGGCCATTAGGTCTAACTCAGATTCAAAAGGAATTCCCAATAATAATATACTCAACAAATTGTCATTCATTCAGTCTGTGCTTAAAAACCTACAATGATGTTGAATCCTTCCCTTTTGAAAACAGCCTATTCCACTTTGGAATGGTTCTATTTGTAAGGAGGTTTTTCCAAATCAAGCCTATTTTTCCTTTTTATAATTTTGATCTTAGTCTAATCTCCTTTCTATCACACTTCAAGTACTTTGGAAATCAGGCACTCCATTCATGGAATAATATCCTTGGAGTGGACCATGGGAAATAGCCCAAATTCCTAAACAATATGAAATCTCTGCCTCTACTTCAACAATAAAACTAATTAAACAGGAAAAATAACTTACCTTTCCTTTTTTCCTAAATATAATATCTTAAAAACAGTTAAGAATATTTAAAGAATGAGTGAATAAGCCTGAATTTTTTATTTGGTTGAGGATTTTAAGTATTGAAACATTTCTTTTAAATTTTCAGTCAATTATTTTAAGGCCAACTTTTAGACCAGATTCAGTGTCCATACACCAGATATGGTATATGCATATCATAAATGAAATAATATATGTTTTTCATTTACTTCACTTTTCCAGATTGTATCATTAATGAGCAAAAAGTTGCATTGCACATCATTAAAACATACATAACTAGAAAATGAGAGAGGTCATATAAAAAAATAAGAAACAATAGAAGGATAATATGAATGCTGTATTTGTACCATTCAGATATGAAAAGAACCAAGGAAAGAGTTTAAAGATATTGGGTAGATCTTCTGTTATATGTAACCCCTGTTTCTAATGTCTTTATCACAGGGATTGTAGATTTTACTCTAATTTTAAGAGAGCCAAATGAAATGCTGTGTAAATTTTTACTGGTACTTTGAGAAATTACTATTGAGTGCTTCTTCCTATGAAATCAGGAAGAAGGTATGTTTTTTTCTTTAATCTCTGACCTATGAGGAATCTAGAAAGAAGACAGATAAGAAAGAGGTTCTGTGAAATGCCTTCTGTATCATGAATATTGTAACACAATAACATATTATAAACAGAATTCTATGAAGATTTTATATGATGTTGGCAAGCACAGTATATTTTGAAAATATTTCCTCTATCAACAGGACAGCTCAAAAATACAAAGCTTCATCTAAATTATTTAGTGAGTAATTGAATTTAACTCAATGTGAAAAGTAGGGAAGCATTTTTTAATATTTATTAATAAATGTTTATTTTATTTATATATTTAAATATCATTTATATTTTATAAATAAATAATAAATATTAATTTCTTAGTATTTGGAGTGAATTAATAATTAGCAAAACAAAAATCATCTATATTTAAAGAAAGGATCTGAGGTGATTCAGGCTAGTAACATTTTTCCTTGTCAAAATATCATAAATAATTATTTACTTTTGTCATTTTTGTTGTTGAACTTGTTTATACTTTGTATATATTCACTTAATTCTATATTTACTTAGTGACAAAAGAATAAGAGTATAAAATATGAGAATGGAGGTTTCCACAGTTAAATGATCAATAATTAAATTTAAATATTAAATTGTTACTAGTTAATAAACTGGGTAAAATTTGAACCAATAGATTAATGTAAAAGAGGAGGAAAATTATTAATAAGAAATAAATTTGCTCATACATAAACCCTAATTACTCTACTATTCAAAAGACTAAAGACAAATAAGAGAAGAGTGTGGACCAAAACACTCAGAAACACAGTACACATTACCTGAAATCTGCTCTAATGGAAAGTAGACTCATATTCATAAAATTCACAAATGCACAAGAAATACTTATTTCTTTTTAAAAATATCTGTAGACTATATTATGTATTTCCTTGACTCTTGAACAAAGTGTACTTAATCTATTATGGAAGGATCAGATTATCAATATCACTATCAATTTTTATAATCTATATTCAATTTTTTAATTATATGGTGCTGCCTTGTGGGTCCATGAAGCCATGTTATATAATGATATATAATCATTTCTTAACATGTTAGATAAACATCAGCTCATAATTATTCTAATTAGCATTGTATTCTACACCAAATGGTCCCAATGTTCTTTTTTTGTGTTATTAATTCTACCTTTTATAGTTTTTCTGCCTTTGCCTTGTAGTTAGCTGTCATTTTTTCCAAATATTGTTTTTAGATTGTTTTTATTATTTTATTATTCTTTCTTCATTAAATTAAATTATTTCATTAAATATTTCTCTCTATATAAAATGCTTTTGCCAATCTTTTTTTTTAATTTTGAGTTCCAAATTCTCTTTTTTTCTCTTTGAAAAGACAATGAGTTTGATGACAAAAATAATTATGTAAACTCATTCTTTTATAAAGTGAAAAATCACTTTCAAATGATATCTGTATATTGCATATTGATTATTAGCCTTCATATTTAATAAGAGATTACCTAATCATGAAGGATAAAGGAATATATAAAAGAAACAACTTTAGTTTTCTAATAAAGATAAGAATTTTCGGAAGATAATTTCATCTAAACTTTTTTTTTTTTTTAATATAAAGAGGTAGCAGGAAACAAAGGATGTAATGGAAAGAAGAGCAAGATAGAAACATAGTGAAAGTAATTTAAATACTAATGCATGTATATTTATTTCTTTTCCTTTTTCTCTTAATCAATACTCAATGTACACAATACAAGTGCAGAGTGTTACATAATTTTTCTCAAATAAGTGTATTGGATTTGTTTACCAGGTTGAAATTAATAATTCTGCAAACTGATAAAAGTCAAATTAATTTATGTATGGTTTTGATCATCCTTCCTCTGTTATCAGTGTTCCATGAAAATGTGTTAATTTTATATCACTCAATATATCTTTATGGATTCTAGTTTGTTAGGAACAATCTTTCAACACTCAATTAGTATTTCCTATCAAAAAATTAATGTAAGTTCTTTTCACCTGGTGAGTTATTTTTTCTGTCTCATACCCATATACAAATATTTCCTTAATGAACAATTTTATCTCCTTGTTGAAATTACTTAAAAGAGTAAGGAATGCATGATTGACTGTTCTTGGGGACATCACTGGTTAAATGTTTTTAACCTGTGGTAGTTACAGGGAAACCCAAACTGGCTTTTTGTGCCCACAAAGGAATGCTCTGTGGGTTAATCTTCATTTTGACTGGCGCCAGGCTAAGACGAGAAACAAACGTGATGAACCACATAATGTTCCTAAAGGGCACTGGTTTTAAAGGCTGTCAAGTAATAGGATGAATGTCTAGGCTAGAATATCCTCATTCTGTTGAGAATGAGGTAAAAGAAGAAAACAGGGCCCATGGTGTTTTTATATGAAATAGGACTATATAGTACAACATTTATTTTATAGGTAACCCACAGTTACATACATAATTCAGAAACTTTCACTCTGATGAAGAAGAGAAAAGGGTTGGTTGAGTTCTGGAGGTTATTGAAGAGGGAAAAATGTAAGATAAAGTTATTTTATAGGTATGGAAAATAGTAATAAGCTTAGTGAAAAACTTGAAAAATAAGTTGAAGCCATCATGGGACAAAGAAACTTAATGACATGACTTGTAAGAGATGAATATTTAGGTTCTGCAGGAACCCATCATTAGTGAAAGGGATGCTGCTTCTAATTTTTCTTTCCATAATAGGATGACTGGAATTCTTTAAGGAGCAAAGCAGTTGCATACCACCCAGACACAAGATCTATATAATATGTAACTAGAGAGGTCTTTAGTCACCACTGAATTGTTCTTGAACCAAAAAAAAACTCCAATTTACAAAGGCAAGTCTTTATTTTAATTTAGAACAGCTAGTCTTCTTAGAGAATTTGTCAATTAAGGTCTACAATTTGAATTCTGTTTATTTTATTGCAATTAAGTCATGAGTGGAGATTTTCCACACTATCCCTTAAGAAATAAACAATAAAGTAAGTAATTTGTTATACAATTTGTTTTCACAATATGAAACTAATTAGTGAGCTCATTCTTTAACAGCTGTCCTGTTGTCCAGCAGTTTCTTTCCAAGACCAGGCATTCTTCATGGAAAAGAGACAGAACACTAAAATTTAATAATAATAATAATAATAAATTTACATTGCAGGTCTGAAGAATCAAACAGGAAAATAAATAAGTCGCTTCATAAGAAATTTGTAATCTTAAGATTCCAATTGAAGTTGATCTGACTGGCATTGATAGGAAAATATATTGTACAGTGGAAAAATATTACCAATCAGTCACCCTCAGAGGATTCAGAATGACTTTGAATAAGTATTCTAAGGTCAGATTTCTATCTGGAACATATCTGAATTCTTATAATATTAATAAAGTTGACCAGACACTTGGAGAAAGCTGACCTTTTTTTCATAATCTTCCTCATATCAGGCTTTACCCTGGAAAGGACTTAGTCCAAATGCTTTTTTTTTTTAAGCGTTCTGTCTTTGGTTAGTTTGCCAATTCTTCTGTAGATTTAACCTGCCAATCAATGGCATACACAGGCTTCCTGCCATATTCCTTTAATGTGTTCTTCCAAATTCCTTTCCTTGGTGACCCTATTGCTCATCCAAATCTCTTTCATATAGACCATTCCTGGTACCTATTCTACCTCTTTATTCTGTCTATACCCTTTTCTCTTAAATAAATCTTCCTTTTGGAAAAGAAAAAGCATTTTGTTTAACATATTCTTCCTCTTGATAAAAGACTAGATCCAAACAGTCCAACTTAGAGCTATTAAAAAGACAATCCTCAAATATTCTCAGAAACTTACCCAATTAACTCTCTACATAAACAAATCATTTTTAGAAACCTTAAAAGGATATATGAGTGTAATGATCCTTTTGTAATTTGGCTCATGTCACCAATGGTAATTTATTCATGATCATCTCATCATCCTAATATATTCTAAAAATTGCTGGTCATGAGTTAAGATATGGTGGTGTTACAATGAACATTCTTTCAATTTTTCATTCACCCTATAGAAGAGGTTCTTTTTTCCTTTCAAGTTGTGTCTTAAGTAGCTAATTAAGGACTTCTCTTCCTCCTCCTCCTCCTCCTCCTCCTCCTTTCTCCTTAGGACTTCTTGGAATCAAGATGCCTATGGTTCTATCCCATTTCACTCCTATCTATCAGGTTAGGATGGAGAGTCCTTCCTGGTTCCTAGAAAATTATTAAGAACGTATATGGGCAACTAGGAAAGAAAATGTTACTACATCTGTACTTCTTAGACATTTTGCTTCTAATCCTGGTTCTGAGTATGATCAAAGTTTCATGTTCCTTCCTCATCATAGACTCTCCATAGATTCTCACTCACCAATTATCCTTCCTCTTGATAAAAAGTCAAAAAAGAGGGGAAACTAGAGAAAAGGATTGATTCCTACACTCCAGTTTCCAGAGTCATAAAAAGGACTTTTTTATCTTGGAGGAAGAAACACAGAATAAGTCTGTATAATAACTGTCATGTGCCAGGCATTGTATAAAGCAATATTGTTTTGTTTATGGATATTGATATAGATATAGATAAAAATGCATGTATATATATATATATATATATATATGTATATGTATATGTACATAAACTATCTTATTTGATCCTCCTCCAGTCCTGAGAAATAAGTACTACTATTATCTCCATTTTATAAGTTAAGCAAACTGAAGCAAACGGAAGTTAAGTGACTTGTCCAGGATAATGCCCAGTGCGTGTTTAAGAACACATTTAAACTCAGGTCTTCTAAGCCCACTACTTTTTTTTTTTTTTTTTTTTTTATTTCTGCTACCTTGCATGACTTCTAGATCCTAGAGTAACTTGGGCACATGTCTAGCAAGGATCTTGAATCACATATTTCTTCTCCTCTAGTTCACAAAGCATCCTTCCTTTGCTGAGTACTAATAATTAGTTAAACGTACACTTGTTACTTATTTCTAGGACTAAGGGACTGACATAAATTGGCTTCAATTTTTAGAGAAGTAAAGAAAGAAAAGATTAGTTAAATCAAGATTTTCTCATAGGAACAAATGTTAAATATTCAGCTTAATGAGATTAGTTCAGTTTTTAAAAGAAAAAACAAATAAAAAACACAACATTCTTCCGAGTATTTTTTCTTCAGTCAGCAACAAGCTGAAGAAATGTAGATTGTTTTTTCCTGATTGATTCTTTTAAAAAAATTGAGAGACTAGATTGATATTGAGAAATATGTAAAATTGATTTTTTCCCTATATCACTGTTAACCTTATTAACTATACTCAACGGCTCATAAATATTGAGCTCTTTAGGGTATTTAGTCATGTGACAGGATAGTACATGGCAAGAAATTTGAGGAACTAGAGGAAGAGATAAGAAGGGAAAATACATACACACACACATAGATGCAGTTCCAATGCATTTGTGAGGGAAATTAAAAGACCAAATTGCTAGTCTCAAAGGAGGCTCCCAGGAATCTTTAAAATAAAAGTAAATCCAAATTAATTACTTCATGATTTTATATGAACACATTTAAACACTTTTTTAAAAAAATAAGAACATATTATCCACATGATTCATATATGGAAAACAATTTTGATTTTAATTTATTTTGATAATCTCTTGCCAGAACACACACAAGGAGATAGCCCATCCTGTTTACTACGCTCTTGGGGAAGCTAAGGGATAGAATTGCTAGTCCCATTGATTTCTGACTGAGCTCCAGATGGATAGAGAGCCCAAAAGGACTGTCAGTAATGCCTAAGATAATAACCAAGTCACATGGGAAATAATTTTAAAAGGAAATGTGCTTGATTCAATGATGCAAGTCTATTCAACAACTTAATAGTCAATCAATACAAAACCCATAAAACAGTGGTAGTTTTTCCATAGATATATGTACTTTCAGAGAGTGAATTTAAATTAGTGGTGCGAGCAACTAAGACTTAAGTTGTGTCTTTAAACAGAATTAGAGCATATGATGCTCAACTGGAAAGGGTTTTAGGAATATATATTTCCCACTTTCCATCATTTTACAACCAAAGCACATTTCTAATGGTAACATTCATGTGATCAGATGTAAAGCATCTACAGGATCAGCCAAGATCAGCCAACTATCAGTTGCCTTGATTACACTTCCAAATAAGCAAACACAGTTTGAACATTTCATTAGCAAGTTAAATTTGGAGAACACCGGGAGGAAAAAAAGCCAACTTCAGGGAACAGCTAATAGATCAGTTTTTTTATAGAATCTTGGGGTTATAGTTCCATTTCTGATCCTCCTTTTGAAACCTTGGCTGAGGCCTTTGTTTTTTTTTTTTTTTGTTTTGTTTTGTTTTTAAGTTTTTCATCTTCAAAGGAAATGGCCATAATATTGGGAATCAGTATTGCTTTTTTCCCTAGAAAATGCACAAACCCTTTCATTGTAGCTGACATACTGACATATATCAGAAGGACTGAATGCCTGACATATAGAAAATGCTTAATAAATACTTATTCGCCAGACTGATTTATTTTATTTTATTTTTTTTACAAGGATCTGCTTGGCTGTCGAATTCAAAATAGAGATAGGTCTAATGAATGGTCTGGAAACTCCAGGGGAATTATCATACCACCATTGCTTTGGTAACTGCCCACATCCCAAATTCAGGAGGAAGAGCTGTGGAAACTGAAATTTTTTTAAGTATAAAAAGCAGTATAATATATAATGATCAACTGTGAATGACTTAGATGTTCCTAGCAATACAGTGATCCAAGATCCAAGATTTATGATGAAAAATGTTATTTACCTCCTCCAGAGAAAGAATTGTTGCTGTACAGATCAAAACATACTATTTTTCATTTTCTTTGTTTTTTTTGGTCTGTGCTTTCTTTCCCAATATGACTAATATTAACATATGGTTTGCATGATTACAGATGTATAAGTTTTATTGAATTGCTTACTATCCCAAGGAGTGAGATGGGTAAAGAAGGAAAGAATTTAGAATTTTAAAAAATTAAATGAATGCTTAAATTGTTTTTGCATGAAATTGGAAAAATATAAAATATATTTTAAAAGGTAGTATAATAATAAAAATTCAGATGTCTAAAGGTTTTAACAGTTATACCATACTTGGTTTAGATGATTTTCTTTGCTCCTTAATACAACCTTGTTAGGAAGGTACACTCTTACTTTATAGATAAGGAAACTGAGACTCAGAGAAACTGTATGATCAATTTACACCATAAAATTAATTCATAGTGGAGCTAAGATTTCAACCCAAGTTCAGGGTACTTTCCACTAACCCACACAAATCACCTTCATTTTCAGTAATTACCAACACTAGTTACTATTTCAAGAAGAAATCTGAAAGGCTCTATTAATTTTACCCTTCCTTCTGTCTAGATGAGTAACATGCTTTAAAGTGAACCCAAAATAATATATATTAACTAGAAGATACTAAGTTCTGTAAATGCAAAAAGAAAAAAACAAGCAAACAATAAACATTTAGTGTTATTATCCCCAGTAGAAAGAAAGCTTGAGGGGAGAGATCAGTTTTTACTTTGCCTTTGATCTACAAAACCTAACATAGGGGTTTGAATTTAAAAGGGGCAAAAATGCTTGAATTAGCCTTAGAAACATTTTCTTTTCTATACTTCATTCAACAGTATTTTTCAGTATTCACACAATCATTATCATAATATTCCCACCCCAAACATCCTGTTTCTTTTTTTATCTTTCACCCTAGATTTTAGCACAGTGCCTGACACATAGTAAGTACTTAATATCTAGTTGTTGATTGATTGATTGATTCAACCATTATTCATTTTTTGAAAACACCTCCCTCCAAAAATTTTTAAATAATGCCTCATAACAAATTCTGGAGTGGCAGAACCCACAAAAGGATCAGTAAAATAATCTGCCATCCCAAGACAACTTAAAAGATCAGAAAGAAAACTCTGTTACACAGGGATGAGAATGGAGCACAGTCTAGTGAAGATCACATCCCAGAAAACCAGCAAAAATATTAAGGTTATTGAATCATTGGAAGTAGTGGTGGTTTTTTACCCCCTCAGCATACAGATATTAAGGTATCAGAAAGAGATTTCATAGATCCCTTTGCTGCCACTAGGGGCAGGATTCTGTTTCATTGCCCATACTAAGATCTAGGTTATAGTTCTGGGTCTCAGTTCAGACCCTGGTCACAATTTCTGGATAAAAAATAGTGCTTGTCATCACTCACCAACCAGACCATAGGCCAAGAGTAGTGAATATACTTCTTTCTTCCTAGATCATATCATGTTAGAAGAACTGAAAATTTACAAATTCCCCCAAATTATCTCTAAAATGTTATACAAAAAAATTACCCTGAAGGTTGGGAGAGTGCCCTTCCATTCTGAAAATATAGAATTCGTTTCTCTTCCCTTTACATAGAGTTAAAAATCAAGAGATAGGCTGGAAAAATAAGCAAACAGAAGAAAAAGATCCTAGCTATAGAAAATTATTATGGTGGCAGGGAATATCAAAATACAAACTCAGATGAAGACAGCAAAGTAAAAACTGATACATCCAAAGAGTCAAAGAAAAATGCAAATTGATCTCATATTTTCAGAGAGCTCAAAAATATTTTAAATGTCAAGTAGGAAAAAATGGGAAGAGTAATAGTGATGCAATAAAATCATGAAAAGGGAGTCAACAACTTGATAAAAAGAGGCACAAAAACTATGAAGAAAAGAACACATTAAAAAAACCAGAATAATCCAAATGGTAAAAAAAAAAAAAAAGAAGAAAGAAAGAAAGGAGGGAGGGAAGAAGAAAAGAAAAGAAAGGAAAGAATAAAAGCACAAAAATACAATGAAGAGAAGAATGCCTTAAAAAGCAGATTTAGTCAAATGGAAACAGAAATACAAAAATTCACTGAAGATAAGAACTCTAAATCCACCCCCGCTAACAGCAACAAAAAGGAAGAATTAGCCAAATAGGAAAAGAAGTACAAAAATTCCTTGAAGGAAAAACTTTTTAAATGGAAAAGAAGGTACAAATACCAACAGAATTAAAAATTAGAATTGGCCAATTGGAAGTTAATGATTTCAAGAGACATTAAGAAATAAAATAAAATCAGACAAATTGGGGAAAAGGAAGAAAATAGAAAATGTCTCATTGTAAAAAATAACTAACTCAGAAAATAGATCCAGGAGAGATGATTTAGGAATTATTTGGTTACCTGAAAACCATGCTCAAAAAACAAGGCTAGATATTTTTTAAAAAATTATCAGGAAACATGACCTAATATTTTAGAACCAGAAGATGAAATAAAAAATTGAAAAAAATCTACCAGTCACCTCTTGAAATATCTCAAAATGAAAACCTTCAGAAATACTATAGCCAAATTCCAGACTTTTGGATAAAAAAAAAAAAAAAAAAAACTATTACAAGCAGTCAGAAACAATTTAAACATATGGGACCATAGTAAGGATTACCCTAAATTTAACAACTTATACCTTAAAGGATCAGCGAGAAGACTTGGAATATGATATTCTGGAGGACATATAAGCTAGAATTATAACCAAGAATGATCCACTTGAAAAAACTTAATATAATTCCTCAGGTCAAGGGTGGTAGGAATAAATGAATTAGAGGATTCCTAATGAAAAACTAAATTGGAGTAGACAATTTGACTTTCAAATACAAAACTCAAGAGAAGCATAAAAAGATAAACAGGAAAAGGAAAGCATAAGAGATTCAATAAGTTTAAACTTTTTACCTTCCTACAGGGGAAAATTATATTTATAATATAATAAAAACTTTCTCATTATTAAGACTGTTAGAAAGAGTAGATAGAAAACAGAGATACGAGTTGAATATAATGGAATGTTTATTTAAAAAATAAAATTAAGGAGTAAAAAAGAATATACTGGGAGAAAAGGAAAGGGAGAGCTAGAACAGAGTAAATAATCTGAAATAAAAGATCATGAAATAGCTTTTACTAAAATTTGGGAAATGAGAGCAAGAGGAGTGGAGTATATGAATCTTATTCCCATTGGAATTGATTCAAAAAGAAAATAACATAGTGAGGTGTAGAAATTCGTCATACCATACACATAAGTAGGAGGGGGAGGGGAAGGGGATAAAAGAAGAGATATAAGGGTAGGGAATATAATAAAGATGACAAACTCCCTAAACTAAGCTATTCATTTAATACTATACCAATCAGACTCCCAAGAAAATATTTTAATGATCTAGAAACAATAACAACAAATTCATATAGAAGAACAAAAGGTCAAGAATCTCAATGGAATTAATGAAAAAAAAAAAAAAAAACATCAAATGAAGGTGGCTTAGCTGTACCTGATCTAAAACTATATTATAAAGCAGTAGTCACCAAAACTATTTGGTATTGGATAAGAAATAGATTAGTTGATCAGTGAAATAGGTTAGGTTCACAAGACAAATTAGTCAACTATAACAATCTAGTGTTTGACAAACTCAAAGATCCTAACTTTTGGGATAAGAATTCGTTATTTGACAAGAACTGCTGGGATAATTGGAAATGAGTATAGCAGAAATTAGGCATGGATCCACACTTAACATCAAATACCAAGATAAGATCAAAATGGGCCCATGATTTAGGCATAAAGAACGAGATTATAAATAAATTAGAGGAACATAGGACAATTTATCTCTCAGACTTGTGGAGGAGGAAGAAATTTGTGACCAAAGATGAACTAGAGATCATTATTGATCACAAAATAGAAAATTTTGATTACATCAAATTAAAAAGCCTTTGTCCAAACAAAACTAATGCAAACAAGATTAGAAGGGAAGCCACAAACTGGGAAAACATTTTCACAGTTAAAGGTTCTGATAAATAAATGCCTCATCTCCAAAATATATAGAGAATTGAATCTAATTTATAAGAAATCAAGCCATTCTCCAATTGATAAATGGTCAAAGGATATGAACAGACAATTTTCAGATGATGAAATTGAAACTATTTCCACTCATATGAAAGTGTTCCAAATCACTATTGATCAGAGAAATGCAAATTAAGACAACTCTGAGATACCACTACACACCCCACATAATGGGGATGCGGGAAAACTGGGATACTGATTCATTGTTAGTGGAGTTGTGAACGAATCCAATCATTCTGGAGAGCAATCTGGAATTATGCCCCAGAAGTTATCAAACTGTGCATACTCTTTGATCCAGCAATGCTACTACTGGGCTTATACCCCAAGGAGAAACTAAAGAAGGGAAAGGCACCTATATGTGCCAAAATGTTTGTGGCAGCCCTGTTTGTAGAGCTAGAAACTGGAAAATGAATGGATGCCCATCAATTAGAGAATGGTTGGGTAAATTGTGGTATATAAATGTTATGGAATATTATTGTTTTATAAGAAATGACCAGCAGGATGAATACAGAAAGGCTTGGAGAGACTTCCATGAACTGATGCTGAGTTAAATGAGCAGAACCAGGAGATCATTATATACTTCAACAATAATACTGTATGAGGATGTATTCTGATGGAAGTGGATTTCTTCGACAAAGAGAAGATCTAACTCAGTTTCAATTTATCAAGGATGGACAGAAGCAGCTACACCCAAAGAAAAAACACTGGGAAATGAATGTAAACCATTTGTATTTTGTTTTTTTCTTCCTGGGTTATTTTTTACCTTCTGAATCTAATTCTTCCTGTGCAACAGAGAGAAAGGGGAAAAATCGGAACAGAAGTGACTGCAAGGGATAGTGTTGTAAAAAATTACTCTGGCATGGGCTCTGTCAATAAAAAAGTTATAATTATTTTTTTAAAAAAGTAAAAAAAAAACAATTATTATTTATTCTGCCTCATCAGGAGAAATTAGGGACAGAATGAGTCTTAGTTCTTTATGTGACTTTTCCTAGGGTATGATTATCAAAATAGGAGTTAATGCAATTTGCTGAGTCTGATGGAAAGAAAGACTCAGAACCAGTGACCTGTTAACCCTTGTAACAAATCATGGATTCTAGCCTTTGGAACTGTCACTCATCAGCACTGAACTGACTTTAAAGATATATAAATTTCAACAAAAGCCCTTCTTCAGAAACTTGTAATGAAGGTGACTTGCTCCTGAAGGTCATCTTGTTTTTCAGATTAATAGTAAAGAAAAACTCCAAGTCTCCTTAATTCTCCAGACTACACCTCATTCCAGAGTTAGAAAATCCCAAGGAGTTACTGAACTTTGTATTGATTGCAAACAGTGGAAATGTTTGTTCTCTGATTTTTCAATTTTCAAGAAGGCAGTTAGAAATGCATATCTCTCCTAAAGAACACAAACTCTGGTTTCTACAGGCCAGAGTTTACATGACTGGGGTTCATTTTAAGGAAAATAATTTATATTGACATGAATAAATAATTGGAGGGAGTTCTAACTGTCCAAATATGATACATAATATCCTGGGAAAGAAAAAGAGTCTTCCCTTTTATAATGACTGATTACTCTTTTTTTAGGTTGCAAGCAACTGCAATAGCTAAATCATTTGAACATAACTGACATTCTCAGGATAGTTCAGGCAGCATTTGTCAAACTGCATTTTTGAAACAGATTGAGATATGAGTACAGCTTACTGTCATAATCAGTGGTAGCTTTTGCCCCAGGCTTTCATGGGGAATCTGAAATTATTTGATTTACAATGAACTCCAGAGTAATATCCAACCTTTTTTTTTTTTTTTCCCTGAGGCAATTGGGGTTAAGTGACTTGCCCAGGATCACACAGCTAGGAAGTATTAAGTGTCTGAAGTTAGATTTGAACTCAGGTCCTCCTGACTTCAGGGCTGGTGCTCTATTTACTGCACCCCTTAGCTACCCCTACCCAACCTTTTTATCAATATTATCCTCATGTAAAAAGAATAGGGAAGCAATTAAAAACCTATTGAGCATAGGCAAATTCTCAGCTGGGGTAAGGGACAGAATTCTGCACTTATAATTTCATTTCCATCCGGAAAACCTCTCCAGCTGGTCTAAATTAGGCCTCAGTGACTTCGCCTGCTAGATGTGTCTCAAACAAGGCTATTTGGGTTTTTCCCTCTTGTTCCCATTAAATCTTAACTGAAATAGCTCCTTTTAATTTACCAGTATTGGTGCATAAATGTTTCCTTCTTTTTCTGAACTCTATTGGCTATTTAAAAACATATATCTATATCTATATACACAAATATATATATATATGTGTGTGTGTGTGTGTGTGTGTGTGTGTGAGTGTGTGTGGTAAAAGAACTCCTAATAATTGCTTTACTTTTTTCATTTGTGATAAATACAGCCATTCAATTTTTGATATTAGTAATTTGATTTTCTACTTTTCTTTTCTTTAATCAAATTAACCAAAGACTTAATTATTTATTGTTATTTTTGCATAAAACCAAATCCAAATTTCAATTATGAGTTCAATTTTCTTGAAACCTTCAATTTTATTATTTTTCTCCTTTGATTTTCAGGATTTTTATTTTGGTGTTTAAGGATTTTAATTTGCTCTCTCTTACTTTTTTTTAATTGCATGCTTAATTAATTGAGCTTCTTAAAAAATTTATTGATGTATATATTTAAAGATATAAATTCTCCCTTAATTACTACTTTAGCTTTTAGAACGTTCTTTCATTATTGTCACTCTCTTTATTGAAATTAATGATTGTTTCTAGATTGTTCTTTGACTTTATTTCCAATTAGATTATTCTAATTTGATTATTTACTTTCCCATTAACTTTTAATCTGTGCTCCAAAGATCTTTATGAAATATTGTTTTTATTTCATTATGGTCTGTAAAGGATGCCTTTAACATTTCTGTTTTTTTTGTTGTGAGGTTTTATGCCCTAATATATGGTCGAGGTGGCATGTACAGCTGAGGGGGGGAAAGTCTATTTCTTTCTATTCCTATTCAGTTTTATCCAGAGGTCTATTATAGCTTACTTTTCTATGATTGTGTTCATCTCCTTAACATCTTTCTTATCTATTTATATTGTTTGATTTATCTAGCTCTTAGAGGAAAAAGTTGAGGTTCCCCCTAGTACAGTTTTACTGTCTAATTCTTTTGTAAGTCATACATGTTTTCCTTTAAGAATTTGAATGCTATGACATTTGGTACATATATATTTATCATTGACATTATTTCATTGTCTATAATAATTTTTTTTTATCAAAATGTATTTTTCTGGGGCAGCTAGATGGTACAGTGGATAGAGCACCAGCCCTGAAGTCAGGAGGACCTGTGTTCAAATCTGGCCTTAGACACTTAACAATTCCTACATGTGTGACCCCAGACAAGTCACTTAGCACCAATTGCCTCAGCAAAAAAAAATTAGTTTCCAGAATAAATATACATATATATATATGAAGTTTTAAGTAGACTTATTTTTGTTTTTATTTTGTCTGAATTCATGATTATTACTTCTGCCTTTTTGTTTTTTAAATTCAGCTGCATAATACTCTGGCCCATATTTTAATTCTATGTGCATCTCTCTATTTCAAATATGTTTCTTATGAACAATATATTTTGGATTCTGATTACTAATCCAATCTATAATCCCCTTAAGTTTTATGGGTGAATTCATCCCATTCATGTTCATAGATATGATTACTAACTATACATTTCCCTCCATCCTATTTTCTTCTATTTTTCCTTCTCTCCCATTTTATCCTGTTCCTCTTCTAGAGTTTATTTTGCTTCTGACTACTTCCTTCTTTTACCCATCCTCCTTTTTATCACCACCCCTCTTCTCCTATCCTCTGACCCTGATACTTTTCTTTGGGAAAACATAAATTGCTGTCATTAGTTGAGTGTGTGAGTATATGTATGTATACATAGTTGTGTGTGTGTGTGTATTCTCTCTTTGATCAAATATATATGATGCGAATTTCA
Organism: Sarcophilus harrisii; assembly: GCF_902635505.1. Taxonomy (NCBI): domain Eukaryota; kingdom Metazoa; phylum Chordata; class Mammalia; order Dasyuromorphia; family Dasyuridae; genus Sarcophilus; species Sarcophilus harrisii. The sequence continues at coordinate 188,523,866 of NC_045428.1, forward strand.
AGTGTTGTCTACACCGCTCAGCTCACCATAAAATTTCTTCCTTATGTACTTATTTTATGTGAAATAATTCCCATTCTTCCTCTCCTTTCCCTTTCTCCTCACCTATCCATATTTTTATATCATCTCACAATAATTGATTCACTCCTCCATCTTTTTTATGTAGAACCTTCTAATTATAGTAATAATTATAAAGTTCTTAGAAAATACATGTATCATCTTAGCATATAGAAAGACAAAGAGTTTAACCAGTGAGTCCCTTAATGATTTTTCTAACTATGATGCACAAATTGATATAGTAGGCAATGGAGTTGGCAGACAGAATCTAGTCCTGTGTCTAGTGCTAGCACAGTGGTACCCTTTAATCACTTTCGAAGTGGTTGCTATGTCACCTTATCCTGTCTGGCTTGAGAACCCCCAAAGCTACTCACAACCACCTAATTTTACCATTGGTGTTTGATCTCCATAGGCTTTGAGCCAGCCTTCTTATTTATGAAACAGATCTCTTTCTCTGATCACCTATGTTTTCCTGGCCTAGAAGAGTGACACACACTGGCTTTATGTTGGCTCTACCACTCCAGAATTCAATTTGAGGATTTATTTTAAAGTTATCTGGAGAGAAATGTTGAAATAGCTCATGTATCCTTTCTCTACCATCTTGGGTCTGTCCCTGAAAGTCCCTTAATGGCATTGTCCTTATCCAAAGGTCAATAAATTGAAAACAATAATGTGTATATTCTGACTAGAAATTAATCCAAGAGATGTAAATGCTAGGCTATGAGACTCTACAGAGAGGGAGTACCAAGGGCACTTAGCCCTTTGGCGCACAATAAGCCTTATTGTGGAAACGCCCTTGTTGAGCAATGAGCATTGATGCACAGCATAGGAATGGATGAGCCTGAGGGTCGTGAGCAGAGATGTCTTAACAGGGCCTCTGTTCCTGAAATTGCTGGATGGGCTCTCCTCCCATTGGCAGATACCATGCATATGCAAAGCCCAAGAGCTGCTTCTCTGAATAGTGACTGGGGATTGCCTACTGTTCACACACTGATCACACTTGCAAAAATGTATATCAAAAAGGCTGTACAGCCTAACAAACTGGAGCTGTTTTCATACTCTATGAGTCTCCTGCCTCATTCATCTCTCCTCTGAGATCAAAGGGCTCATATGCTTTGAGCTCTTAATATGGCCCCAACATATAAGGAAGTTGCAACTAGGATTTCCAAGTTAAAATAGGAGTGTAAAAAGTAAATATTAAAGCAAAGTTCTAAAAATTCTTCAGATGGAAGAATGCTACAACTAACCAAAATAATAATAGAAATAAGTATTTTTATACAGGTTAGGACTACACAAGAAGACTGTTACAAGTCAATGAGTAAAAAAAAAAGTCACGGGAAAAGCAAATGAGCACCATTAGAAAAAACCAAAAGACAACAGGATTTTGGCTTGGTCTGTCAGGGAAATATGAGACAAAGACATTTCCCATAGCTCACTGACAGACCTGGACAGTGTTTATGGGACCTTCCAAGAGACCTAAAGGTAACACCCTAGAAGCCCATGCCAGAGCCATGGCAACAGGAGACAAAGACAAAACAAAATCCAGGTAACCTGTATAGAAGCAATAAGAGAACATGCAGCCAGTATAACACCTAAATGGTATCAATAGGAAGAGCCTTGCAAGAGATCTGTGAACTCTATAGTATTACGATATCCAGTTGGGGCCTCTCTAGGCCACATGAGACAGATGGAACTTTTGTAAGAGAGAAGGCAGAAATAACCTATCTTGACTATTAGAAGAAAAACCTAGAAGCCAAGAATTCTGGTAGCAATGGGCCTAGTCCTGGCTATTCCATCAAAAACTATACCTCAGAGGTCCAGAATAAAGAAGGGACAGGACCAAATAAGAACTATTCCTACTCAATCCATCCATAAATAGCTTAGAAAGAAGAGTGGGCACTGACACAAAGATATAATCTAAAAATTAAGGGTGGTGTTTGAATTTTTCTATCACAAGGACAGTATAAAATGGATTAAGAAAAGCCCATGAGGTAAATTCAGAAAAAGAGAATTATTCAATAACAACCAGAGCTCAGAGAAAAGAATGGCTTCATCACAGAGACTACAAATGAAAGAAATAAAATGAATTTAGCTTAGAACAGAAAGTGAAACAGGTTTCTCAAGTTGCAGATTCTTTAAAATATCAAATAGAATTAACAGAACGAACTCAAACAATAAATAATGAGCAATATTAAAACAAACAAAAATTGGAAAAATAGAAGAAAATATAAGTTATATACTATCAAAAACAATTGACATGGAAAATAGGTCAAAAAGAAATGTTTTAGTCTGTATCTAAAAGAACAAAGAAAATGTCCACATATACAAAAATATTTTAGCAACTATTTTTGTAGTGTCAAAGAATTAGAAATTGGAGGAATGCTCATTAGCTGGGAAATTCAGTTATAGTATATGAATACCATGAAATAATATTGTGCTATAAGAAATGATGAGCAGGAAAACTTTAGGAAAACTTAGAAAGACTTACATGGACTCATGCAAAACAAAGTGAGCAAACCCTGGAGAATAGTAATAGCATGATAATCAACTGTGAATGACTTACCTATTCTCAGCAATACAATCAGACAAAATTGTCTGATTCAAGACAATTTTGAAGGAAATATGATAAAAAGTGCTATCTGTAGAGGGCCATGTGAAGTTGAAACAAGTAATCTTACAACAAGGTGTTAGTGGAATTGAGATAATTATTCTCTAGTTTACAAGTACTTGGTATAATTCTACAAGTTGACATCTATGATGATGTACTTATAATAGAATATATAAGAGCTAAGCGATCTGGAAGGACTCTAACAGATTGGAAGACAAACACCCTTATGGTGGCTGGCCTGTCCTCCTTCACTTCTCCACTGAGACCAAGCCCCATCTGAAGGTTCCCCTGAAAACTAGCCTGGCCCCAGGCAAAGGAGACAGACTGTGAAGGAGATAATAAAGACTTTGGACTTTATTCCTGACTATTCTTGTGGTGATTATTCTGCTGAAACCAAGGCCCATTAAGAGGACGTTCAGAAGGCTAGACAGAATATTACAGCTATTCACCTCCAGAGAAAGCCTAAATACTGATAGAAGCAGACTTTTAAAAACTTTTTTGTTGAACTGATATAGAAATGTGTTTTACATAATAGCACATTTTATAAAGTACAGCAAAATGCTTGCCTTCTCAAGGAGAGGGGTGAGGGACAGAGGGAAGATAGAATTATTTTTTAAATGAGTGTGAAGAATTGCTGTTACTTTACAATTGAAAAAAAATAAAATATAAAGATTCTTAAATCTTGAAAAATAGAAATAACTTCCAACAAATAGATAAGTTAATATTCATTAAACTCCTTGAAAGTCACAACCAAAAAGAAGTAGATATTATTTTTCAAGAAATTTTATAAAAGAGACCTGCCCAAATATATTAAAAATATATTAAAAAAGTAAAGTGAAAATGGAGAGAATCTACTCATCCAGACTTGACTTGTAAATACATTAAAATGTAAGAATCAAAATCTGGAACTTCTAAGTTCTACAAGCACTGAGAAAGAAAGATTTCAGGTATCAGGGAATTATAGCCAAGTTTACACAAAAGGTTATGAGTACTATAAAGGATAGGAAATTTGGGGTAAGGATATTCCAAAGTCAAAAGAATAAAAGTCACATGAAGAACAATTTATTTAGCAAAATTGAATATAATACTACAAGGCAAAAACAAATCTTTTATAGGAGAAGACTTTGCAGTATTCCTGATAAAAAGACAAAATCTGGGCAAAATAAGTATGAAACATAAAAATAGGAGAAAAGAGAAATATACATTGCAAATGTATTAAGCAATGAGAAGAAATCTAATTAAGATAAATTACTACTAAATGGGAGAAAAGAGATGAGTTCCTTCAGTATCTCGTTGTCATCTAAGGCCACAAAGGAAATGAAGTAAAATAGATGCAAGCTCTGCCCAGAGTAAGAGGTTAAAATATATATATGTAATTATGTTTTTGGGAGGGGAAAGATGTATGTGTCCGGGAGTGAATTTTCAGAGGCAGGGAAGATAGCAAGATGGATCTGGATGTATAGCTAGAAGACTAAGTAGCATATAAGACATTGTCTGAGTCCTAAATAAGACATATTTGGCTAAGGTAATTTATATTTACTTAGACTCAATCAAGATATGGACCCTCAGAATGGGAACTACAAATATGTATAGTTTGGTCTTTTCAGGAATAAGATTTCTAGACGTAAGATTTGGACCAGAGGGTACAAGTCCAGGTGGGGAAAGGGTAGAGATAGGAAAATGATCCAGAGAGACAGCTGAATACCTAAATATCTGAATTTGATTTTTTGTTTGATTTCCACAAAGTGTTTTCCAGGAAAGTTTTACAAAAACTGCAGGATGTATAATGTACTTTAAATTATTTCAATATAGAAAAGTACTACTTTTTCTGATTCACTTTACCTTTGTGCATGAAATATGCAGCATCATTATGTCTATAATGAGCTAGAATTGAAAAGAAAAAGTCTGTCTAGTTTTCTCCATTGTACCTAACAGTGTTAGATGTCAATTGAAATTTTTAAAAAGCACCCAGCAATCATAACCTGTAATTTTTTCACATCCGGATTAAATCAGAATTGTGTTCCCTGCTGTTCATAGTCCAATGAAAATCTATGTGGCCAAAACAAGGTCAACTTTATAAGTAATCAAAGTAAATGGTCATATGGAATGAAATAACTCAAATAGCATGGATTGGTCACTTATTGAAAGTGAGGTATAATGGGTAGAGAAACATGAAGCAGGAAATGAAAATCAAGCAGTTGAAATGCATCCTCATTTAAAATACAAAGGCCTCTGGGAGGGGAATGCTGTTGTACTACTAATAACTAAGAAAGACTTAAGTGATTTCTCTAGCTCAACATAGAAATAGAGAGAATCTTGCCAAACAGAAAAGGTGTTAAAAAGTGAGACAGTCTTTTAGTGATGTAAGTTGGCCTTACTCTGGAAAACAATTTGGAATTATGAGAGAAAAAAATATCTAAACTGTTCTTACCCTTTGACCCAGAGATCTTGTTATTTTATATCTGTCCTTAGGGAGTCAAAAAAACAGAAAGAAATTTTTATCAATAGACATAGCAATGAATGGTGATAGTAAAAAAAAAAGTTGTGTACCTCTCAGTAAGAGAAATGGCAAAAAGAATTGGAGTATATGAATATAATAATTTATTATACATAAGAAATATGAATGTAAATATGACAACTGAATGAACAAATACAGAACAAAAAAAAAGTACGAGTAGAAAAAGATTCACCGTGAATGCAATAATGTAAATGAATACAACAAAAGAGAGTTTAACTCAGATCAAAGGAAATAAATATAGGCTCCAAAGAAGGATGATGAACACCTTCCTACTCTTGGTAAAGAGCTGGGGCACCATTAGGTACCAAATATTAGAAATATTATGAGATACAGCCTCTGAATCAGCTGGCATTACTTAATTGCATTTCGTTTTCTGAGGGATGATCTATTCAGGGTGAGTGAAAGAATTAAGAAAAATTTGGAGTTTAAAAACAAAATTATTTTTTAATAAGGCAGGCTCTGAAAACAAACTTCACATATTTTGCAATTTTCAAAAGTTTTTCCCTACACAGATATTATAGATTTATATCTAGATGTCTTAAAGAAGTAGATAAGGCAGGTAGCTTGGTGTAATGGAAAAGTGTAGGCCCTGGAGTTAGGAAAAATTACCTTCCTAAATTCATATCTGGCCTACACTCACTTATTAGTTGTGGGGGCAAGTCATGTAGCTATTTTAGCCTCAGTTTCCTCATCTGTAAAATGAGCACAGAAGGAAATGGCAAATCACTTCAGTATTCTTTGCTAAAAACAAACAAATAAAAAACCCAAATGGGGGATCTAACTGTATTAAATCATAAACTGCTTAAAAATAAAGGTTTATTTATCTTCTCCCAGAAATTTAACACTGTACTTCGCAGGCATAGGCATTTAAATGTTACTTTTTTCTCCTATTTTTATGTTTCATATTTATTTTTTTAAGATTTTGCCTTTTAATCAGAATACTTCAAAAGCTTCTCTTATAAAAAGTTGGTTTTCAGCAGGATAAATACAGAGAGGCTTGGAGAGAATTACATGAACTGATGCTAAGTGAAATGAGCAGAACCAAGAGATTATATATGTCAGCAACGATACTGTATGAAGATATAATCTGATGGAAGTGGATTTCTTTGACAAAGAGACCTAATTCAGTTTCAATTAATCAATGATGGACAGAAGCAGCTACACCCAAAGAAAAAATACTGGGAAATGAATGTAAAAAAAAATTTTAAAAAATAAAAAGTTGGTTTTATTGGTTTTTTTATTATAGCTTTTTATATACAAAATATATGCATGGGCAATTTTCAACATTGACACTTGTAAAACATCTGTTTCAACTTTACCCCAGCTTCCCTTCACCCCCTCCCCAAGATGGCAGGTAGTCCCATACATGTTAAATATGTTAAAAGTATATGTTAAATACAATATATGTATACATATTTATACAGTTATTTTGTTGCAAAAGAAAGATCAGATTTAGAAAGAAGGTAAAAATAACCTGAAAAGAAAAAAAAAAACAAAAATGCACGTAAATAATAACAAAAAGTGGAAATGTTATGTTGTGGTCCATACTCATTTCCCAGTGTTCTTTCTCTGGGTGTAGCTGCTTCTATTCATTACTTGCTAATGTTTGGCAAACTTTAAGAAGTTGTCATCAAAGGGAAGGCATTAAGTCCTCCAGAGGTGTCTAATAACTTTGAGTTCTGATATTTTCAACTTTCTTTTTTAGCTCTTTTCTTTCCTAATTTTATATTCCTACCTGAGTGTCTCATATTTGTCTATCCAGAACATTGTACACTGTAACAAAAGCATTGTGTGATGATCAATTATGACAAACTATCATAATTGATGATAGTCAATTAATTTTTCTCAGCTAAAGACAATTCCAAGGTGATAGACATGTGATAGAAAATTTGACCATATCCAGAGAAAGAATTATGGAGTTTGAATTCAGATCAAAGTGTAACTGTTATGGGCCAGAATTTTTGTACTTGAAACAAAGATTCTTACAAGGTGTTAAGTCAGTGGGATTGATAATACAATAGTTATCTAGTTTAGCATGGTGATTTGTACTTTATCCCTGGCTATTCTCATGGTGATTACTGAACTGAAACGAAGGCTGGTTCAAGACATCCAGAAAACCAACAAGAACATTACAATTTTCTTTTTTTATTTTTTGTGGCTTTTCTCTTTTGTTCTGTTTCTTCTTTAACAATATGACTAATGTGGAAATATGTTTTAATACGATTATAATGCATTATCTATATATGAATGCTTATTGTCTTGGGGTGGAGGGAAGGGAAAGGAAGGAGGGAAAAAATTTGGAGCTCAAAATCTTACAAAGATGAATGTTGAAAACTATCATTACATGTGATTGAGAAAAAAATAAAATACTATTAAGTTAAAAAAAAAACAAACATACACACACACACACACACACACACCCCAAAGATTATGAGTATGGAACACTTCTGGGCAATAGTAAAAGTATGACCAATCCACTAGATATGTGAGATATAGTGAGAAAGTGGATCATGAAATTTGGAGACTAGGGTATTTGAGGTGACATATAAACAACACTAAATCTAGTACTGTATAGTAAATGTATACTATAAACTTACATAATATATTATATGCATATGTTAATATTGTATAATATGTATTCCTATATTGGATTTACATATACATTTTACCATATTTAGCATATATGGAATTGATAGCCATCTAGGGAAGGGGGTGGGAGGAAGGAGGGAGAAAATTGGAACACAAGGTTTTGCAAGGGTCAATGATAAAAAATTATCTTTGCATATGTTTTGAAAATAAAAAGTTTCAATAGAAAAGGGAAAAATGAAAATTACATGATTAATTTATAACATTTTAAAATAAAAAGCAATATATAAGGGGGGAAAAAGAAAGTCTTCAAACTAAGTATAATCCTATGGAGGGGTTGGGAGAAAATGCATATTTGATAAAATAAAGAGCTTTCAAGCATTTCTAATTAACAAAAAAAAACAGAACTGAATAGAAAATTGACTTTTGTAACATATACAAGATGATGGAAATATAAAAAATTAAATAAGAAAAAGAAATCTTGAGGAATTAATAACTTACTTTAACATTACTACATGGGAAGATAGTACTTGTAACATTTTAGAACCTTATTATCAGAAGTTATGGATATATAGATAGAGAGCAGGAGTGTGAATTGAGAATTATGAGATAATGTAAAAAATGAAAGCATGTGAAAGAGGGATGCACTTGGCGAAGGGGAAACGGGCAGAAAGAATAGGGTAAATTATCTGACATAATCGTTGGTTGTTGTCCTTCCTTCTTAAAGAGGACCAAAATGACATCACTATGTTAGAGTTGATTTATAGTGTGCCCAACTGTGGCTATTTAGACCAATACAAGCTCATAATGTTTTGCCTTATATTGGACACAAATAGTCCTTATGAACATTTGTAATGGACTACCTAACTTTGCACATCTAACATTTCTTCTGAGCTAAATCAATTCTGCTTTTTTCATAGAGCACAGTATATTCTCTGTGAGGGTATAACATGCTGGGTCGTCCTGTGCCAGTGTCGCCTATGTTATACAATGAATTCTAAAATTCTTAAGAGAGACCTTGATATTATCTTTGTATTGCTTTTCTGACTACTTTGTGAGCATTTATCCTGAGTGAGTTGTCCATAAAATAGTCTTTTTAGCAAGCATACATTTGGCATTCAAACAATATGGCCAGCCCAATGGAATCGCACTCTCTTCAATTGAATTGGAATGCTTGACAGTTTAGTTCAAGAAAGGACCTCAGTGTCTGGTATCTTATACTGCCAAGTGATCTTCAGAATCTTGCTAAGGCTATTCAAGTAGAAGTGATTCAGTTTCTTGGCATTGCAGTGGTAAACTGAATCTTCACAAGCATACAATAATGAGGTCAGAACAATGAGGTGGACATTCAGTTTGATATCAATCTAATATCTCTCCTTTCTTACCCTTTCCTTTGGAGCCTCCCAAACACTGAGTTAGCTCTGGCAATGTGAATCTCATTATCATTATGGACATCCCCAAAAAGGATACTGCCAAGGAAAATAGACTTATTCACAGCATTCAAAACTTCACTATTTGCTGTAATTGATGGTTCCACATACTGATGTTGTGAGAAGTACAAAGGAGGTAAAAATGGTGTCAGCAATGTTTGAATCTTACTCTCATTTGAGTTGGCCTAAAGAGAGAATGATACATTTGGGTGTAGAAATCTGTCCTATTATCCATCTGCCAAGGAAAAATCAGAAACTTTATGAACAAAACTACAAAAAACTTTCCACACAAATTAAGTCTGATATAACCAACTGGAAAAATATTAAATGCTCTTGGATTGGGTGAGCAAATATAATAAAGATGACAATACTACCTAAACTAATCTATTTATTTAGTGCTATACCAATCAGACTTCCCAAAAACTATTTTGATGACCTAGAAAAAATAACAACAAAGTTCATATGGAAAAACAAAAGGTCAAGAATTTCAAGGGAATTAATGAAAAAAAAGAATCAAATGAAGGTGGCCTAGCTGTACCGGATCTAAAATTATATTATAAAGCAGCAGTTATTAAAACCATCTAGCATTGGCTAAGAAATAGACTAGTTGATCAATGGAATCGGTTAGGTTCAAAGGACAAAACAGCCAATAACTTTAATTATCTAGTGTTTGACAAACCCAAAGACCCCAGTTTTTAGGATAAGAATGCATTATTTGACAAAAATTGCTGGGAAAATTGGAAATTAGTGTGGCAGAAACTAGGCATTGACCTACACTTAACACTGTACACCAAGATAAGGTCAAAATGGGTTCATGATCTAGGCATAAAGAATGAGATTATAAATAAATTGGAAGAGCATAGGATAGTTTACCTCTCAGACCTGTGGAAGAGGAAGGAATTTATGACCAAAGAAGAACTAGAGATCACTCTTGACTATAAAATAGAAAATTTTGATTATATCAAATTGAAAAGTTTTGTACAAACAAAACTAATCAGGCAAGATTAGAAGGAAACAATAAACTGGAAAACATTTTACAGTCAAAGGTTCTGATAAAGGTCTCATTTCCAAAATATATAGAGAATTGACTCTAATTTATAAGAAATCAAGCCATTCTCCAATTGATAAATGGTCAAAGGATATGAACAGACATTTTCAGATGATGAAATTGAAACTATTACCACTCATATGAAAGAATGTTCCAAATCACTATTGATCAGAGAAATGCAAATTAAGACAACTCTGAGATACCACTGCACAATCAGATTGGCTAGAATGACAGGGAAAGATAACGCGGAATGTTGGAGGGGATGTGGGAAAACTGGGACACTGATGCATTGTTGGTGGAGTTGTGAACACATCCAGCCATTCTGGAGAGCAATTTGGAACTATGTTCAAAAAGTTATCAAACTGTGCATACCCTTTGATCCAGCAATGTTTCTACTGGGCTTATACCCCAAAGAGATACTAAAAAAGGGAAAGGGACCTATATGTGCCAAAATGTTTGTGGCAGTCCTCTTTGTAGTGGCTAGAAGCTGGAAAATGAATGGATGCCCATCAATTGGAGAATGGTTGAGTAAATTGTGGTATATGAATGTTATGGAATATTATTGTTCTGTAAGAAACGACCAGCAGGATGAGTACAGAGAGGATTGGTGAGACTTACATGTAGTGATGCTGAGTGAAATGAGCAGAACCAGGAGATCATTATATACCTCAACAACAATACTGTATGAGGATGTATTCTGATGGAAGTGGATTTCTTTGTCAAAGAGAAGATCTAGCTCAGTTTCAATTGATCAAGGATGGACAGAAGCAGCTACACCCAAAAAAAGAACACTAGGAAATGAACATAAACTGCTTGCATTTTTGTTCTCCTTCCCGGGTTATTTATACCTTGTAAATCCAATTCTCCCTGAGCAACAAGAGAACTGTTCAGTTCTGCACACATATATTGTACCTAAGATCTACTATAACCTATTTAACATGTATAGGACTGCTTGCCATCTTGGGGGGGTGGAGGGAGGGAGGGGAAAAATTGGAACAGAAGTGAGTGCAAGGGATAATGTTGTAAAAAATTACCCTGCCATGGGTTCTGTCAATAAAAAGTTATTAAAAAAAAAGGAAAAAAAAAGAAATCTGTCCTATTTTATAGGGAAGTAGGAGAGGAAGGAGATAAAAGAAGAAGTGGACTAATAGGAGGAAAAATGTATCGACAGAAACAGTGATTAGACACAAAACATTCATAAAGAAAGGTAGGATTAAAGAGGGAGAGCGAGAAAGACAGAGAAAGATAGAGAGAGAGAAAAAGAGAGAGAGAAAGAGAGAGACAGAGAGACAGAGACAGAGAGAAAGAGAGAGAATAAATAGGGAAAATAGAATGGAGGGAAACACAGTAATCACAATTCTGAAAAAAATTAGTGTAAAGACCTCATTTTTCATATATAAAGAGAACTGACATAAATTTATAAGAGTACAAGTTCTTCTACAAGTGATTAATGGTTAAAGGATATGAACAGATAGTTTTCAGGTGAAGAAATTAAAACCATCTATAGTCATATGAAAAAATGCTCTAAATAACAATTGATTAAAGAAATTCAAATTAAAACAACTCTGACGTACCACTTCAAATTTATCACACAGGCTAAGATGACAGACAAGAAAAATGGCAAATGTTGGGGAGAATGTGGCAAAATTGGGACACTAATGCATTGGGGATAGAGTTGTGAACTGATTCAACAATAATAGAGAGCAATTTGAAACTATGTTCAATGAGTTATAAAACATTAGATACCATTTGACCTAGCAATACCATTAGTATGATTTTATCCCAAAGAGATTTTAAAAAGAAGGAAAAAGTATTTATAGCAGATCTTTTTGTGGTGGCAAAGAACTAAAAACTGAGGGGATGCCCATTAATAGGGCATTAATAGGGAAGTAGCTGAATAAATTATAGTAGATGACTGATGGAATACTATTGAGCTGTAAGAAATGATAAACAAAAGCTTTCAGAAAAATCTGGAAAGACTTAAACTGAGGCAAAGCGAAGTGAGCAGAATGACAATCGACTCAGAATGACAACTGCACTTAGCAATAAAATTTAAGACAATTTCAAAGAATTTATTATGGAAAAATGCTTTTTACCTCCAGAGAAAAAGCTCAAAGCATGTTTTTTTTAATATTTTATTTTTCTTGGGTTTGTTTTTTTGGTCTGTATTTTCTTTCATAACATGACTAATATAGAAATGCATTACACCTGCACATATATGTCAAATCCCTTGCCTTCTCAATAAGGGAGGAATGGAAGTATAAGAGAATTTAGAACTCAAAATTAAAAAGAAAGAATGTTAAAAGTTGTTTTCACAGATAATTAGAAAAAAAATTAAAGTCTTCAAGAAAAGCTGGATTCTTAGTGAAAATTCTTCCTTGGGTAAGGATTAGACAAATTGACCAGTTGTATTAATTCTATGATAGCACACAAGCTGTTGAATATAGGATGCCCCAAAACTCTTAAGCTTTAATAGCTTATAACTAAACTAAGATTTTTGGTTCTATAAAATTAACAAATACTGGTGGTATGAAAACCTAAAGTTCATATCATACTTGTGTCTTAGGCTTATGGAATTAAGAGTAGCAATTTTTAAAATTTACTCTATTGAAATTATATTATAAGGAAGTTTCTCTTACTTAACAATCAAAATTTAAAATTCTCAGCATTCTTGCCACCCCCAGTTACTTCAATTTTATTTTTCTTCTGGTAAATTTATGTATTTTTAATATCTATTACTTTATGAATCATGTTGGGAGAGAAAAATTAGAGCAAAAAGGAAAAACCAAGGGAGACATTAAAAAATAGCAAAAAGAAGTGAACATAGCATGTGATGATTTACATTCAGTTCCCTTATTTAATTTTCTGAGTGCAGATGGCATTTTCTGTCTAGAGTCTATTGAAATTGCTTTGAATTTCTGAATCACTGAGAAGAACCAAGTCTTTCATAGTGAATCATGACACACTCTTGCTGTTATTGTGTACAATATATTCCTGATTCTGTTTGTTTCACTCAGCATCAACTAATGTAAATCTTTTCAGGCTTTTCTAAAATCATCTTGTTCATCATTTTTATGGAACAATAATATTCCATTATCTTCATATATCACAACTTGTTCAGCCATTCTCAAATTGATGGACACCTATTCATTTTCCAATTCTCTGCTGCAACAAAAAGAGCTCCTACAAACGTTTTTGCATATATGGATCCTTTTCCCTTCTTTAAGTGTTCTTGGGATACAGACTCAAGTAATGAAACTGCTGGGTCAAAGAGTATGCACAGTTTTACAGCCCCTTGGCTATACTTCCAATCTGGCTCTCCAAAATGGTTGGATAATTTCCCAACTTCACGAACAATAGATTAATGCCCCAATTTTCTCACACTCCTCCAACATCATCATTATATTTTCCTGTCATTTTAGCCAATTTGAGACGTGTGAGGTGGTAGTCAAAATTGTTTTAATTTGCATTTCTCTTGCATTTTTCATATACTTATGGATGGCTTTAATTTTGTCACCCTCAATTTTAATTTCCCTTGTAAAATGGAAAACATGAAGCCTCCAAATTTTATATTTTGTAATGTAAGATTTAGTAACTTTTTCCTTAAAACTCCAGTCCTCAAGGGAAAATATTGGAAGAGGAAAGATTATAGATTTAAAGCCCTAATATCCTAATAATTGATCCTAACCCTTTAATTTTACATAGGAGGAAACCAAACCCCAGAGAATTTAAGTGAGCTTTCTGAGGTCACCCAAGAAGTAAGTAAACAGAAGTGTGATGTGAATTAAGGTTTTCTTAGTCCAAGTCTTGTGCTCCTTTCGCTAAGCCATGTGGTCTCTTTGGAAAGAAACCTGGAAAAAAAGATTATGGCTAATCAAGTTAGATTTAAAGAAGTTCTACATTTACCACACTGTAATTTCTTTAGATTTCTCCCATCCACACCAAATTCTATGATTAATTTACACAAGACATATGATATTCAGGATCAGGATGATGTAGGGAGTGTGTAGATTTTTCCATGGTGTCTTCCCCTTCCCTCTCTCCCCACTAATAAGAACATTCTTAAGTTTTTTCAAAACCTGTCATTCAGAAAAGTACAAATTCTTAGCATGTTCTTCCCAGTAAATTCCTAATTGCTCTCCTTGTGTGAAGTATTTTCCCAGATAGAAAATTATATTGTCTTTGCCAGAACTTCATATCCATTTTTATGAATAAATTGAATAACTTTCATGATAGAATAAGATGTTTTTATTTATAATACAGACTATTTCTACTTTATGACTTACCTGGGCCTCTATAAAAGAATGAAGATTAGATTAGATACAACTAGGACCCTTTCCTTGTTTTAATCTCTAATATTTTTCAGTTGCTATTTGCCTCCTTGCCACAAGAAATACAGGGAAAAAAATCACAGGGAACAATAGACATATAAATAAAAATTTAAAATTCTCATACAATGGATCACTCCCTCAAAACATCATTCAGGTCCCTTACAATATATATGTAGTTGATTTCATTTCAATATTGTTAGATTTTTACCAAATGTAAAATAAGAATTTACCAATTCTCCAGGTAACAAAGATTTGTTTTTGTTTTTGTTTTTTTGTTTTTTTTTTTTTTTTTACTATATTTACCTATGAAACAAACAAACAAATTGAAATAAGAAATCTAGGGAAAATGGAGATTAAGAGATAAACTATAACCTAATTCTTTCTATCACCAGTAAAAAACCCTAAAACCTAAAATTAACAACACAGAAAAACGTTAAAGAATTCATATGAGTAATCCTTACCCTTTTACCCTAATCCCAAAAAATTTAAAGCCAGAAAAGCAGCCATGATTCCTTGTTCTTTGTCTCTCAGCTCCCCTCAGTCTCCCATGGTCCTCTGTCAGATTGGGTGAAGATGATCTTGGTTGCCACAATTTTAGGCAACAGATTTTGGAGCCTTCCCCATTAGATGTCCAAGTAGCAAAGACATTCCTTCCTAGAGTGTGCTTAATCCAAGAAACAGACTATTCAAAGTAACCACAAAATGAAAGGCAGTATGGCACAGTAGCAACTCTAGAGTTGAAATATCTAGCTTCCCATATCACCTCAAATGTTTCCCACCTATATGGGCAATTTATTTCATTTCTCTAGATCCCAGTTTATTTATTTTTAAAATGAAGGCTTTGCCCTAGATCTTTAAGTACCTTTTCAACTCTGATCCAATATACAAATCTATCTATCTATTTAAATAATCTATCAAGACACATGCAATATTTATGTAAATAAATAATTTACAAAACAGAAATAAAGGAAAATCATTAGAGAAATATTCAATTTGAGTGAATTATCAACAAAATAAAATTATGTTGCTAAAATTAATATAGCTTTAGTACTAAATCAATCAAATTATTAAAAGAATACTTTCTAGAAGTAAACAAAACAATTTTAAAAATATATTTGAAAAGAAATGCAAATTAAAACAAATCTGAGATGCCACTGACACATCTCAGATTGGCTAAAAAGACAGGAAAAGATAATAATAAATATGGGAGAGGATGTGGGAAAACAGGGATAGTAATGTATTGTTGGTGGAGTTGTAAAATGTTCCAACAATTCTGGAGAGCCAATTTGGAACTATGTCTAAAGACCTATAAAACTGTGTATAGATCCAACAGTGTCACTATTGGGTCTGTATTCCCAAAGAAATCATAAAAGAAGGAAAAGGATTCACACATACAAAAATGTTTCTAGCAGTTCTTTTTGCAGTAGCCCAAAACTGGAAAATGAGTAAACGCCAATCAATTGGATAATGGATGAATAATTTATAATATATGAAAGTAATTGAATATGTTATTGTTTTATAAAAAATGATGAACAGGTTGATTTTAGAAAGGCCTGGAAAGATTTAAATGAATTGATGCTGAGTGAAACAAGGAGGACCAGGAAAACATTGTACACATCAATAGCAAGATGGTGCTATGGTCCACTATAACAGATTTGGTTCTTCTCAGTGGTTTGGTGATCCAAGGCAATTCCAATAAACTTTGGATGGAAAACGCCATCCCCATTCAGAGTAATAATTAAGGAAACTGAATGTAAATCAACATATGCTATATTCCTTTTTTTTTCTTTTTCTTCTTTTTTTCTCCATGTTTTTTCTCCATTTGTTCTGATTTTTCTAACCCAACATGATTCATAAAGAAATATAATATATATATGTAAAAATTAAATGCCAATTTAATTTAATTTACAATTTTAAATTTAAAATGTTTTAAAATGCATTTGAAAGAAGAAAAGGTCTAGAATCTTTATGAAAATAATGAGAAAAATATATAAACAAAGGGAGCATAGAGTGATTAAGCTTCATCTATAATATGAAGCTCTAGACAATCAAAAAATTTAAATACTAATTCAGAACACATAAAAGTAGATAAATAGAATATACTGCATATGCAGTAATTTCACATAAATGAGTATGATAATCCTGCTTTTGCTAAACACAAGACTATACATTACTTAAAGGAGAAGATCTTTATTATAAGAACTCTAGGAAACTTAGAAAGAAGTTGACAGAAATAAGGTTTAGAACAATATCTTACAACAAATATCATATTACTATAATAACACACAAATGAATATATAATCTGAATATAAAAAGTTGCAAGAAATTTTAATAAAATAAAAATTTAAAAGAAGAAACTAACAACTTTGGTTATAGTGTGTTAGATAAGTGAAGGAAATATGGATTAAAGGACAGAAGTGATTATAAAAAAACAAACTAGATAATTACAATTGCATACAATTTAAAAGCTTTTGCAGAAGTAAAATCAATGGAGAATATGAATATAAAATTGAAATACATGTTATATAAACTAAAGACTAAGAAAATAATATCGAATATTACTGTAAATGTCTAATAAAATATATAGAAAACTGGCACACCCATACTGTTATGCCCATATCATAGCCCCTAAAATAAATTGTCAAATGATAGGAATAATTTTCAAAAACAATTGCAAACTATGCTTACTACATGAGCACTTTCTCCAAATCACTAATAAAAATATAAATTAAAAAAACTCTGTGCTTTCACTTCATACTCTACAAGCAGGCAGATAACATAAAATGTGAAATCAGTGTTGGGAGTGTGATGCACTAATGCATTGTTGATGTAGATGTGAAATGGCTGTTTGAAACCTGACTATTTTGATTAACAATATGAATTTTAAAAGAAAAATAACTAAACTGCCAGTGCTCAATGAACTCACTATAAAGTTTGTACCAAAAAGAAGTTTAAAAATAGAAACAAAAGTCTAATATATAATAAAATAATAGCAGCACTCTTCATTACAGGAAAGAATTGGAAAGAAAGATGGAGTTCATTGTTTGGAGAATGTATATTAAAAACTAAGTGGCACAGAGCACCAGTCCTGAAGTCAGGAGGACCTGAGTTCAAATTTAGCCTCAGACACTTAATACTTTCAGCTGTGTGACCCTAGGCAAGTCACTTAACCCAAATTGCCTCGGGGGGAAGGGAAAAAAACTAAGTGTCACTCAGTAAGAGTCAACTTCCTGAATTCAAATCTAATCTTGGATGCTTACTAGCTATGTGAGCTTAAATAAGTCACTTAATACTGTTTGCCTCAGTTGCCTTATCTGTAAAATGAGATAAAGAAGGAACCACTACAGAATCTTTGCCAAAAAAAAAGAAAAAACCTCAAATGGTGCCACTAAAAATCAGACATAAATTAAAACAACTGAACAACAAAATAAAAACCACAATACATAAATGCCATGAAAAATTATTCGTAGAAAAAATTATGAATGTGAGAAACTCAGAGAAAGTTGGGAACATTTTTTAAAGAACTGAACCAGAGTGAAAAAAACAGAATCAAAAGAATAATATACCCAGACTACAACAATGTAAACGAAGAGTTATTTAAAAGAAACCAAATTTTGAGTAAATGAAAAAAAAAAACTACTATTTTTGGAGAACAGATAATACCTTTATAGCAGAAAAAGGGGAGATTGCTAGAACTTCTAGACTAATTTATTAGACTAGTAGAACAGAATATTTATATTTTATCAGTATGATAATGTAACTGATGATTTTCCTTAATTTCCTTTTTTATAAGGAAATTCAATATAAGAATAAAGGAGGTATTTTTCTTTTCTATTCTACAGATGATCAAATATTTAAAAATAACAAAATCAAATGTGTAAAACTGTATAAATTTTATTGTATAAATTATAAAATGTATAAAAGTAATTTTTACCTGAAATATTCATAAATCCTTTGTAGACTCTTTTCTGCTTTCATGGTGAATGTATCAGAAAGATAGGCAGAAGGTTCTAAGTATCATGAACTCATTGAATTATCAATTATCATTAATTGAATTATTGGTATTCTTAACATGTAACCTTTATGCAGCACATAATAAATTGACATAGAACTATTGAAAAAACTGAATTGCAGTCATTTTAACATTTTTGTAGGCAAAAAAAAAATTATCTTAAGAAAATTACAGCCATATTGATATATGACTTAGTGGTTTTACACAGAAAAGCAAAAACAATATTTGGGGAAATCTGAAGAAGTGATAGAGTTTGTTTTATAGTATGCCCAAAGGCCATAAGGGGCATAATTATTTCCTATAAAACTTAGTTTTTTCACCATATTGTGCTCACAATGAGCAAAATAATAATTTTTATTTTCTTCGTCTGACACTAAAGTTTATAACAAATCTAAGAGCAAACAAGTTGCTTAGTTAGAAAAAAAAACTTACCCAGAAGAGGGTAACCTTGACTGAGAATCTTTAAGTTCATATCACATGTGGTTAATGGAGAAGACTTAGAGTATATGTTATAATTGTCTTGAATTATTTGAAAAATTATCAAACAGAAAAGGGAATTAACTTGTTCTTTTTGGCCTTAGAGGACAGAAAAAGATGGGTGAAAATTATAGAAAAACACATTTAGGATTGAAATAGAGAGAGCTGATGCAAAGTAGAATACGTTTTATCTCAAAATGGTTCTTTTTTCTTCTTTCTTGAGGCCTTCAAGCAAAATCTATGTGACTATTTATTGAATGAGTTTTAGAGGAAATTCTTATTTTGATATAAAAACTAAAAACACAACCCAATGTTGAACTTAATACCCTCTGAGGCCCTTGAGTTACTGAGATTGTGTGACTGTAAATTACTAGAAAGGAAATCTTCTTGTTAAGTGATATAACAAATAAAGGTCTTTTCCTTCTATTCTTCCCTCCCTGCATGCTTCCCTCCCTCCCTCCTTCCTTTTCTTCCTTCCTTCCTGAGGCCCACCCTCTGTTGGGGTCTTGGGCAGCCTGATCTTGCCATGTCCTGTCAGAAATCCCAATCATGCCCCTGAGTTTAAATTTTTCTTATGGAATCTACTTATGGCTATGAAATTTACTTGCTGCCCTCCTTTGGGTCAGTCCACTACAGCAAGATGCCTCCTGGTATCTTTCTGCTTACCTCTCCCCATGCCACATGGTACCTCCCTTAACTGCACCATGCTTCCAAACCCTACTTCTCCTCCTTACAGCTAACTAATTCTTTTTATGTGCTAAATCCCTTTCAGGAACTGGAAACTGAGTAGATGTCCATCAGTTGGAGAATGGTTGAATAAATTGTGGTATATGAATATTATGGAATATTATTGTTCCGTAAGAAATGACCAACAGGATGAATACAGAGAGGCCTGGAGAGACTTACACGAACTGATGCTTAGTGAAATGAGCAGGGCCAGGAGATCATTATATACTTCAACAATACTATATGATGACCAATTCTGATGGACCTGGCCATCCTCAGCAATGAGATACCAAACCAGTTCCAATGGAGCAATAATGAACTGAACCAGCCACGCCCAGCGAAAGAACTCTGGGAGATGACTAAGAACCATTACATTGAATTCCCAATCCCTATATTTTTGCCTACCTGCATTTTGGATTTCCTTCACAGGCTAATTGTACAATATTTCAGAGTCTGATTCTTTTTGTACAGCAAAATAACGGTTTGATCATGTATATTTATTGTGCACCTAATTTATACTTTGATATATTTAACATCTATTGGTCATCCTGCCATCTAGGGGAGGGGATTGGGGTCAAGGAGGGGAAAAATTGGAACAAAAGGTTTGGCAATTGTCAATGCTGTAAAATTACCCATACATATAACTTGTAAATAAAAGGCTATTTAAAAAAAAATAAATAAAAATAAATCCCTTTCAAGATTTGCCATTCCATCTGAGGGCATGCCCAAAGCTCATGGGGTATTTCCTTTCTCCAGGTAAATCCTTAATTATTAAAACCCCTTTCTATGCTCTCACAACTCTATTTCATATTTACCATTCCTGGTGTCTCTTGTATCATTTTATTTTGTCTGTAACCTCTTCCCTATATAAATCTACCTTTTGCCAAAGAGAATGGCCACTGTGATTTCTTCACATGGCAAAACTTCAACTTTTGGTGCCTCCAATCATCTCTTTTCCATATCAGCCACATCTTCTAGAAACACCCTCTGTCTTTTTCCTTCTAATTTTAAGGCAGAAGATCTTCCCAGAATCTCCATTGTTCTGGATTCCTTTATCATGCCCCACACTGTGTATTTTTATTTTTCCTGTCCTCCTTTTTCAGTTTACTTTAAAAGTGTTGTTTTCCCCAATAGAAAATAAGCTCCTTGAGGGTAGGAACTTTCTTTCTTTTTGTTTATGTTTATATTCCTAGCATTTAACATAATGCCTGAAACGCAGTAAGCACTTAATGAAATATTAATTGACTGATTAAAGTAATTCCCACAAATGGGGATTGCCTCTGTACCCATTGTTTGATGTGTTAGTAGTACTATTACCAAAGAAGCCAAGATCACCTGTACATTAACAAATGAATATAGGAAAAAACTATACAAGAAGCAACTGATATTTAAAGTCATTCAATTATTGATTTTCATAATGTCTCAAAAAAGGGAAGATTCCAAAACCAAAGATAATGCTACAGTTATCACTTTTATAAGAATAAAAAGGCCATTAAGAACAAAGATATCAGCAACTACAATCCATATGCCCCTTTTCTTATCCTTATAAAATCTCTATGAAATCAGTTTATATAAAGCAGTCCTTCATAAAAAAAATTAGAAGGGAACATACTCGTTTTTAACAGTGATTTTAAGCAGACTTCATCTTTATAATCATACTAGCAACTTCAAGGTATAGAAAATATATAAAATTCTACTGTATCTAGTATTTGTTCATTTTTTAAAGCATTTATTTGACTTGGTTCCTTCCAATACTGCTTCTAGGTAATTTTGTGTTAGACTTCACTGATCTAATCTCACTGGCAGATACAGTGTAATAGCTAGATCTTATATAGAATTTAAAGGTTTGCAAAGCACTTTACAACTAATATCTGTTGTGTGGTTTGTGTGGCACTTTGAATCACTTTTTTAATGAGGGTTTACTATTGTGAAAGGCAAACAACATCATTCGATAAGACTGAATCAAGGTCTTGAGAGGATCAAAATCACATTGCCAAAAAGGTAATGTTAAATAAAAATGTTTTGAAGCACATTATTAATAACCACTTGTGCATTCATTATAAATGACATGAAATATCATTGAGGATATATTTAATTAGAAAAGTAAGTGTTATGAGCCAGAACTTGAAACAAGGTGTTGTCACTAGAATTGATAGAAACAATACTAAGTTTACACCTTTGAGAGTTCACACATTAGCTCACATGCTAGAGTTCACAAATTGGGGAGATTCACAAGTCAGAAACCCACAATCCCACTCTCTCAGAGGAGGAGTCCCCTTTGGGTTCACACCTTTAAGAGATGATATATAGCTTCAGTCAAGAGACTTGAAAAGATATGAGAAGTGAGAAGTCAGTTGAGGAGATTGAGAAAGCAGGAGTTCAGTTGAAGAGACTGAGAGCCAGGATTCAGTAGGGAGATTCAGAGCCAAGATTCAGAGAGAGCTGGAGGTTGAAGCTTGCAGAGGACTAGCAACAAGAGCTCTTGAAACCAAGGAAAGCTAAGTGGGATATTTTGGAAGATTCAATAAAAAACTAGATTTTAACTCCTGGCTGCATTTGAGGTGATTATTACTCTGAACTGAAACGAAGGCTGCCTCCAGAAAACCTCGCCAAGAAACCTGCTCCCAGAGAACGATCATATTTTAGAAAAGAACACCACAAGGAAGTGTACAGATCAAGTAGTGAGAATGACAGACATTAGATGAATAGCCAAAATGGCACATCAGTGTTGGAATCCTAGTGTCAACTCAACTTGAAACAAGGTGAAAACTCAAGGATGATGTCAGAATCCTGGTGTTAACTCAATAGAATTGATACAGTGCTTGTTGATTCACACCTTAGAGCGAATCCTTGCAGGGTGATGGGTTGTTAATACTGATAGACAATAATGCTTGGTTCCAATAGCTCCCTCCGAATGTCTCCCAATCCAAAGGTTTGTCCTTCAGACTTCAGCCAGCACCAAGGTGGAAGATGCAATGAATCTCTCTTGCCTCGAAGAGAGGCTTGTGGGCTTCCTCCCAGAGTGCTCCTCTCCGATCCCAGTCAATGTTCCGGAGAAATTCCTTTCAGCTCTAAGAGCTTCCTCCATATATATGATCTCCCAAAGGTTAACTCCTCCTTCTGGAGGCAGGGAGGTGTAAATTCGGATATCTCATACTAAACCGTGTGAACGCCAATGAATACGTAAACATTTCTTGCTTCTATGAGCTCTCTAAAGGTATGAACACAAGCATTATTGTCTATCAGTATTAGCAACCCATCACCCTGCAAAGATTCGCTCTAAGGTGTGAACCAACAAGCACTGTATCAATTTTATTGAGTTAACACCAGGACCCTGACATCACCCTTGAGTTTTCACCTTGTTTCAAGTTGAGTTGACACTAGGATTCCAACATCTCCCCCTTTCTTTTGATTTAGAACATAGGCAATCATAACCTCCTTGACTTCTCAAGGAGGTGAGAACTCCAAAAAGGTGATCACACCTTCCCTGACTGCTCAAAAAAGGAGTGAAAACACCATAAAAAGAAGATGGTCATGCCCTCCCTGACATCTCAGGAAGGGAAATGAAAACACCAAAGGAAACAGAAAATCAAATCAGATTAGCAGGTTTCTAGAGGGGCTCACTTGAAACAATTATGAAACAAGGTGTACATAAATCCATCAATATGGGAGGCATTACACATAATTACATAAGCACATAGCAAAATAACACAGGCTAGTAGTGATGTTAACAAATAACATGAATCAACATCAAGAATTTACACATGTCCATAGGTCCTAGAAATAGTCCAAAAGGAACCCATTGTCCATTAATTCATGTTCCAGGAATCCAATGATTCCTGTAAGCTTTGAAGTAAACAATTTTTCATAACATGAATCAACATACAGAATTATACATGTCCATAAGTCCTAAAAATAGTCCCAAAGGAATCCATTATCCATTAGATCATGCACCAGAAATTCAGTAATTCTTGTAAGCTCTGAAGTACTGTAATAGTCTCATCAACAATTTTTCATCTCAAGGAAATCCAATGATTCTTGCTGGTTTTTCAAGAA
The DNA here is from genome assembly GCF_902635505.1 of Sarcophilus harrisii. Classification (NCBI taxonomy): domain Eukaryota; kingdom Metazoa; phylum Chordata; class Mammalia; order Dasyuromorphia; family Dasyuridae; genus Sarcophilus; species Sarcophilus harrisii. Next base: position 188,547,712 of record NC_045428.1, read on the forward strand.
CTTATAACAGTCTCAATTTGTGTTATGTAAGTATCCAAAGAGATTTGGATACTTATACAAGTATCCAAAGAGATCAAATAAACTGTTAAGTAAACAGAAGGAAAACCTCTAACATGGTAACAATAACTAGCATTTATATAACACTTGAAAGTTTGCAAAAAGCTTTACAAATATTATCTCATTTTATTTTCACAACCTGTCAGGTAAGTGCTATTGTTATCCCCATTTTACTGATGAGGAAATTGTGACTGACAAAGGCTAAAGTGATTTGCTTAGGCTCACATTTCTAAGTAACTAATCAGGATTTTAATTCAGTGTTCTTGGTTCCTGACTCCTCCAGTGTTCTACTTTTTTCACCTATTTATCTAAGCATAACGAGCAGATTTGTCTAAGGAGACATGCATGGAAAGATTCAGACAAGGATCAAACAAGATAAAAGGCATAAGGTTGAAATCTGCAGGACAATCCATCCCAATGAAATCCATCATAGCATCCAAACACAATACAATATAATGGAAAGACCACAAAACTATTTATTGTCTCCTGAAGGCTTCATTATAACATACATGTGCCTGGTATACCAGGCATAACTAGGAGAGATCTCATAGTATTCTCCATTTAGCACACCAGCTCTACTATATTGATCATGTTAAATTTTAAATCTGAAAGGCAAAGTAAACCTGGTCCTAAAAGGTAATGTATCTGACAAAAAGGGGTGGGCAGAAGAGAAGAATTAAAGCAGCATCCCTAAGGAGACAAAATAAGGGGAATAGCTAGGGAAAGGAAACACAAAAGAATCACTTCAGTAGCAGAGCTCTAAATTATATGGATCTGAGATCCATTCCCCTCCTAGACATAAACTGATAAAATTACATTGTGTTCATAATATTTCCAACATGAGGTACATAAAGGTACAAACCCAAATATTTACTTTGGCAAAAAGGATAGTACATATTTATCTAATGAGACACATGCAGGTGCATTCACATCTAGGCCCCAGTTTCCAAAAGGATATGCTATTGGCTATGAGAATTGACTGTCAAGAATGGTATTTAGGAAATCTAAGACTTGCTTGAATAATAATTAATGCAGTATTACCAAAATGGCAGAATCAAGAAAATCTTTTTTCTCCTCTTATTTATTATCACACATTTAGAAGAGAAAGTTCTACAACTTGGCCCAAACATTTTGATAATATTGCAAATCTTTAGTTCTTTCCCCACTTTTTAGTGTCTAGTATAAGTTATTGAAACAAATGTATAAGTAATACAAATATGACCAATGATTTCATTCAAACTCCAGTATGAAAAAACTCTCTACCAACTCTCTATCACCCTTGCTTTACCTCAGAGTTTGAAAGTTGCCTAGAACACAGAGAGAATAATAAGAGGTCATACAGTTACTATGTGCTTCTCGTTGGGATGTATACTCCCTCTACCACTGCAAATTACAACCTCAGGCCTTCTCATCTTATTCTACTCTTGTTTAAATCCTTCCATAAATTCTTCATAGATAAATCTACTCTTTCCTTAGGGAGAATGTAAACTAGTCTTCCTGTTTTAGAGATCAGCTTTCTGGCCACTACAACATACTGCCTCATACTACAGAGTAAATAATAAGTACTAAATAAATATGTGTTGATTAACAAGTTTATTACTTGCTATAAATTTATCTTCACCTTTATTTATGTTGCAAAAAATAAAGATATCACAATAACACACACATATGAGTGAATATTATAAAGGTACAAGATCTTATTTTGAATGTCTCAGTCATTCAGAACCCACAATGATTGACTCATTCTTAATGGTGATTCACTTCTTTTTTAGCTGAGCAACTTTCTCTTCTTATTTTTTGTTTCCTTCATTTTACTAGTTATGGTGCAATCAACATTTTAGATGAGATAAAAAGTTTACTAAAATCTATACAATTTAATTCTCATGGTAGAGATTGGAACCTGAAATTTTTATGCCAAAAAGTCACGTTGGCCTATATCTTGCATTTACTTATGCCTAAATCTGGACAATAAATCTTAGTTTGCCTGCTTTTTTTCTGGCCCCAGGGACTTGTGAGTGTGGTGGGAACTAGGATACAGGAGCATCTGTAACACCAGAAAACCAGATGTGTGGAACAGTTCTTCCTGCAGACCCAGACCAGTTCTGGTTCCAATACTCCAGAGCTTTGAGTGGACTCAATCAGATTGAAGACAGATGGACTTATAGATAGCAGGTTAGAAATGGACAGAGAACAAAGCCTCTTTGAGTTTACCTAAGTGATATCACTGAATTCTCTCAATAATAAACCTTTATCCCAAACTAGAAGGGATTTCTTGAACTTATGGTGTAATCTCTAGAACAAAATCTACTGAGACTAAAAATGTCATGTTCCCTCTTACTATTAAGTCAAAAAGCAATTGAAAGGTTTTTTTTTTTTTTCATTCCCTAAGAAAAATAAATCAAATTACTATAGTCTGGACTCCATAGAAATACAGGATTTCAGAATTATTGGAAAAGAACTCAAAGTTCATCTAGTCAAGCCAATACCTCCTATGAAGGAGAAACAATCTACTAAGATCTTTCTGCTTTTAAATGTCTGAAACTTTAGGAAGCATTTTGTTTTGGGTTGTGTTTCTCCCGGCCCCCCCAGCATCAGTCCTAAATCTCTGCAATTTCCAATTGTCACTCCTAATTCTAATCTCTAGAGTCAATCAGAGTAAGTTTGTATTTCTTTTTTCATAGGATAGCCCCTCTAATATTTGGATAAAATATGTTTCTCCTAAATATTTTTTTCTTTAATTTTAAATTTTTATTGAAATTCACAAACATTTCCAGGTTATAGCTATAAAAGTTCTCTTTTAAAAACACAAAGCAAATAGACAAGCCTAACAATGTTTTGAAAAATGAATACAAGTCTACACTTATAACACCTCTCAGTCTCTTTATTTTAAGTGGTTTTGTAATTATATATTTTCTCTCATCCTCTCAAGGGCACTGGAAAAAAAAGGAGAAAGAAAAAAACAAATTTCTTATAAGAAATATGGATAATTAAGCAAAACAAATTTCCTCAATAGTTGTACACAAATATATATATACATATATATATTTATGTCCATTATGTGGACATAAAATATGCACATATATACATGTATATTTATATTCATGTATATCTATACTCTTTATGTATACTATCATATTCTTCCTCAGCTCCAGAGAACTAAGGATGAAATTTAAAAATACATTCTGTGCAATCAATCTATTGTTTCTGTGTCAGGAAATAGATTATATGTTTCACCATTAGTCCTCTGGAATTGGGCAAAATATGATAGTGTAGCTAAAGAATGTACAGATTTAACTAAAAAATTAATTGAAACAATAGCCAACAAATTTGTGGAACATAAAATAAATCCACACAAATCATTACCATTTCTATATACTGTCAATAAAACCCAGACAGAAAAGATAAAAAAAATTCCATTTGAAATAACTGGAATATACAAAATTCTTGGAAGATTACTTATTAAAAGACACATAATAATCATATAAATGCAACTATAAATCTCTGTTTATAGAAATAAAAACAGATCTAAATATTTGGGAAAATATTAATTGCTCATGAGCCAATGTAATAAAAAATGACATTATAATCTAAATTAATTAACTTATCCAATGTCCTACCAGATCTTCTCCTTTCCAGGCTAAACATCTCCATTTCCTTCATCTGATCTTTGTTACAAAATAATTTCCAGTTCTCAGGACATACATTTATTTCAGTTTCCTCTACACACACTCCAGTTTATTGATATAATTTTAAGAATTTGCCCAGATCTGATGTGGCTTGAAGATGATAGAGTCCAGAAGGAGTGACTTTCCTGAACTTGGACACTGTGGTGAATACATTAAATTAGCTGGCTGGTTTTCCATATTGACCTCAAAGGCTCCTCTCATTTCTTTATTTACCTGAACACCAAACTAGTCACACTTTTTTGCCCCCATACTTTTCAAATTTAATTTTTGTATATATAAGGCATACCTATCGAATTTGAGAGTGACAAGAAGTTAGAAGAAATAGCTAACATGTGGGGTGAGATTAATTTCTCTTTTTTTCAAGTTTATTCATGAATACTTTATATAAAGTGCCCTGTGGCTATGGAGCTTGAGGTCATTTATTCGGAGGGCCTGATTCCCCCTCAGGGAGGGAACAGAAAATTACAGAAATTCATTGGCTCTGGACCTAGTGCTCCTGGAAGAAAGACTCTTCATCTTAAAGGATCTGGTGGGAGAAGTCATATGGGGCTGGACCTCTGATGTGAAGGGCAAGAAAGGCTTGAGTCAGTTGCCGAGGAACAGGCTTGCTGTCCACCTTGGTGTCCTTTATAGGTTGTTTGGAAGTAGCAGAAGGCATTATAATTCCAATAGCTAGAACTGAGAGGAGGCAGGAGATGAAGTCAATCACAAAGACATCCCATTTCTAGGAGCTCTGCCCCTCTAGTCCTCACAAGGTCCTCTTACCTGAGGATATAAAGGGACCCAGGTTTCAGTACAGCCATTCCTAAGGATCTTAGGTGTCAACTAGTCACATGACATTAAGAGCAAGGAAAGGTCTGCTATGATGCTGCCACAGAGCAGGCCAGAGAATTAGAACCACAAGATGTCAGAACTGAGACAAGGTGACTCAGGGTCATCCCATTTCAGTGATGGGAAGACTGAGGCCCAAGAGGCCTCTAAATGGCATAGTGGATAGAATTGGGCTTGGAGTCAAGCAGACCTGAGTTTAAATCTGGGCCCAGGGATTTACTAGATGTGTCATCTTGGACATGTCACTTAAACTCTGCTTAATTTTAAGTGTAGTTGTGAGCATCAAATGAGATAAGAAAGTCCAGCACCAGCACATGATAATTACTACATAAATGTGGTGAGGACCTTGTGACCAAAGAGGAAACCTCAGACACTTCCTAGCTGTGTGACCCTGGAGGAAAGGTGCTTCACCCCATGAAATTGTTTCAAACACTGTATTAAACACAGCAAACACAAAGAAAAATTAAAAGTAGGAGAAGGGGAAAGGAAATGAAATTAATCAAGAGATCATAGATTTAGAGCTGGTAGCTATGGACCATATAGACCATCTTTAACCATCATTAACTTCGTTTTATTGATGAGGAAAATGAATCTCAAAGAAGTTATACAGCATGCTCAAGATACCCTGCTATTAAGAGTAATTCTTTTCACACCAGTGACTTGGGTCTGGGAGGATATATTCTTGATGAAGCCAACTGGCTCTTAATAATCACCATTCTAAATTCTCAGAAACTATTTTCTTAATAATATAGCCTAGAGTTTTGCCATAAATCAAATCAAGTGTGATGGCCTATAGTTTGTATGTTTTACACCTTTCAAAAAGAAGGATAACATTTGCCCAAATTCAGTATTGTGATAATTTTCTAAAGATTTCTCACACTGTATCTCCGGCAGCAATAACATCTGACAGTTTTTTTTTTTCAGTGTCCTAGGACCTGACTTGGCCAAGCCTAACAGGCTAAATTCATTGTGAACATCTAGATGTCATCTTACTATGTCCTCATATGACTTGAACTTCTACTTCCTGTCAATCATTTTTTCTTCTGTCTTTTCCAGTCCAAAGTTCATTTTCCTTGGCAGAAAAAAAAAAAAAAAAAAAAAAAAACAGAAGCAAGGCAAGATTTAATTAATTATGCTTTCTTCCGTGGCTTGTTATCAATCTTCTCATCCATAAACAGGAGTCCTTCTAGCATTTTGACTTTTTCCCTAACATAACTTAAAAGACCTCTTTCCATTTGCCCTTAATATATATATTCAGTTCAGCTTATTTTATCTTTTGTATTCCCAATGCCATTCTTACAAAACATGCTCTTCTTATATTTATCAATCATTACTTATCCTTGTTTTCATTTTTGTACATTTCTTTACAAAGTCCAAATTGATAAAGTTTTCCATCTGTTATTCAACCATCTATTATGCAAAGCAATGAGGGCTAGATCCTCACCAGCTCTCTATCTTAGTTTCATTGCAACAATACACCAGCAAGAGGGTATGTGGAACTATTATGTATATTCAAAGCAATTTTTCATATCACCATAAATGAACTGACAAACATGGCAATGAAGGATTATCAAGAAGGGTACAGTCTTGACCCATCATTTGACCTATCACTCTTTTTGTATGAAAATTGCCCAAGAAGCTGTCCATGGAAACCAAAAGACATTATAATATGAGATTCAAGAGGCATGAAAAGATGAGGAAAAAGTGTTCCTATGAACAAAATCTCAAGAAAAACTAGATAGTCATTAAACTAGTATCAAAGTTAATCAAGGTTGGGGTTAATTATTATGATTCAAAAAGTCCTTAAGCTATTCTTTATTAAGAGATAAGAATCACAAAAGAACAGTGGCTAGTTTAGATGAGTATTATGCATGTTTTTAGGTATAAATATGTGTACTATACACCTAAGTTCTATATTCATAGAAATTCTGAAACTTTATTCATGTATTATAGAGCTAAGAAAAAAGTTCTGTCTGGAAATATCATTATGTATTGAAAAGAAAATTGGACTAGGGATCAAACTTGAGATTCAATATTCTCCCTTCTAAGAATTAACTGTGTAACTTTGGCTGAGTCTCTAAGTCTGTTTCCTTAAGTATAAAATGGACATAATATAATGCCAATCTCAGAGTTCATATGAGGATTAAATTGAGAAAATAAAAGTACTTTGAAAAATGAGAAGTGATATAAAAAACATAAGATACTATTTATATGTACATTAAGTGTTTTGAGTGCAATGACATAGAGGACAAAGAGTTTGACAGGAATACAAGATTTTAAGGACTGCCTCCAAAATATACTAGCTTTTTGGACCACGAACAAATTGCCTAATCTCTTAGTGTCCAAGGCAGCCCTTAAAGCAATAAATGATTGATCTCCATGGGGGAGGGAATTTCCACACTAAATAATGAAATTTCCACACATCAGTAAAAAAATCACAGGTTCAGACTAAGGGGAAAAAAACATTGCCTTACCAAGGGTTACATAGTATTAGAGCTAAAACTAGAATCCAGATTAGCTGACTCAGTTTAATATTTTTTCCATGATGTCAATTATAGAAAAATATGATAAAAATATAATCTCACTAGTATTTCCATTTGTTTTGTTCTTAGCAGCTCCAAACTAGCTCCTTCTGTCAATCTACTCTCTAAAAAACTCCTTTAAATAGATCATGATTTCTTTCCCTTCAATTCTTGTTCTCTCTCTCAGATTAAGAGAAACACTAATTCATCTTTTTTGATTTACAATGTTAGCAAATGTAAGATTTCAACCCTTTTAGACTTGTCTTTCAAAGGATACTCTATTCAGATGGAAATTTCCCTTTTTAATCACTTAATTTCTTTTTAAATCACTTAATATTTTATTGCATTTAAAGATAGTTTTCAACATTCATTTTTGTCAGATTTTGAGTTACAAATTTTTTTTCTCTCTCTTTCCAACCTCCAAGACAGCAAGCCAATCTGCTGTAGGTTATACAATCAATCTATATTCAATCTCCATGATTCTTTCTCTGGATGTGGATGGCATTTTCCATCACAAGTGTTTTGGAATTGTCTCGGATCACTATTATAGCTGAGAACAAGTATTTCATAGTTAATCATCACCCTGTCTTGCTTTATTGTGCACAATATTCTCCTAGTTCTGAGCAATTATTCAGCATTAGTTTGTGTCTTTCCAGGTTTTTTCTGAAATACATCTGCTTATCATATCACAAAGAACAATAGTATTCCATAACATTTATATACTACAATTTGTTCAGCCAATCCCCAAATGATAGACAATCCCTCAGAAAATTTCATTTCTTAGACATATTATAAAGAAAAGTTTGTTTTCAGAAGAATTCTATAGTCCATAAGTCAATAATAATATTTCAGCAGAAAGAAGTTTGAAGTTTGATATATAAATGAACATTTCTTCCTCTTCACCTATCTTTTTCTAAAGAAACAGATTGCAAAAACTGAATAATTTTAAATGGGATACATAAATATTTGGTGAATGAAGAAATAATGATTTTTTTCAAGACATGACATCTTAATAAGAAATGTATGTAGTAAGCTCCTTGAGGGCAAGTATTATTTTTCATATTTATTTTTGTATTTCCAGCCCTCAGGACAGCGCTTTCTACATAATTACATATTATACACACACACACACACACACACACACATATATATATGTGTGTGTGTGTGTGTGTGTGTGTGTGTGTATATGTTTATATATAATTAAATGACATAGGTTTGACTGGAAACAAATGTTTAATATTCCTACTATGTGGCAGGGATTGTGTCAACTAGCAATACAAAAATTCTGATTGCTACTTTAGGACACATTGTCTTTTGTCTTCTTTTGTATCCTTAACACTTAGGACAGTGCCCAGCACATAACAAACACTTAATAAATATTTACTTGATGGGTTGAAACACTAAAAATGAAATAATTCATATCCTCAAAGACTTTATAATACAAGAATAATTATATTTAAATATGAGGCAATTGGGCAGAGCATTTGCAATTGGGAGTATCAGAGAAGTCATTTTGTAAGTAGTCAATGCTTGAAAATAGAATAAGACTGAAATACATTCCACACATAGGGGATATTCAATGTCAAGGCAGAGATATGGAAGATGGAGAGCCATGCATGAGGCATAGAGATAAGGGCAGTTTGGCCCTTATAGAAAGGGGAGTAAACTATAACAAAAAAGATAGTCTGAGCTTAACTTAAAAAGGACTTGTTTTAAATAATACCCTTTTATTTTCAAAATACATGTAAATATAGTTTTCAGCATTCATCCTTGCAAAACCTTGAATTGCATATTTTTTCCCTCCTTCCCTTCCTTCCCCCAGACAGCAAACAATCCAATATAGATTAAACATGTGTGATTCTTCTAAATATATTTTCACATTTATCACAACTGAACAAGAAAAAGATTAAAAAGGGGAAAAAAGCAAACAACAACAACAAAAAAGGTGAAAATACTGTGTTGTGGTCTATAGTCCTTCGTCCTCACTCTGGATGTAGATGGTTCTCTCTCTTAATAATTCTATTGGAACTAGCCTGAATCACCTCATTGTTGAAAAGAGCCCAATCCAATCACAGTTGATCATCACATAATTTTGTTGTTATTATATATAATGTTCTTTTTGTTCTAATCACTTCATTTAGCATCAGTTCATGTAAGTCTCTCCCGGTCTCTCTGAAATCATCCTGCTGAGCATTTCTTATAAATCAATAATATTCCATTACATTCATATTCATTTATGCAGCTATTCCTTAATTGCTGGGCATTCACTCAGTTTCTAATTCCCTCCCACCACAAAAATTGCTACTATATTTTTGTACATGTAAGCTCTTTTCTCTTTTTTATGATCTCTTTGGAATACAGACCAAATAGAAACACTGATGGACTAAAAGGTATGCAAAGTTTGATAGCCCTTTGGGCATAGTTCCAAATTGTTCTCCAGAATGATTGGATCAATCACAATTCCACCAACAATGTATTAGTATCCTATTCTTTCCACATCCCCTCCAGCATTCATTATCTTTTCCTGTCATTTTAGCCAATCTGAGAGATGTGAAGTGGTGTCTCAGAAAGAAATTACTTCAGGCATTTCTCTAATCAATAGTGAACAAAGGGCTTTAAAGGATAAACTATGGAGTTTACTTTTTATCCTAAAGGCAATAGAAAGCCACTGGAGTTTATTGACTAGGAAAGTAACATGTTCATTTTGGCACTTAAGAAATATCACTTTGTGGAGAAAGCCATCTGCATCCAGAAAAAGGACTGTGAGGAGTGAATGTAGATCATAACAGTTTTTTTTTCACCTTTTTTGTTGGTCTTTGCTTGCTTTTTTGTTTGTTTATTTTCTCATGCTCCCCCTTTTTTGTCTAATTTTTTTTGTATAGCATGATAAATGTGGAAATATGTTCAGAAGAATTACCCGTTTAATGTATATTGAATTACTTGTTGCTTAAGGGAGGGAGGAAGAAAAATTTGGAACCCAAGGTTTTGCAAGAGTGAATGTTGAAAATTATCTTTGCATATATTTTGAAAATAAAAAGCTATTTTGTAAAAAAAAAATTATCACTAACAACTGTGCAAAGTAAATATAAAAGGCTTGTAGCAGTAGTAGTAGTAGGCACTTAATAAACACTTGTTTAAATGAATTAATGGAAGCAATTTCAGACCTGAGGCATATCAGAATTATAAGTGAATTTAATTAACTGAAGAAGCCTTCTGCTTTGGTGCATTGACCACTGCACCTGAAATTCTTCCTTCCCACATTTCTGCTTGTTGAAATTCTGTTCATTCTCTAGAACCCCAGCTGAGATGTCATTTCTTCAAATAGTCTTCCCTCATCTTCCTTGATGGAAGTATTCTCTCACTTTTCAACAATTTCTCTCATGGCACTCTACTTGTACTATTCATATGATAAATTTATATAACTGATATAGATATACCTATCTTATGTCATTGACTGCAAAATTCTCCATGCCAGAAAGCATATCATATTCATCTTAGTGACTCCCAACACTCAGAATCATTTCAAATATTTATTGAAAAAAGAAAAGGAGATGAAAACTGATTTAGAAAGGAAAATGTCTTCTTCTTATCTTTGTCTTATCACTTGTCTTTTTTGTCTTCCTCACCTGGAAGGAAGAAGCCATGTGAGAGAGACACATATCAACATTTTCATCACCCCTCACTTCCAGGGATTTACCATAAGAGATGAATGAACAGATAGCAGTTAACTTTGAATATTCAGAAGAGTTCAAGTCAGCCCTTTTGTTCATTTTCAGTAATGACTAATATCAATCACTCTTAAACTTATATATGGTCTCTCCTCTTGTGCAGCCAACTGAATATTGAACTAAATGACCTTACATGGTTTGTGCATACAGTAGTGGATAAATTGTACTTGAGAATGTGCACAGCTGGTTATATGGTTACCTGTAGGCAATTCCCTAAGTCCTCATTTAATTTTGGAATGTATCTGTTCACTTAAAACAAAGTGTAATATGTTTTCTTGAATTGTGTATATGTACTTGGGGAATTTGCTCAGCAAAACTGAGCTCCCACAAACAAAATTGTTCCTCCCAGAGAGATTGTAGAAGACATTTGGGCTTTGATTGGACTGCAATCTTAAATACACATGATATTATAATAGCTATTTTTAAGGGGCAGAAGAGAACTTAACCTGATGTGCAGAAGAATAGAAAAATAAAGAAAATATCAGACAGGAAAATGCCAGTCCAAAGTTAAGTATTCATTCATATGCAGACTGAACTTAATCCATGTAACTTAATTAATGTAAAATTATAATCCAATTAACTTCCTTAAGAAAATTAGGTCAGAAAATACATGAACAATAATTCACATACATATATGCATACATACCTACATAAAATAATTGAATAAAAATAGAGCTATGAAAAAATGTTTTTTTTTTTATCATTTTAAGTCAAAGAAAAAACACATGTTGTTATTATTTACATTATTATATCATCTTTTTATATTATTTTCACAACCTACATTCTTCATTCTTACTCTGTGTAGGAGTAGAATTTCTTGTTACATTCTTGATGGTGCTTGGGAGGACTGGACAGGAGGGTAGGAAATCTTTCCTTCCTTTTAAGAAAAGGAAAAATATGTGATTACTGAATAAAATAAATCTGTCTGGGATCCCATAGTCCCTGCCTCCAGAGGGATCAAGGCTACTGCTGCTGTTTTCACAACTCTGTGTTCCAGTAGAATATTATTTTCTGTAGCTGATTTTCTACTGTGAGCCTGGGCTCTTCTTACTTCCCTTGAATTTCCAAGGCTTTGCTTTTAAAGAAAATTCTGTGCTGCACCACATGTATTTATTTAGTTCTTGAAGCAGCCATAACTTGATGAAGCTTAATAAGAAAACAGTTTAGTAGCAAAAATAGATGATATTAAGTAAGGAAATAAATGATCTCTAATTGAAAAAAGCACTGACATCCTGTTGTTTAAGCAATGCATACATAAATCAGAAAAACTTCCCCTAAGAAGAAACAAAATCAATTTCTGAGCCAAACTAACTCATAGATTATTTGTAAATTGGCTTAATACTTTTTCATATATATATATATATATATATATATATATAGTAGCCAAATCTATATCCATTGTCAGGTCTGACCACTTAAAAAAGGCCAAGTCAATTGTTCTCTATAAAATGTTATTTTCTAGGCACTGAAGATTGCTTCCTCAACTCAACCTAAAATATTTAATCTATTGTCTTATTGTGATTCATATTTTAACATTAAAGATTTATTTCTTTGGGCCTGAAATGAAGGAAGCAATTTGGTCTCCTGGTAGAGAGATCACTGCATTTAGAGTCAGAAAGATGTGAATTAAAATATGACCTCAGGTATTTACTAGCTATGTGAACCAGGGCTGTGACTTCACTTAACCTGTCACTCTTTCTCCAGCACCAATCTCCCAGGGTTGTTGTGAAGATCAAATTGAGATCATTTTTGTAAAGTACAACTCTGTACAGTAGCCAATTGTTAAAATGCAAATATTCTTGGGAATTATTTATGTTCTTAGATTACATACGGATTAAGCTATAAAACTTTAAAAAATTATCATGGTTCAGTATAAAGATAGTTAGCTTTGGAGCCAGAGAATTTATCATTTAGATAGATTTAGTAGAAAATTATCTACTCTATTACTTGTGTTGAACCAGTCAATTACTCCCTCTAAGACTTTCTTTCAGTTCTATAGGATGGGAACATTGGATGAGATCACTTCTCCATTCCTTTTAGCTCAAAAACTATGATATTATGACAAAAAATTGTCAATTTCAAGAAAAGAATCTAGGAGAGAGGGAGAAAAAGGACAGAGAAGAGAAGTATGGAAAGAGATAGAATAATAACAAAGACAAATTAGAACGACTTCATAATTTTACCTTGGTCCCTCATCCCTGGCCAACGATCTTTGTCTACATTTGTCTATGTCTCTATAATCAATAATCAATCATGATATTTTTTAAAATATTAAGACTAAATTCAATTTTAAAATAATGTATTGGATAGAAACATTAAGGAAAGAATTATTCTTAGTACACATAATACACATTTAACAAAATTTTAATTAAAGTGAGCTATTAGTCTTCTATTAAACAGACTATCCAGCTCAAAGACAGAAGGAGATACCAATGAAATAATAATCACAAAAAAATCATTTCCATTCTGTCTATGATAGAGAAATATGAATATGAATAAGAGGCAGAACAATTGTATGTTCTGAATTCGTAAAAGCCACTAGAAAGTCATAATAGGAAGTGGCCGTGGAATTGGAATGAAATCAAGCCATAATATGCAAAGAAATATTTTGGAATATTCTGTGATTTAATAAACAGAGTAGCTTACTAGACCAAGCCCTGGATTTGGAGTCCAAAGACTCCAAATTCTAACTCTGCTGTTTAATGCCTAAATGATTTTTCTTTTAGTCTTATCTGTAAAATGAGGATAACATCTGCAAGATTTACCTCCAGTGTTATTGTAAAGACCAAAATGAGATAGTATATGCAAGTATTTTGGAAACCTTAAAGTATTATATAAAAGCAGTTGTCATGAAAAGGGTGTTTTGTAAAGTAGAAAGAATATAAGATCTGAAGTCAAAGGACTTGGGTTCAAATTCTGCTTGCTAAATTAGGGGACATTTACGATGTCACATAATCCCTCTAGGTTTCTATATTGGATTAAATGAGATCTAAAGTATCTGCCAAATCTAAAGCTACAATCTTAAAATGCATGAAGAAAAATTATGATGAGATGCTCCCCAATAACTAATAACCTCCTTGATTCCAGAAATGAAGAACTTTTTTTTTAATTTTCCCAGAAAGATTCCAGTTTGAAACTTGGGTTTCTCTGGAGAGATGAAGTGAAACCAGTAGAGAAGTGAGAATAGTCACTAAAGAGTTAATGAGGGTGAATGAGATGGAAAGAAGAAATGGCTAGGTAGCTGATACAGCTGGGGATCATTAATAGCAATCAAGGGCCACTATAAACAAGGCAGCAGGAAATAGAGAGGCTCTCTGTTTTTCTGGCTTGGTAGGAAAAACCATCTGGACAGAGAGAATTTGGCTTAAACCCTGATAAAGAAACAGCTTTTTTTTTTTCCTTTCCCCACCACCAGCAAAGTCAGTTCTTGCTATGAACAACTTGTATATCAAAGAATTTGAATCTGTTTATGCTATTGTAGACAAAATTATTATCTTTGAATAGCAAGTTCATAATTAAATTAAAACTGTGACAGAGTGCATATATATATATATATATATATATATATATATATATAATATTTATGAAGAAAGTAGAGTTAAGAGGGGAGCAAAGAGAGGTAAACAAAAATTTTATTTTTTTTTACACTGGAGAAAATTTCCTGAAATAATAACATCTTTAGAAGAGATTTCAAGATTCCAAATAAAAGCTACTGTTTACTTCATATTTGAAAGGAAATAAAGGTGAATGGATTTTGTGCTATTCACAGCAAGTGCTTGGGAGAATGAAGATAAGAGTATTTAAGTATAAAAGAGTATTTAAAAATATGATTTAGGAAGTCCAGTTTGCCTCTTTGTAAACTAATTAACCCTATTTCTATATCCCTTATTCCTGAACTAAAAGAATATTAGACATATCACATTTGCATAAGGATCAGTTTGCTTGATCTCTAGGGAAGTACATGGCCTGGTCTACAGAATGAATTAAGTCATGTATTGTTAAGTGGGATTGGGGATGCAGAGAGTATCTACCTTATTTATGAATCAGTCTGGTTGTAGTCACTCATAAAGCTTCCATTATTAAACTCTTGCTATCTCTATAACCTTCTGGTTTTGAAATTTAAACATTAGATATAAATGAAATATAAACTGAAGCAACCTTTACTTGCTTTGGATATTCTCACTTTTTAGTGAGAGGATTTATGTGAATAGTGAAGGATTTATATTAGAATAAAATTTGTTCTTATGGGCAGCTTAACTAGATAGCACTTGGAATCAGAAAGAACTAACTGCAATTATGACTGTAGCTTCTTACTAATCATGGGATCCTAAGCAAGTCACTTAATATCATTCTGACTCATTAATAAAATCGTGATGAATTAAAAATACCTATCTATTATTTGGGGTATTTACCTGTAACCTAAGAGTCTTTTTAAAATTCTTACATGTGGAAAGTTGTCTGTAATATTCTGAGCAATTAAGTGCTGCATTGGATGATGAACTAAAAAAATCTGACCTGGACTCCAACTTCAGTTACTAGTTCTGTGACTCTGAGCACTGTCCCTTAATCTCTGTTTGCCTCAATTTCCTCATTTGTAAAATGAAGATAATAATAGCACCCACATCCCAGGATTTTCATGAGGATTACATGATATAATAATTGTAACTTATTTTTAAGGTCCTTTCCAACTCTAAACCTGTAACGTTGTAAAATAAGAAGACTAGAGCAGATGGTCTCTAAGACCATTTTCCAGCTCTGCTTCCTATCAGCTATGAATTAACAAATTTGAATCAAGTTTAAATAGCCAAAAAAAAAAAAGACTTTACTAATCTGAGAAATCCAAGGGCCTATTATGATAGTGAATAATCACTAGAATATGGCTCTATAATAGGAAGACACACACCTACCTTTTTCTCCCTTTAAAATCATAAACAAGTTGGTGTGATTTCCTATAATTCTTCAGTTCTTTTGTTATTTTAAATCAGGTACACTATGAATACCCAATTCCTGCAAACAGAGGAAGAAACAGTTTCTTCATTCGTTCTCTTCTCTCTTCTGGGCAGCAATTCTAATTTGCCTGGAACATAGTTTATTGTAATTCATCAAATGTATTTCCCCATGGTGTTATTGCATAACATCTTTATAAATATTTTCTTTTTTTTTTTAATAACTTTTTATTGACAGAACCCATGGCAGGGTAATTTTTTACAACATTATCCCTTGCACTCACTTCTGTTCCAATTCCCCCCCCCCCCCCCCCAGATGGCAAGCAGTCCTATACATGTTAAATAGGTTACAGTGGATCTTAGATACAATATATGTGTGCAGAACCGAACAGTTGCACAGGGAGAATTGGATTTAGAAGGTATAAATAACCTGGGAAGAAGAACAAAAATGCAAGCAGTTTACATTCATTTCCTAGTGTTCTTTCCTTGGGTTTAGATGCTTCTGTCCATCCTTGATCAATTGAAACTGAGTTAGATCTTCTCTTTGTCAAAGAAATCCACTTCCATCAGAATACATCCTCATACAGTATCATTGTTGAGGTATATAATGATCTCCTGGTTCTACTTATTTCACTCAGCATCAGTTCATATAAGTCTCGCCAATCCTCTCTGTATTCATCCTGCTGGTCGTTTCTTACAGAACAATAATATTCCATAACATTCATATACCACAATTTACTCAACCATTCTCCAATTTATGGACATCCACTCATTTTCCAGTATCTAGCCACTCCAAAGAGGGCTGCCACAAACATTTTGGCACATACAGGTCCCTTTCCCTTTTTTAGTATCTCTTTGGGGTATAAGCCCAGAAGAAACACTGCTGGATCAAAGGGTATGCACAGTTTGATAATTTTTTGAACATAGTTCCAAATTGCTCTCCAGAATGGCTGAATGTGTTCACAATTCCACCAACAATGTATCAGTGTCCCTGTTTTTCCTCATCCCCTCCAACATTCCGCATTATCTTTCCCTGTCATTCTAGCCAATCTGACAGGTGTATAGTGGTATCTCAGAGTTGTGTTAATTTGCATTTCTCTGATCAATAGTGATTTGGAACACTATTTCATATGAGTGGTAATAGTTTTAATTTAATCGTCTGAAAATTGTCTGTTCGTATCCTTTGACCATTTATCATTTGGAGAATGGCTTGTTTTCTTATAAATTAGAGTCAATTCTCTATATATTTTGGAAATGAGGCCTTTATCAGAAACTTTGACTCTAAAAAGGTTTCCCAGTTTATTGTTTCCCTTCTAATCTTGCCTGCATTAGTTTTGTTTGTACAAAAACTTTTCAATTTGATATAATCAAAATTTTCCATTTTGTAGTCAATAGTGTTCTTCTTTGGTCACAAATTCCTTCCTCTTCCACAGGTCTGAGAGGTAAACTATCCTATGCTCTTCCAACTTATTTATAATCTCATTCTTTATTTATAATCTCATTCTTTATGAGATCATGATCATGAGTGGGTCAATGCCTAGTTTCTGCCATAATAATTTCCAATTTTCCCAGCAATTTTTGTCAAATAATGCATTCTTATCCCAAAAACTGGGGTCTTTGGGTTTGTCAAACACTAGATAATTAAAGTTATTGGCTATTTTGTCCTTTGAACCTAACCTATTCCATTGATCAACTAGTCTATTTCTTAGCCAATACCAGATGATTTTAGTAACCGCTGCTTCATAATATAATTTTAGATCCGGTACAGCTAGGCCACCTTCATTTGATTTTTTTTATAATTAATTCCCTTGAAATTCTTGACCTTTTGTTTTTCCATATGAACTTTGTTGTTATTTTTTTCTAGGTCATCAAAATAGTTTTTGGGAAGTCTGATTGGTATAGCACTAAATAAATAGATTAGTTTAGGTAGTATTGTCATCTTTATTATATTTGCTTGCCCAATCCAAGAGCATTTAATATTTTCTCAGTTGGTTAGATCAGACTTAATTTGTGTGGAAAATATTTTGTAGTTTTGCTCATTAAGTTTCTGATTTTCATGTGGCAGATAGATTCCTAAGTATTTTATACTATCAGTATTTACTTTAAATGGAATTTCTCTTTGTAACTCTGACTGTTGGATTTTGTTAGTGATATATAAGAATGCTGATGACTTATGTGGGTTTATATTATAACCAGCAACTTTACTAAAGTTGTGGATTATTTCTAATAACTTTTTAGTAGAATCTCTGGGGTTCTCTAAGTATACCATCATATCATCAGCAAAGAGTGATAATTTGGTTTCCTCATTGCCTTTTCTTATTCTTTAATCTCTTTCTCAGCTCTTATTGCCAAAGCTAGCATGTCTAATACAATATTAAATAGTAACAGTGATAGTGGGCAACCTTGTTTCACTCCGGATCTTATTGGGAATGGTTGCAGTTTGTCCCCATTACATATGATGCTTACTACTGGTTTTAAATAGATACTACTGATTATTTTAAGGAAAAGTCGATTTATTCCTATACTCTCAAGTGTTTTTAATAAGAATGGATGTTGGATTTTATCAAATGCTTTTCTGCATCTATTGAGATGATCATATGGTTTTTGTTAATTTGGTTATTAACATGGCCAATTATACTGATAGTTTTCCTAATAGTGAACCAGCCCTGCATTCCTGGTATGAATTCTACTTGATCGTGGTGTATTGTCCTGGGGATGATTTTCTGTACTCTTTTTGCTAATATTTTATTTAAGATTTTAGCAGCAATATTTATTAGGGAGATGGGTCTATAATTTTCTTTTTCTGTTTTCAATCTACCTGGTTTAGTTATCAGTAACATGTCTGTGTCATAAAAGGAATGTAGTAGGACTCCTTCATTCCCTGTTTTTTCAAATCGTTTACAAAGCATTGGGACTAATTGTTCTTTGAGTGTTTGGTAGAATTCACATGTAAATCCATCTGGTCATGGGGATTTTTTTTTTTAGGGAGTTGATTAATAGCTTGTTCTATTTCTTTTTCTGAAATGGGACTATTTAAGCAATTTACTTCCTCCTCTGATAGTCTGGGAAGCCTATATTTTTGGAGGTAGTCATCCATTTCACCTAGGTTATCAAATTTATTGGCATAAAGTTGGGCAAAGTAACCCCATATTATTTCTTTAATTTCCTCTTCATTGATGCAAAGTTCTCCTTTTTCATTTTTAAGACTACTAATTTGATTTTCCTCTCTCCTTGTTCTAATCAGATTTACCAAAGGTTTATCAATTTTATTGGTTTTTTCATAAAACCAACTCTTAGATTTATTTACTAGTTCAATAGTTTTTTTTTACTTTCAATATTATTAATTTCTCCTTTTAATTTTAGAATTTCAAGTTTAGTAATTGATAGGAGGTTTTTAATTTGATCTTTTTCTAGCTTTTTAAGTTGCAAGCCCAATTCATTGATCTTTTCTTTCTCTATTTTGTTCAAGTAAGCCTCTAAGGATATAAAATTTCCCCTTATTACTGCTTTGTCTGCATCCCACAAATTTTGGTATGATGTCTCACCGTTGTCATTATCTTGAGTGAAATTATTAATTGTGTCTATAATTTGCTGCTTCACCCAATCATTCTTTCAAATGAGATTATTTAGTTTCCAATTACTTTTTGATCTATTTACATCTAACTTTTTTTTGAATGTAGTTTTTATTGCATTGTGATCTGAAAAGAAAGCATTTACTATTTTTGTCTTCCTGCATTTAATTTTGAGGTCTTTATATCCTAATATATGGTCAATTTTTGTGTAGGTTCCATGAACTGCTGAGAAGAAAGTATACTCCTTTCTGTCACCATTCAATTTTCTCCAGAGATCTATCATATCTAATTTTTCTAATATTGTATTTACCTCTTTAATTTCTTTCTTATTTGTTTTGTGATTTGATTTATCTAAATCTGAGAGTGCAAGATTGAGATCTCTCGCTATTATAGTTTTGCTGTCTATTTCTTCTCGCAACTCTCTTAACTTCTCCTTTAGGAAATTAGATGCTATACCACTTGGTGCATATATGTTTAATACTGATATTGCTTCATTGTCTATAGTGCCCTTTAGCAAAGTATAGTTTCCTTCCTTATCTCTTTTAATTAGATCAATTTTTGCTTTTACTTGATCTGAGATAAGGATGGCTACCCCTGCTTTTTTGACTTCACCTGAAGCATAATAGATTCTGCTCCAGCCTTTTACCTTTACTCTGTTTGAATCTCCCTATTTTAAATGTGTTTCCTGTAAACAACATATTGTATGGTTCTGACTTTTGATCCAGTCTGCTATCTGCCTCCTCTTTATGGGGGAGTTAGTTCATCCCATTCACATTTACGGTTAAAATTACTAATTCTGTATTTCCTGCCATCCTAATATTCCCAGATTATGCTTTCCTTTTTCTTGCCCTACTTCCCCCCCTTCCTTAGTATTAAACTTATTGGTCCCACTTGCGTCACCCAGCTCTCCCTCTTTAGTATCCCTCCCTCTTCCCTTTGAATCCCTTCCCCTTTCTTGTACCCTTCTCTTACTACTCTTTTTCCTTTTCCCTTTTCCTCTCCCACTTTTTAATGAGGTGAGAGAAGATTCTCTGTAAAACAAATATGTCAATTATTTCCTCTTTGAGCCAACTCTGATGAGAGTAAGATTCCCACAATATTTCTCCCCCTCTCTAAGTTCCCTCAGATATGGGTTTCCTTTGCCTCATCGTCGCATGTAGTTTCCCTCTTTTTATCTCCCCTTTTCCCTTTTTCTGACATTATCCCCTTTCCATTTCTACTTCCCTTTTTCATGCTATATCAGTAAAATCAAATCATACATGTGGTTTTTATGTATACCCACAACAGAAATACAATTCTCAAGAGTTCCTTTTACCTTTTTCTACTTGTCTTGAGTTCTATTGTTGGAGATCAAATTTTTTGTTTAAGTCTGGTTTTTTCTTTAGAAACAGATGGAATTCCTCTGTTTCATTGAATGTCCATCTTCTTCCATGGAAAAAAATGCTCAGTTTAGTTGGGTAGTTTATTCTTGGTTGCAATCCAAGTTCTTTTGCCTTTCAGAATATCAGATTCCAGGCCCTTCGATCCTTTAATGTTGAGGCAGTCAGATCTTGTGTGACTCTTATTGTGGCACCTTGGTATTTGAACTGTTTTTTCCTGGCTGCTTGTAGAATTTTTTTTTTAGTCTGAAAATTCTGAAGTTTGGCCACAACATTCCTTAGAGTCTTTATTTTCGGGTCTTTTTCAGAAGGTGTTCAATGGAGTTTTTCAACACCTATTTTACCTTCTGGTTCTATTACTTCTGGGCAGTTCTCTTTAATGATTTCCTGTAAAATAGTGTCTAGGCTCTTTTTTTCATCAAAATTTTTGGGTAGTCTGCTGATGATCCTTAGGTTATCTCTCCTAGATCGATTTTCCAGGTCTGTTGTTTTTCCAAGTAAATATTTGACATTTTTTCCCAATCTTTCATTTTTTTGGTTTTGCTTGACTGATTCTTCCTGTCTCAATGAATCAGTCATTTCTATTTGTTCAGTTCTGATTTTTAGTGAATTATTTTCTTCATTAGTTTTTTTTTTTTTTTTTTTTACTTCTTTTTGTAAATGTCCAATTGAATTTTTAAATGAGTTGTTTTACTCTATGGAATTTTTTTCCATTTCACTAATTTTTTTTTTTTTTTTTTTTTTAGCAAATCATTTTCTTTCTCCAATTCACAAATTCTGTTTCCCTGCATTTCTTGGGAGTTTTTTACCTTTTCCAATTCACATTTTAGGACGTTGTTGTCTTTTTCCACTTCATCAAATTTTTATTTTAGTGAGTTATATGTCTTTTCTGTACTCTCTTGCATAGCTTCTCTTTCCTTTCCACATTTTTCTTCTAGTTCTCTTTTCAGGTTTTTAATAGTCTCTTCTAAGAGAGCCTTTTGAATTGGGGACCAACAATTGTCTGGAGACTGTCTGCTATTAGTCTCTTCAGGATTGAAAAGCTGTTCTCTTTCTGAGTAGAAACTATCAGTTGTCCTTTTGATTTTCTTATTCATTTTGTTAAAGCCTGTAGGGTCTGCCTTCTGGGCCAGGAGGTTACCAGCTTCCTCTGCAGAGCAGTGAAAGGTGTATGGATAGGTAGCTGTCCTGCTAGCAGGCTGCAAAAAGCAGCGAGGTACTGGAGTGCTCTGGGAAAGAGTTCCCCACCCAGAAGTAACTCAGGCCTGAGGGCAGAGCTGGGAAAGTACCCTGCAAAGAACCCCAAGCTGTGTGAGATAGTGACTGCCCTGGGGGGAGGCGCTGAGCAGTGAGAGTTTCACTATCCCAAGCCAAATCCCACCCTGGGGCTGTGGGTATTAGCAGTTGAGTAGTGAATGGATTTTCAGGGACTGAAGTGTCTCTGCCCCAGGAAGCACAGTCCTGTTGGGGAAGTTCTATTGCCCCAGGCCGAGTCCCCCACTGTGCCAACTAGAGGCTTTCCAGACTGTGCCCCTCTGCCGAGCGGGTTTGTAACTGCCCCACAAAAGCCCAGAACTGCAGTATGTGGCTGCAGGGCTGCGTTTCAGTCTGCCTGAGTCACTTCCAGGTTTGAGTAGCTACAGCCAGATCTTGTTAGGTTTTGGCGTTTTTTAGAGTACCCTCTTTTTTAGGCTTTAATTTCTCTGCCAGTTTACTGCTTTGTAATCAAGGCAAAGCAATTAGCCTATAGCAGAGTGGTCTCTGTAACTTCTCTAATCACAGAGATCACCCCTGCCCCTGGTCTGCTCAGGACACTAGTCTCACTGCCTTTGATAGTCTGTTCCTGGCCCCTCAGGACAAACCTTTCCTGGCTATCTTCCAGATAGACTTCAGCTGGTAAGTTGTATGCTTCTGATCTTCATGAATTTAAGCAGTGAAGAGCTATTTCTGAGACTGGATAGAATAGTTGGTTATAAGGGAAATGAGAGGAGCTTAGAAAGTCGCATGTGCCTTCTCCTCCATCTTCTATCTGCAATTTTTAAAAATAACTTTAAAAAATTTGTATGATGAGGGCCATTATTTCACTTGCCCAAGCTCTTTCAGGCAAAGGAGCTCACAACTAAAGTCCTTGACTTTCTGTTCTCAGTGTTCTAAAGTCTCTGAGGGTTTTAACTCTGTGATTATGTTAATTTCTCAAGGAATTAACTGACTTTCATATCCTGAAGAAAAGATGTAAGCTAGTGTAATGTAATTCCCTTTGAGAATGGAGAAAAAATGAAATCTCACCACTCTTCTGACATCATTGATCCTTGAACATTGTGTCTACCAAAAACAAATATTTACTACACAATTATGGATGAAGTATTAAACTGACCATCCCAGTTTAAAATACTTGAAGCAAGATAGTCTTGTGGGAAAATTGCTTAGTAAGGATCCTTTTAAAAAGTATCCTTTAAAAAAGAGAGAGAAAAAAAATGCAAATACATTGCATGAGGAAAAATCTAAAAATATGTTGTGTGTAACACGAGATTGAGAACTGGATGTCTCAGTGGTTGCTCTAGTTGTTCATCCTTCATTTTCAAAGAGGACCAATGATTAGTAGAGAGCATCCTGGGCCTGGAGTCAGGAAGATTCAAGTTCAAATCCAACTTCAAGTAGTTACTTTCTGTGTGACTCTGGACAAATCACCTAAACTTTGTTTGTCTTAATCCATTGTAGCTTTCCCCAGGCTCTCTTGACATTGGTTGGATACCAGTAAAGCAAATGAGTTACCCATTACTTTATCTCTCCTTCTCATACATGACCACCCCACTTCATTTTCTGATCATACATCTTTCCAGTGACAAACTTTGTACTAATTCTCCAGTGTAATTTCTCCTTGGCCATATTTAACGGATGACTCACATCTACTATGTGTCCCTCTATTGCCCTTTAAGCGACCCTGAACTTTAATTCTTCTGAGATGGTAGTATTCTATGATACATGTAAGCATTATCTGAAAAATGTTGAAGTTAAAAAGATGGGTCTGTAGATCAAGGAGAAATGGCATGACAGACAAAGGGTTAGTCCTGGAGTCAGGCAGACCTGAGTTTAAAACTGATGATAATTGTTTAAAGTTTTAAAGTACATCATAGCTGTATTTTCCTGGGAAAATCACTCCCTTGAAATTCAGATTCTGCCTCTCTGCTTCACCAAATTCTTTTATCAAATAAGATAACATACATAAAGCACTTGCAAATTTTAAATGTAAATTGTTTATCCTTGGCAAAATATCATCAAAAGCAGAACTTCTTAATTTTTTTCCCCTTATGATTCCTTTTCACCTGAGAAATTTGTATGTGACCCCAGATAAGTACGTATATAAAATAGGTACACAAATCAAACATATACTGATAACATTAAAATTTAGTGATCCCCCCTTTTTGTTATGAGACCCGATCTGGGGTAGCAATCCATAGTTTAAGAAGCTGGGATCAAAAGCATGATTTTCTTATACCTTCATCAGGTTAGTCCTCAGTGTATTCAGTGTATGTATATGTGTGGAAGAGGTGTAGATTAGTCTCAGAAAAGAGAAAGTGAATATATAGAAATTATTTGGTATATTCTTAGACATGTACTTTAATAATGAGACCCAAAATTTCTTTTTTACAAGTCTAGATATCTTCCCTTCTTTTAGTTAATTTAAGAATCAATTTCTTGATAACTATTGTGTCATTCTATCAAAGATCTCTTCTGTTTATATTTGTTCACCTGGTTTTTGTTTTAATTTTTATTTTCTTTAATGTCATTTTTCTTCCCTATACAACAGTTACACAATAAACAGTAAGATTAAAGATCAAATATAGTATCTTTACTGATTGATTCATTGATAGAGAAAATACATTGTTACAGAAATACTCAGGAATATTTTCCTTTTTGCTTGTTATTCTTCCAATTCTATTTCTTAAACACTCTCAGGAAGATTTCACTTAGTAAGGTCTCTTGG
This sequence comes from Sarcophilus harrisii, assembly GCF_902635505.1. NCBI lineage: Eukaryota > Metazoa > Chordata > Mammalia > Dasyuromorphia > Dasyuridae > Sarcophilus > Sarcophilus harrisii. The sequence continues at coordinate 188,572,418 of NC_045428.1, forward strand.
CAAGCTTTTTGAGATGATTTTGCAAAGCACTTTGCAAACCTTAAAGCCCTATATAAATGCTAACTTTACCAATTATTTGATGTTGTTGAAACACTGCCTTTCTTTTGTTGTATATGATTGTTAATATGTTAAAGCTATCCCTTCTACTATTTTACAACATATTTTTAATTTTAAAATGAATTAGTGATACTATTATTAACTTTTAACAAAAACAAGTTAAAATGTGAAGATGAACAAATATTTTATTACATAATGTAATAGAGCACAGGACATGGAATCAGGAAGACCTGAATTCAAATTCAGCCTCAGACATTTAATTACTATGGGATCTTGGACAAGTCATTTAACTTTTCTATGTTTACTACTTCATCTATAAAAAGTGGATAATGATAGCAGCTAATTCCTAAGGTTTTGTGGGATTAAATTAGATAACATTTGTAAAACAGTACATCTTAAAGCATTATTAAAAAGCTAATTGTTGTAATTATTGTTGTTATATCACACTGCTTTTCATTTATAAATATAATTGTTAGTGTACTAATGCTATTTCAACATATTTTCATTTTACAAATGATTTTATAGTAAGTTTTTAATTAAAAGTAGAAGCTATCGAACATCCCTAACAAGTGAAGATGAATACTTCATTTATATAATTTCAATTTATTTGATTGATGATATATATAGCACATTAAATAGCATAGACTATAGAGTAATAGAAAAATTAACTTATTAGTTTCCCAAATTCGTAAAAAAAATAAAGTTTTGGATTACTCAAAGAGTAACATAGAGGTGATAGATATATTTTCACATACAAATATATGCATATAGGTATGTGTGTATGTTTATTCAAATACATATAAAATATCACATTATCCTATAAACCCAATCCTATATGTAAAAGATTATATATAATACTTATACATATGCACATGTGAATCTGTATTATATATACATTTATATTGAATATATGTGTGTTTGTGTGTGTGTGTATGTGTACACACACAAAAACACATGCATACATACCCACACACATATAGTTGTTCAGTAGTTTCAGTCATTTGCAACACTTTGTCATTCCTCTTGGGGATTTCTTAGCAAAGATACCTGAGTAGTTCACCACTCCTCTAATATGCTTTATGGATGAAGAAACTGAGATGGTGACCCAAAGTACCACTAATAAGTATTTCAGGCTGGATTTGAACTCAGGTTTTCCAGACTCCAGAGCTAGTATTTAATCGTCTGCACCACCCAGTCACTCTATATATGTTAATAGATAGATAGAAAGATCAAGAGAGATATAGACAGATAGGTAGTAGAATGGATAAAGTGTTACTTTCTTACTTCCTAGATTAAGGAAGAACTAAATTCAAATACAACTCATTAGCTATGTAATTCTGGCCGAATCACTGAGATATCACTTATATATGTGAACATTTATCAGAAATGAATATTAATATACCAGTGCTATCCCTCCTATGATGTTGCATCACTACACACATACACACACATATATTCATACAGAGATACATATATATATATTTACTAATTTATATATACTGAGATATATCAGTTTGTAGATACTTCTTAATTTTCGTTATGCAAATTTGACTTTACATAAAAATTCTAAAAGAAATGCACATTCTCCCAAAAATTTAAAAATTCTTTACTCAAAGATGATGTTATATGATGTTAAGAGAGTAACTGATGAAGGACAAAAATAGTCATTGACAACACATCAACTTAATCTTCTGGTATTGACTGTGAATTACATAATGAAGAATAATGTCTGAATAGAGGAGCATGTAGAAGACAATGTTTTCATTAAGTGGACTTAATTTCTTGAAACAAAGAGAAGACACAATTCTGAAGATAGAGAAACTATTAGCTGTATGGATAAAAGACCAGATTCAGGAGACTATTACTTTGAGGTTAATGACAATTCAAACCAAGTCAAAACCTCTTTGAAGTTTTATTATGTGTTCCAAAAGGAACACAAGTATTTGTAGCAAGCAGTAGTTGGTTTGCAAGATTTCATAATTTGTAAACGTCAGAAGACGCTGCTAGTTACAGATGTTGAAGGAGCAAAAAAGTTTCTGGAATTCCATCTGAGGCAAATCTTTAAAGAAGATGAAATTGGCCTATTTTATTAAAGAATGTCATCTCCAATCTACATCTTGGTGGAAGAAAAAATGCTAGGGAACAAAGTTTGAAAAAAAAATAAAGTTATTCTTCTGATGATATCTGGGGCTTGTACTTTAAAACTTGTTTTTGTGCACCACTCAGAAAATTTCAGATCATTGAAAGGAATCAGCAGGGCAACACAAACTGTGCCTTATTTTGCTAACTGTTAGGCCTTGATAACTTTATCATCTTTGAACAATTGTTCATGCACTGCTTCCCTCCAGAAATTATGTATTGTATTCTTTACAATTTCACTTAATTTAAAAAAATTCAGTTCTTTGAATTCTACTTATTTTTGGATGATGCTGCATGACCTGCGTGACCTCCCCATCTGGATGATTTTATCGAAAATTTTCTTCCCCAATACTATCTCATTCTTAAAAATTATGGATCAGGGTGTGATTGCAAGTTCCAACACCTATCATTTCCACTTCTCCAGACAATTGCAGTTTTGGATGCAGATGAGGATTTGACAACTAGAGATTTCTGGAAAGCCTGGAATATTTACCATATAATCCAGAATATTGTTAAGACAAGTGAATATTTATATGCACACAGAGAATTTGGGGAGAATGTGTCTACAATTAATTCCTGCTTTTCATGGATTCTACAGAGATAAAATGTTCAAAGAAGTGAATAGGGAGTTGTGGAGTTAAGATGGGAGAGAGAAGAGAGGTCTTTGTCTGAGCTCTTCCTGGCTTCCCTCAGATCAACATTGGATCAAACCTCTGAATGAGTTTTGGAGTTTCAGAATCTACAAATGTTTGTAGTATAACAAATTTCCAGCAGAATATATTTTGGAAAAACTTCAAGAAAGGTCTCTCTCAATTAGACTGGGGAGTGGGGTTGGTTTGAAGCCCAGTATAGTAACAATGCAGCAGCAGAAGACCCAGGGTGGAGAAGCTTCCACGTAAAAAGAAATTAAAGAAAATAAAGTATGCCTCCAAAACTGAAAATTATCTCTTTCCCCACCTTCATTTATATGCAGAAGTGATGTATTTTACTCTTGTTTTTAACTATTTGCACCTATGTTTCCCTTTATTATGAATCACTAGGGATAATTTGCACTCAAGTAATGTAAAATCAACTTAGTTTTCTGCTCTGAGGACCTTTCTTTGAGCATTTTTAATGAAATGAGTTCAATTAATTAAGCATTTGTGGTTTAGTGGATGGAGTACTTCATCTCAAGTCTTGAGACTTGAGATGAGATCTGAATCTGCCTCAGATTTTTTCTAGCTGTGAAATCCTGGGTTACTCACTTAGCATCTTCTTTCCTCAGTTTCCTCTATTGAAAATGGAAATAATCAAATGAGATACTATTTATAAAATGCTTAGCAAACTTCCTGGCACATACTATGTGTTTAATAAATGCTTTTGCTTTTTCCTTGACTTTAGAAATCACTTCCATAGATTTCTGCCCATTCCAAAATCAAATACTATATTTACCAACTCTCTCAAAATCACTGGAAACCTCCCAGAATTTTCCCAAATATTCCTAGTACATGAAATTTTTTTTTAAATTCTGGAGTTGTAGGAAGTGGCTTATCCTGGAATACTAAGCAGAGAAGTAACATGATTATACTTCTTTATGCCAACAAATGGATGGAAGCTTCAACAAATCCATGCAGAAAACAAGTCATCTCCTCAACCAATAAGTTTCCTAGAACTATAAAATACATGATCACAAAACCTTTATTATATGCTAATTGAAGAGATCCTGCTGACATTCTATTCTCATTAGCAACAACAGTGAATCCACATTTGACTTTCAACCTTAGTATACAATGGCCTGTAAGAGGAAATATCAATGGCTATTAAGAAGATGAAGTTATAAAATGTGATTGGATCTGATCCAATGCATACAGAAATAATTCATATTGGAATAGAATTTTAAACGTATTCAGTGATATTCTCAAGCATTTTTCTTCATTTTCTATCAGTGACTTGATTTTTGATTCCATGAACATTAGGATATTCTCATCCCCTGAAATCTCATTATTAAGCAGATTAAATAACTCAATTACTTAATACTTCCTTAGTGTAGCATCCTCAGATGCTTCTCCTCTATGATGGGGAAAACTGAAAGACAAAGCAATAAACTCCAATCAAAGCCTTCCATTATAGAAACCACAGAATTTTCCAGATAATTTGTCATTTTCCATTCAGCTTGGTTCCAAGACCTTGAACTAGATATAACATAGTAGTCTGCCCATTTTCAGCCATCTTTTATATATTGTCTTCTCCCATTCAATTTTAATTCTCCCATTTCCTTCCTTGAAGGCAGGGATTATTTTCCTCTTTCTTATTTGTATCATCATCATTTAACACAAGCCCAGCAATAGTTTGTGCTGTTTATCCTTGTTTTTAAAGAGGACCAGTGACATCATCAGGTGATGTCTTGATATGTGTGTGTCATCTTTCTTCCACAGTCATTGAAGTTCACTGGTAAGACAAAGTTAGGGATGACTGGTGATAGTGTGGGATTCAGTGATTTGACCTTGGCACCTTTGATGTCTGACTAAGCTTTAAGCACTCATTACCACCTGCTTCATCCATTCATGTCCATGGGAACAAATTGTTTCCATATATTCATTCTGCTTGGGAAAGTCTTCACCTGCTTGGGGTAGACATCCTACTAACTCATTGCCAGATTTGAGGTTTGTCAGTTACCCTTAACCTAGTTTAACCCATCTGCTAATATGGCTTAATCAGCTGCTTTGCATGCTTTAGTTTCTTGGAGGTACAAGTGAGAATTGGGTAAAGATAGACATCAAAGGTGAATGAGTCACCCTGTAGATGGCTCAACAAATGTTGACATCAGAGTTGCTACTTTTCCCTGAAAGTCCCATATACTCCTGGCACATAGTAAGTACTTAATAAATGTTTATTTACTATAACTATGACTAATCAGGAGCATACTATTAAATGTTTAAAAACTGGCTCAGTATATGTGCAAAATGAACCCAAAGTAATCAGAGAAAGAATAGACAATAACAACTGGAGGAATCATGACAAGACTCTCAAAGATAGCACAAAATATAGCCTTAAAATTACTCTTTAAGTAAGGCAACTCCTACGAATATATTAAGAGCATAAAGGATTCCATGATTATAACCACATAATTATTCATATATGTATCTGGTGTTTCTTTGATTTATGTACCATCTATCAAGATCAAGTTTAAAATGGGCAGGGAAAGGATATTTTAAGAAAAATTCTAAGAGATAGTGTTTACAAGTATCTTAGAGGAAATCTTGGGAAAAGTCAAAATGAGAATTCACAGTAGGCAGAATCTAGAGATTTATATGTGCAAATGATATTAACACAGATTGGATTTGAACAGTAGAGAGCATTCTTAATGGAACTGACAGTTATCCAGAAGGTATGTCAAGCAATCTAAAGAAAAAAAAAAAAAACAAAGTACACAGATAATTTATATTGCTTAGTGTGAAGATTTTCTGGAGGCAGCCTTAGTTTCAGTTACAATCAATAATTACTCCAAAATGCAACCAGCTAGTAAAAATGAAAACATTTATTTCTCCTTCCAAAATAGCCCGGTTAGCTGAGGCCTACCTCTCTGCTTGGTTCCAAGAGATCTTGCAGCTTTGTCCTTTATTGCCTCCAGCTCAACTCCGACTTGTGGCTTCTCAATCTCCAAATGAGGCAAGTAGGCTTCTGTATCTCCCAATTTGGTTGTACCTCCAAGAGTGGGCTTCTGCTGAATTGACCAACGCTCCCTTCTTCAATCTAATTCAGCTGAACTCTTCTCTCAGTGTTTTCAGCTCAACTCCCCGAGAGAACCTCTGTCTGTTTCTTATATAGGATCTCTTCTGAGAGAGAGGGATTATGGGTTATCTCCCAGAGTGCTCTCTGGCTCTAAGGGAGTTGTGAATTTGGATCTCATACTAAGCCCTGAACTCTCCCAAACGTGTGAACTCCATTGAGTACTTAGATACTTATGAGCTCTCTAAAGGTATGAACACAAGCATTGTTTCTATCAGTTCCACTTAGTACCTTGTTTCAAGTTCTGACCCAAAATATCTCTTTCTAAGATCAAATCAACTCCAATGGCTTAACAGTTTGTAAAAATTCCAACAGCTTAGACGGTGATAAGCCAATGAATTGCCAACCCACTTAGTTAATTCAATAATCTAAAGATCTTTGATAGCTGTGTTATACCTATCATAGTTGCATTACTTGCTTCCAATGAATTAAATGTACTAGCTCATTATGTGGGTGCTTTGGAGATTTTGACGAGCTTGCTTGCACTTAGCCACTCTTGTGAGACTCAAAGTTGAAGGACTTGGCTACTTTGAGGATGACAGAGTGATCTTAAGGTCACTGAATAGAAAGAATTAATGACATAGTAAACCTTTAAAAAGGGAGTGACCTACATGAGTCCCTCTCTGTCAACTGGAAATATCAATATGCTTCAAGCCTAAAGGAAGGGACCAGAAAAATAACTCTGTCACTTAAGAGTTTGGGAGTATGGGTAGTGGTATCAGCTAGATGATCCTGAACCAAGGTCTCTCTTTGATTCTTCTGCTTTGTATTTCTGTGATTGATCATCAGTCTCAAAATGGTTATGCCCAAGTTTGTAGATAACCATGTGAATTCAAGAGTTCCACACATCGTCAGTATTCATTTGGTCCTAATTTCAAATGGAATTCTCAACAATTATTTCAGTGCTTCTTAGAGGAAATAACCACAATCCACAATCCTTATTTGACTTACTGTTGGATTTAGAGGAACTTGTTTGTTTCTTGCTAAGTTCTTCAATCTAATTCTGTCATTTCTCTCTCTGAGAAGAGGAGTAAAGATGCTCCAGGCTCTCTGGACTTCTTTTTCTACGATTCAACCTTCCCAACCTCCTCTACACTTTTTAATCTTCCTTTTACACGTTTTACTTCTTTAAAATGTAAACGCTTCAAGAACAGGGACTATCTTTATTGTTGATTCTCTTGGTATCCCCGTTGTTTAGCACAGTTACTTGGAAACTAGTAAATACTTCATAATGTCTGGTGACTATCTTGGGGATTAAAATCATTCCATCTACAATAAAACTAATTAAGGTAGAGCTCTGAGCCAATGTAGATGTCAGATCTTCCTCATGATCTGAAATCCTTCCAAGGTCCTATTTTGTAGGGCTAGATTTCCAGTCATTTTGGAATAGCTATCCCAAATACAGAATAATTCCATTGATTAACATGTGACACATAATCTAAAATAAGCAAATATATCAATAGATTCATAAATTGGGTGAAGTAAGGAATATCTCCATACAAGATGGACAGCCTTTTTCTAATGTGAGCAGGAGCAAATGGTATAAGCTATCACAGTCAGTGATCTAAGTTGGTCATAAGATGGTCATCTGCTCCTTTTGAAAAAGTGATTGGGTTGGAGGCACAAAAATATTTTGGGAAATTTCCCATGAAGTTTTGATCTCTGCCACACTAAGCTTAGTCACCGTGATAAGGAAAAATAATGGTGGAAGGCCTTTAGTGAACTTCCTATAGTTTAACAAGTAACAAGTTATAATCTGTGGCTCATGGTTCTGGGGCCTTATATGCAAAACTTTGATGTGATTTTATCAAGTTGACTAGTTCCAATCTATTCTAATAGGAACAGAGTAGGGTTCCAAAATGAATTATTGCTTATATTATCTAAAATTACAGAGAACAGGAAGTGATAATTAGAGGAGGGGCATCACTATACTGGGCTTCTGAAAAGAAAGAATTGGTGGTGGGTATGTTTTTAGCAAGGACACTATAGAAAAACTAGCAGAATAATTGACTGACTCAAACAAAAGCTCATTGGGGAAGAGAAATAATTCATATCATTCAAGGAAAAGAACAATTTTAATTTCATTGGACAAGTATTTTTCAGCAAGGGGAATTGAGTTAAAATCCTTTGGGAAAAAAGGTGAAAAGAAATAAGACTTGCAGAAATAATAATGGAGCAACCCTAAGTACATTAAAGTGAACCAGAACAATCAAAGAATTAAATAGAAATAGCAAAGGATGAAATTTGATGTTTTTGAGGAAGAAATCAATATGCCTAACCAGAAACTAATAAATTTAGAATAATAACAAAAAAGACACATAGTATAATAATTAATTCTCTAAAAGAGAGAATGACAGAACTGGAATACAAAAAGAAAAAAATCAGAGGCAGAAGAAAAATAATAAATCAAATAGAAAGTCAAACATATGGGAAGAACACATGAGGCCTTTACAAAGCAAGACTTACAAACTTGAAGATTGAATGTTAAGAGATGACGCAATAATTATATATGTTTCAGGAAGACATCATAAGGAAGAAAATGTAAATCAAAGAAAAAACAATGCCAGGAAATAACAGGAGCATATGGCAAATTCCAGATCAAAAGAATCTATAGAATAAATGACAATAGAACAAAATCTCAAGTGTAGATTGTTAAGAAACATTAAAGCCAAATTTTAAAACTGCAACATTAAAGAACATTTTTTAGGCAGCAAAGAACTTATCAGATTCCAAGGAATACCAAAAGAAAAATAATGCAAAATTAATACATGGTTAGACACACACACATACACATACACACACAAACATGTAAGCATGCATACACAAAATCAAAGGCAAAATGTAAATGTTATTTCAAAGAGAAAAACAGAAAGAATATTATTTGGTTCAAAAAAATTAGCATGTCCTGCAAAACTGAGCATAAATGTCAAACAAAATAATTCCAATTTTTTTGGAACAATAACAACAAAAAAAAACAATGAACAATAAAAGACAAGACTTTGAACCTATAGGTGAGCAGAATAATCAATATGCAAATTCACCAAATTTATTGTAGATAATAATGAAAGACAAAGAAAGGAAATATATGCTTTCATGTAACTAAGGATCAGAAAGTATGAATGTGGGGTAGGAGAACTTTTTTTCTGTTTATTTTCTGATGGTCTTTTAAAATTTCACATTGGGTGAAATTGAGGAGACAAAGAGAACATCAATGAACTAAAGAATCTAAGGAGTAAAAGGCATTATAGGAAAAAATAAAATGATTGGGCAGAAGAAATGAATTAATATTTCAGAAAAAAAATCTGCTTCCTTCAATAGTAAAATTTATATTGGGGAAGGCTACACATAAGGGCAAATTAAAAAGGAATGATAGGGAAGAAAAGAAATGCATCTTGATGAAGAGAAAGAAAAGAAGTCTAGAAAATAGAATGGTGAATGAAAAAGAGTCCCTCCTGAAATGGTGATCCATGAAGGCAATCACCATTGAGGAGAGTGGAGCTTCAGAGATAAGAGAAGTTGGAATGGGAAGATCCAAGGGATTTTCAGTTTCCTTCTCCCACCTACCTTCCTTGGGATAGTGAGAGAAAATCCAAAGAACTCTTGAGATACAGGGAAAAATACAGATGACAGAGGGAGGATTAGATGATGGGCATACCAGCAGAAAGGGAATGATCAAGCAGCATCTTGAAGTGATCTTACATGGGTACAAGAGGGGTCATAATAAACTCTGTTAGGATGAGGAAAAAAGTCAACATAAGCCTGGTTTGAATGCCTCATTACTAATTATTGAGAGGGAAGAACAAGCACTCTAAATCCCAAGCAAGTCACAAAGGAAAAGAGCAAGGGAGAGATGGATCAGTCCCTCTTATAATCATCTGAGTCACCGATTCTTCCAGCTCAGCAGCTTACTTGGGGATGCTTCATCTTTTTACAATGTATATCCATCAATAATGAATGACATACATCCAGAAAATGGACCCACCTTAAATCAACTTCTAAATAGGGACTGTAGTACCACATTACTCTCTGTGCCCAGGAATGCAATTTGGATCAGGTTCAATCTTAGGGATCCTGCCTTTTATTAAGGCAATGCTAGGGAGCATAGACTAATTGTATAAATAATATATGGATTCACATACATATATAATACATATTTGTATATATATAATGTGTTACATATAAATATATTGCCTATTGTGGACAAAAATTTAAGCAATGGGTAAAGTTATGCCTCAACAAGAAGACCTAAAGAGATGAAAAATTATTTTAGTCAGCAAACACTTGATTTTCTTGCCTAGCCAAGAGAAGTGGTGCCCAAAGATAACAGTGGTTTAAAATATAAACTTATTTGTAAAATCTTATGGAGAAGAACAATGGGCAGTTATATGAGTAACATTTTCATTAAGCAGAGAGAAATAATGGAGGGTTAAAAAAAGCAGTTTAAAGATAGCTTGGGAAAAATCCAACTAAACAAAGTTGTGCAACTATGGACAGAAAGGGAAAAAAAGTAACAAATAGAAGAAAAATTGAAAATATTTATAAATATTATTATGACCAACTGTTTTAAACATCAAGTATAATGGAACCACTTCATTTGGTCTTTAAAAATCAGTCACATATGTGTTTATAACAAAAACAGAAATAAAAGTAAAGGGGAAAACAATGGGGAAAGTAGCTGGATTAGACCAAAGGAATATAGGGAAGACCTAAACTGCAAAAAACAGACGTGAGTACCATGAAAGATGAATATGCAAGAAAGCTGAAGGAAAGGAAAATGCCAAAGGCAAGGAAATAATTCAGAATTTTTTAATACATTCAAAAAGGCAATTGAGAAAATCAAAGATATAGACCTAGAAGAAACGTTAAGGAGCATCTAATCTAACCTATAACTGAAGTTTCAGAGCATAAAGAATAGGTAGTAAGTGTCACAAATGAGACATGAACTTAAGTCCTCTTTTTATGGAATCAATATTTTTTTCCAATGTATTATACCCCTAGAACTATCAGTAACTACTGACCAATATGTCAGTCACCTAACTGAATGAAATCTTTATGTGAACCATGGAACATGAAACATAGAACATGGTGTAATGGGCTGAGGTTTGAGTTGATTCACTGAGGTCCCAAGCACATGAGGCTAAATAGTAATTGGACCATACTCTATTAATATATATGCTTGGAGAAAGAATGGCTCTGCCCACTCACTGTGCAAGTCCTGATGTGTTGTATAGGAAATGATGATTTTGGTGGGTGGAGGCATAGGGCCAGGAAGAGAAGTGGAGACTGCTGGCTGGGTTCTGTTCTGGTGGCTTCTGGTCTCATGGCTTCTGGTCTGGCTGGCTTCTTGATGCAGCTGCTGACATTGCTAATCTCCCTTTACCTCCAATCCCCCTTTACCTCTGATCCTTCTTTACCTCTACTGAAAATAAAGATTGAAGATTTTCCCTTAACCTGAATTCCTGACTCAGGCTGATTTTAAAATATGTGGTCATCACAACATGGAACATGAAACATGGGAGAAGGGCATTATTTCTGAGATGAAGAATATTAATGTTATTCTGTATCATTTGATAATTAATATTACTCTGAAATCTATCCTTTTCCCCATTATATTAAAACCCCTTCTCTTAGTTTAGCTCAAAAACATACCTCTTCCAAGGGAAGGTGACCACTCCTAACCTTAGGGCATTTGCTCCTTAACAATTTTAAAGGGATACCTCCGCCTCAAACACCTACACCCACAGACTTCTGTTTACTCGATAAACAGAGAAATCAGTTTGGGGTAGGACACTCCTCAGACAAGGACTCTCCTTTCCTTACTTTTCCTCTTTACACTTAGAGGTTATCTGATTGGAATGGTTTAGGTTTTTAGCCAAGATTCTTAGAGGCAGTTGATTCCTATCAACTGATTCACATTCCTAAATTGCTAGAGAGGGACATGTTCATTCATACCTGAAGGCCAAACCCACCTACCAATTGGGATTGTCTTACCTTTGCTAGGGGAGATCCAAATGATGAACTATCAGACTGATAATTAGAAGGAAAATACACAAAGGTTCAAAAGACTATCAATTGTCATGACATCATTGACCCAATTTATTGGTTATTCCTAGCCTATGATCATGCTCAGGTCTCTGCCTTTTGCTGAAGTACTGATGTGATCCCATGATGAGGTTTGGAAGAGCAAAGAAAAGGTGCAAAGATTGTGAAGATTCACAATGAAGCATTCACCCTTCCAAAAGGAAAGATCTCAGACAAAATCTAAATATGATATTGTGTCACACTTTGAAATATGATATTGTGTTCATTTATAAACAGAAGGAAGGGGGAAAAAGAGGAAAGAGCTGGTGACACAGGGATGTTTTGAAGGAATTAGGGATAAAATCAGGGAGAGTTGGAGAGAGACTTTATGGATAAGTACAAAGGAGAGGGCTGAAAGAATACTTGAAGGACAAAGTTGGGAAATTTGGGGAGATGATCTCAAAGTAGATTAAGGAATTTTAATCTTAGGGAGAGGGCAAGCTAGTTTGAGTTGACTAGGGGGCAAGCTAGTTTGAGTTGACTTATGGGAAATCAGTGGCATGATCCATTTTTACAACAATATATGCATCACTGTTAATAAAACAATATCTAAAACAATATCTTGTCCTAGAGAAGAATGTGCTTCGATGTCAATTTTATTTGCTGCAGAAGGCATTAGGAAAGAAGTAGTAGATTATCACAAGCAAAATTCAAAAGTGGACCATATTTTTATCAATTCATTATTACTTCAGAGATGTATAAATATTGGATCTCATTCTAATTACTGTTTCTAGATTATAAAAAAGCAGTTTGATTTACTAGTCTCTTTTCCAACAATTTGTTTCCTATCCATCAATTAAAATAATTTATTATTTCTTGAACATTATATCAATCCAACAAAAATAATTCATTTCAGTGAATGATCACTTATAATCACAAACATCAAATAAGGCATTAAAAACAAATGTGGTCACATGATGAGGTATAGTTTTGCTCTACATGATAGAGGAGAATATAAGTTGAAAAGGGATTCTCTGTGGATGGTGAAGTGCTCCATATGCCCCTGTTTGTATATAATAGTATGTTGTTTATATCACAACTAGAGCATGGCAGAGTCTCTGGAAGAAAACAATGACTACTCAAATGACTATCTAGATAGGAAATATGTTGGAAGAATGACTGTTGCCCAGAATATAACATACATTTGAATGTATAGCCATATAGTGCTCATCAATCAGTATGTATATCTGAGAAATATTATAGAAATGGATTATTAATTAGATCTTAAATAGAATAGAAAGATATCAGTTGACTGGATGTGCTTCTGGGAAATTGGAAAAATTTTTTTCATGACCCCAACTTTTTCCTTAAAACAAAAATTCTTCTTTTTCATATAAACATTCTAGTAGAGTGGCTGTTTGAGCATAAGAAATGTATGGAAACTTGTTAAAATCCTTCTTATTAGTTGAACTGAAAAATTTAATAAATATTATTTTCTCAGGTATAAAGGGTTTTCCCTTTTTGTATTTCCCTATTTGTAAATATGTAAAAATTAGAGAACAAAAGGCTAAAATCCCCCTACATAGATCAAGAGTAATTCTTATTCTTGTGCCAGTCTTTATTCCCTGAAGCAATTGACCTATGGGATACTCAAGGAAAATGACTTCTCTTTTTTGTATAATTAGAAAAGAAAGCAATATGGATAACAAGAAAGAGAAATTTTCCTTTCAGGAAGTTGTTGAGTGTTCAGGAAGCATTGAGTGATTATTGAATAATCACTACTGTTTAGAATGTTAACCAAAACTGCATCTTAACATATTATGATTTTGTCCTAGTTAAAAATTGCTATTAATATTATCTAAAAATATCTTAGGGTAAAAATATGTCAAAGGACATGAAAGAGCTAAGTCAAAGTACAAAATGTTTTTGATATAAAATAATAAATTAAACAATTTCAGGCAGACTTTTGGTTAAAATGCAAGTATATTAATAATTTTTTTCTTAGAAAATGAATATCATAAATTATAATGGCAAGCCCATGGTAAATAAGTACAAGCTGAAAAATATACATACATTAAAAGCATATATTGAAGCATTAACTTACAATGCTGAGGAAGAAAAGAAAAAAGGACACAAGAATGTATTAATCATCTACTGTCTTCTGCTAAGCATTATACTAAGTGCTTTATAACTATCTCATTTAATCTTCACAACTCTAAGAGTAATATTATTTTTCTCATTTTATAAATGACAAAACTGAGAAAAACAGGGATTAAGTAACTTGCCCCTAATCAGACGTTAGAAAGTATCTGAGTTCACATTTGAACTTAAGTCTTCCCCATTCCAGTCCCATTGTTCTATCTATTGTACCACCTAGCTGCCTCCAAAAGTAAATAATATAAAAGACATTTGGGATAGTTAAGGTATAGTAGGAGAATATGTAGTGAGTATGAATAATATCAGATGCACATCCTGAACACTGTATTAGTTGCACTGAGAAACCAAGAGAAAGTGAGAAAGGCCTTCAAAGTGTTGGGCATACCCTCTAGGCAAACTTGTAGGAAAGTAGTAACAAAAGTTGCAAAGAAGAAAAAGGGAATGGATAAGTTGAAATCTCTGTAACTGGAGAAACTCCCCAATTGATGAAACCACAGATCTATTTGAGCATAAAATATCACTTTCAAGGTACATGGATATGTATAGAATATGCATTTTTATGTCACAAAATTATGATTCATACATATCAAGTCAGCTTATTTAACTCTCTTGGCAAGAATTGCCAACCTGAAACATAAAATAGGGAGGGAAATAAGACTTTAACAAGCAGCAATAAAACACAATCATTCAGTCCTAAGAATCAGGAAATGTAGTCACTTCCATGAAAATACATATTCATTACAATAATATGGATCATTTAAGAATTATAACTGAAAAATGACTTGAGCCATGTTACAGTAGGGTAATTAGCATATCCTAAGCAGATGAACAAACATTCTCTAGTACTTATTTGGATCCATTTTGAAAGCCACAGAAATATATCTTATTGTTTAATAGAAGTAATCTTTCAAGTGGAGGATCCAAAAATTACATGATATTCATTCTCCAGTAAAGAAAAGATTGAGGAGAGTTAGTTATGATTTCTAAGAACAATTTTTAAGTGTCCATGTGCTTATTTGAATATAATTTGCATGTGTTCATATTTAACCCAATCTCAGGAAGTTTGATGTTGCTTTTTTTAAATTGCTACCTGATTACAAAGGTAGGTTTTTTTAAATTTATTTTTCTCCTTTAGTCCCTTTTCAACAACTTTCACTGACCCAAACTCTGGAAGTTTTCCTTGGAGGCAGCCTTAGTCTCAGTTGAAATAAATAATTACTTCAAAATCACAGCCAGCTGGTAAAAATGCAAACGTTTATTTCTCCTTCCAAATTAGCCCGGTTAGTTGAGGCCTATCTCTCTGCCTGGCTCCAAGAGATCTTGCAGCTTTGTCCCAGGCTTCTGCCTCTGCTTTCTTCAGCCTCCAGCTCAACTCCGACTCGTGGCTTCTCAATCTCCAACTGAAGGAGTACTCTTCTGTATCTCCCAGAGTGCTCTGTTTCCAACCCCAGTTGAAGTTCCCCAGAACTCTCTCGAGTGGCTCATAAGAACTGAATTTATGCTACTTCTCTGAGAATGGGATTGTGGGATATCTCCCAGAATGCTCTCTGAAATCTCCCAAACATGTGAACTCCATTGAGTTCTTAGATACTTATGAGCATTGTTTCCATCAGTTGTACTTAGTACCTAGTTCAAGTTCTGGCCCAAAATAACTCTAAGATTAAATTAATTCCAATGGCTTAACACTTTGTAAAGATTCCAACACCAGACCCCCTGAATTAGAACTGTACAGCAGAAATGAGATAAAGAGATAAGTAATGATAGTCTCCTAGAACCCTTTTCTGGAACAAAATCTGGTTAAAAAACAAACAAACACTGAACAAGTGGAAGAAATAACTGGATTTATTTTCTATGTCCTCCAAACTCAAGTGAAAAAAAATAATATATTTAACAGTTAAAGCTATAATACAAAGAACAAAATATTGTCCAAATTAGAATTCTGAAGTTAACTCATTTTTCTCCTTAATGGACAACTAATATCAATTGTCCTAATCTAATTACTACACATAAGCTTTACACAGCTTTGAAAATTAGTAGGAGACAGATATATAGAGACTCTGAAAGATTAAGAAGACCACCAGGAATCTTATGCCTAGTCCCGGAAGTTTCTAATCCTGAAAGAATTAGGAAAGTTGAAAAGAATTCAAGGAAATGTTTCGCTTCATTAATCCAACAAGGATGTGGAAACAAATAGCAAATTATGTGGCTAAACAATGAGTAAGACTTGAGATAACATTTTATTCTATAATTTGTATGATAAGCAGCAAAATGAATAACCATGGGATGACAGAATGGGTTTTCAGCTAGATGTTTTTTTAAATAGCTTTTTAGTTACAAGTTATATGCATAGGTAATTTTACAGCATTGACAATTGCCAAACTTTTTGTTCCAATTTTTCCCCTCCTTCCCCCTACCCCCTTCCCTAGATGGCAGGATGACCAATACATGTTAAATATGTTAAAGTATAAATTAAATACAAAATCAGTATACATGACCAAACCATTATTTTGCTGTGCAAAAAGAATCAGACTCTGAAATATTGTACAATTAGCCTGTGAAGGAAATCCAAAATGCAGGTGGGCAAAAATATAGGGATTGGGAATTCAATGTAATGGTTCTTAATCATCTCCCAGAGTTCTTTTGTTAGGTGTAGCTGGTTCAGTTCATTACTGCTCCACTGGAACTGATTTGGTTCATCTCATTGCTGAAGGTAGCCAGGTCCATCCGAATTGGTCATCATATAGTATTGTTGTTGAAGTATATAATGATCTCCTGACCCTGCCCATTTCACTCAGCATTAGTTCGTGTAAGTCTCTCCAGGCCTTTCTGAAATCATCCTGTTGGTCATTTCTTACCGAACAATAATATTCCTTAATATTCATACACCACAATTTATTCAGCAATTCTCCAATTGATAGGCATCCATTCAGTTTCCAGTTTCTGGCCACTACAAACAGGGCTGCCACAAACATTCTTGCACAATCAGGTCCCTTTCCCTTCTCTTATATCCCAAATCTTATATCTCTTTGGGATATAAGCCCAGTAGTAACACTTCAGCTAGACATTTAGAGAGGTTTTTATTTTATTTTGCTTTGTTTATTAAAAAGAAACTGAAATGGACTATCTAGAACATTTCTGAATTGATTTCTTAGTGGAATCACCTCCCCAGTAAATGCCTTAAGATTCTATTTCCTGAATCATTTAAAAAATTTCAGTATATGAAATATGAAAATTTATTAATGGAGAACAATAATACACCCAGTAATGACTGTTTATCTCTTTTACAACATTTATCTCTCTATACAAACAGAAAACAGAAAATGGGTGATAAGATTTAATTCTATATTAAACATGAAATTTGAATAATGTAGTTTCTGTTGCTTAATTTACTAACAAAGAGCCCTCCCAACAACATTATTTCAGTTAGTATATCAACAATTGTTACCCTAGAAAGCTAGAAATAAACATTGTCCAACTGTATAAAAATTGAATGAATTTCTTTATCAGTAAACTAAGGCTGTTAGAGTCACTTCCATATCAGAAGTATGTAAAGACAAGCAAAAATAGAGGTGAAAAAAATTCTACAAACTTAATGGACTCTACTAGACTTTGATAATAATTTCTGAAGATATTTAAAAGAGAAAAAAGTTAATTTTTCAATTGGATAGAGATTTCATATTCTTTTCACTAAAAACAAGCTCACAGAACATTTTAAAAATATATATATTTTCATTTAAAGGTGAAGATTTCTCTACTTGAAGGGAAATGACTCCCTACTATTTTAGACTTGAAATAAAGACAAGAATTTGACAAGACAGTATAGGGAGACACTGTACAGGCTACATGACTTTCATTTAGCTGCATTCGTATTGGATCTGCAAATTTTTCCCAAATTATTCTGGCTATTTAATTTGTTGAATTGTTCAGCCTGGCATATCCAATGGTCCTTTAGGATATCTTTTTATTGTTAAAGTATTCACTTAGTGCCATCTAGTGAATACTGATAGCAAAGCACAACTTTTAAATGTGAACCAGATGAAATAGGATCAGAGGATCAAGAGCTGCAATCGGAATGTGTGACATTTGATTTGGATGATGGTTGTGATCACTGGCATGCCAGAACTAGCTTAGAAAAATGTTTAGATGCAGTGGTCATGAGCCATTTATATAAGGCCAAAAACAGCATAGGAGGGGGTTGGGTGTTTCGTGTGACCTGAGGTAAAGATAACAGTACAAACAGTTTGGGGTTTTACTCTGATTCTATAACCTGGAGCAATTCATTTGCTATGCTTCATTCTTCTCCTTTTAGAATTTATTAACGCTTTATGCCCCTTAATTGAATGTATGGTATTTAAGTGAAGTAGATCAACCCAGGAAAGTCTGTGTTCAACATGATGAATCACTGAGGGATGGACCTGTATTTGGAATCTTGAAAGTCTCTTCAGATAGAAGATATGACATGCCCATTCACACTTCCTCAAACGAATTAAGGACAAAATCTAATTAATTTTAACTGAGGATATATTGGATGGGTTTCTGTCCAGAATCACCTCTTGATGCTGGGGGTAGATTGGTTAATTGAGTCTCCTAAAAAAATACACTATTGTAGGAGGAGACACCCTATATGCTCAATTCTAAAAGAGAATCTTTCTTGTTTCTTTCACCCTTTTGTTCTTCCATCCTACCCACTTATACTTTGTGAGAAGCTAAGAGAGTTGCAGAGCTAAGAGCAGACTGAATAGTGATGTACCCACTTAGAAATGGTAACACAGTGTTAGATCTGAAACAAAAAAAAAATGCAAACTCAGATACTAGCTGACTAGAGGAAAGAGGGAAGATTTCTTGATCAATGTAGTCTCAAAATATAAACTTTTAGTGAGAAAAAAAAAGTTTTCCAAAAACAGCACCCATTTTGTGAATAGATAGCTTCATTAGGATTCTATGTTCCAGAATGGAACTTTTTTCATAGTAGGTAAAAGGCTCTGGATTATATATATATATATATATATATATATATATATTCCAGAGACATATATATATATATGTCAAGATAGATCACTTCTAAATATAAAGATAGAAGGAAATATTTCTAGAAGAACATGATATTTGAATTGGACAAACATAAAGGACAGTCAGTAAAATGCATAAAGGTGGGAGATGGAATAGTTCATGGAATAATGCATAGAATTAAAAGGAAAAGAGAGAGACTGGCTTCAGTAAGGGAACATGCTCCATCCTATTTCAAAAACACATAAAATAAAATCTAAATAACAAAAAGTCCCAGTCAACAACACATTTATCCTCTCTAGTTAAAAGGGAGATCAGATTCAATAAATTTATTTAATCTTAATCTTTTTATTGCAATTATTTTTAATAGAGTTGTAATCATCACCAATGAAAAAACTAAATTTTCTCTCAAAATCAAACATTAGAAATCAAAATGTGACTTCTGAAAAGGAGTTATTTCCTTTAACTACAAAGATAAATATAGTCTTTTTCATTTTGAGAGCTGTTTTCTCCCAAAAGACTTCAAAAATTTTACAGGTTATCAAGATTAAAATATGTCAGGTTCTCCACTTTAATATCATTTCTTTCAAGTTTTTCCTGTGGTCACTGCAAGGAAGATCTGGAAAATATCTCTTTACTTGGCAAAGTGGATGGAAAAGAACATTTTCTCTTTTTTTCCCTGTCATGGAAATCTTATCAATGGACAGAAACAGAACTAAAGTGATCTTTTCTCTTTTTCTCCATTAACACCACCAGACTATTTTTAGGATTTGAGCAGTTATTTATGAATTTGAAAATCTCTTTTTACTTATGGGAGAGAATGAACCAACTCATTTTCCCTTTCATCTTCCAACCAGACAGCAGCTATCAATTCCCAACTGCCATCCACTCTCTATATAATTTACTGTTATACTCTTGCCCTGCCAGTCTGACCTAGTCATCAAGTCTGACATCTTTGTCTCCAATATATACTTAGACTGAGACTTTTTTCTACACACTATTCATGAATTTTAAAATAATTCTAGCAAAAGAGGCTTTTACTTTTGTCATTTAGTAGAGAGAGTAGAATATCAAGGGTTAAGGAAAATGAAAATTATTTAAAAAATGTTGATCAGAAGAATTAATATTAGTAATAAAAGGATGAATATTGCTTCTTTTAATAAATGATTATATAAGTATAACTACTATCAAGTATATATGCTATTATTAGTAATAATCAAGAACCTACAAATCTGAAGTTTCAGTATCTGTTCACAGTACTTTTAACTTGCTGTTTTATTTAAATTTTTCTTGTTATTCAGATAAAATGAATACAGATATGCTTCACATATGTAAATATTAATAGTCATTTGAGCATATGAATCCTCAGAGCATTATAACAAGATGTTAGCAAAGTAGAACATTTGTCCCAAGATTAAAGTCCAAAGGTGGTGGAAAGCTATAACTAAGGATACCCAAAAAAATCCCTCACTTACATAGCTAGCTAGCTTATGTAGCTTACATAGCTACATAGCTAGACAGTACCAAAATTCTGCATCTATGTACAACTCTTTATTTTGTTTACCCAATCTTGAAGATATAGGATCTGTTATTTTTTCTCAATCAAATCTCATTTGGGGTTTTCCTGCCAGTTACTGGAATGGTTTGCCATTTCCTTCTTCATTTTGTTTTATAGACAAAAAAACTGAGGCAAACAGGGTTAAGTGACTACCCAGGAACACATAGCTAATAAGTTTCTGAGTCCATATTTGAACTCAGAAAGTTGAGTCTTCCTGATTCTAAGCTTAGCACTTTGTGCACTATGGTGATATCTAGCTGCCTCAAAGATGTAATGTATTTTTCATGAACTTTAGCATCTTGTTTCTTTGTTCTTCCTATCTTCAAAGTGAGTTAATGTATGCAATTCCAATAAGAAAGTAAGATAAAGACTAGGATCTTCAGCATGTCAGTGATATTTGAACAGGGGTAACAAGAAACCCAGAAAAAATGAACCCCCAGAGCAGAAAACTCACAAGGCAGAATTTTGTTTGAATGATCAGGGCATCCTGTTAGTTCAGAAGACGACAGGATCCAATGGAGTTTAAGGAACCTTCACTCAAATCAAGCCATAGGGATTAAATCTGGGAATGGTGGGCAACAGTATCTAAGAAGTGAAATGCATTACCCAGAAAAGATGATAAGGCAGCAGGCATCCCATTCCCTCTTTAAATCTCTATTTAGATCTCTATTTAGAGCAAAAATAGAACAGGATTACTAGAGTAGGGGACTGAAAAGCTGCAAACATTATAAACAAAATGTAGAAGAAGAATACAGTAGTGATAGAAAATCTAGTCTAGAAGTTAGAAAGAAAGAGGGAGAAAAATAGGGAGGAAAAAAGAAAGGAAGGAGGGAGAGAAGAAAGGGAAAAGAAGGAAAGAAATAGGAAGGAAAGAAAGAAAGAAGGAAGGAAAGAAGAAAAGAAGGAAGGAAGGAAGGAGAAAAGATAGAAAGAAGAAGGAAGGAAAGAAAGAGAAAAATAAGAAAAGAAAATTATACTTCAGTTTGCAGTCATAATTCATCATCAGTACACTCCGAAAATAGCACTATCTCTTCATGAGTCCTTTGAAATGTCTTGGATCATTGTTTTGACTAAAACAGCAAATACTTTCACAGTTGATCATTACAACATTTACTATCGAGAATGATTTGCCATCTCTTCTCTTTGCATCAGTTCATATAGATTATACCATTGTTTTCTGAAACCATCTCCCTCATCATTTCATATAAACATAACAATATACCATCACAATCATATGTCATAACTTGTTCAGCCATTGTAGAGGGCCACAGATAGCGGGGAACCCTGAGCAAGATATAAGACCCGTTAGTCCAGTAAAAGAAACCCTGTTGACATGTCTGGTTTGGCTTGCTATCCCTCCCAGGGGCATCTCAGACTCCCTGACAAGTCAGGGGGTATGACAACCTGTATTGTAATTAAAACAGAGTTAGCCTAAAGTGGCAAGGAAACAACATCTGCACACAATAGCAAGTTGTTTATGTGGCCCACATCTACTGTATCCTATAGTTAGTACATGCACAGTGTGCTATACTTATGTTAAGTGTATTAGGGTATATAAGGCTGAGAAAATTTTGAATAAATGCATTCCTATTTAACTATTCCTGTGACTTGGCCCCTTCACTCCTCACCCATGATCAGGATTTGGGTTGGTATCAAAATTCTCTAGTGAGTAGATCTGGACAAGCCATTCCCCAACTGATGAGCATCCCCTAAATTTCTAATTCTTTGCTACCACAAAAGCTACTTATAAATACTTTTGTACATGTTGTTCTTTCCCTTTTTCTTTTATCTCTTTGGAGTATAAGTCAAATTATGTTATTGCTAGATCAAAAGATATGCAGTTTTATAGTCATTTAGATATAGTTTCAGATTCTTTTCCAAAATGGTTGGACCAGTTCACTACTCCACTAATTCATTAATGTACATGTTTTTCTTCATCCCCTCCAACATTTGTCATTTCTGATAGGTGTGAGATGGTTTAATGAGCATTTCTCTATATCACTGTGATTTAGAACATTTAGCTTTGACTTCTAAAAACTAACTGTTCATATCCCTTTGTTATGGGCCAGAACTCTGAACTCGAAACAAAGGATTCTTACAAGTTGCTAAATCAGTGGAGTTGATAGAGACAATGGTTATCTAGTTTAGCATGGTTCAGTATGATTGATTTAATCTTACAACAAATAATGGTTTCCTAGTGATATAATGATTGGTTTATACTCACTGTAGAGCATATAAGCTAGGAGCCTTAGCCAGGATTCATTCAGAGATCTAGAGGCAGAGGCAGAGAAGACAATGGAAGGCAGCAGGAGCTTAAGCTCTCAGAACTAAGGGGAGAAGTTCAATTCAATCTTCAATCTTCCTGGTGGCTGGCCTGGCCTCCTGCACTTCCACCACTAAGACCAAGGCCAGTCTAAAAGGCTCTCCAGAAAGCTGACCGGCCCCAGGAAGGAGATAATAAAAGATTTAGACTTTAATCCCTGGTTACTGTTCTGGTGATTACTGAACTGAAAGGAAGGCTGCTCCCAGAGACCCAAAGAAAACTGAACCAAAGAACATTACATTTTTGTGCCCCACATTGGGCACCAGGTGTTAAAGTACAAACCCTTTATTATGTGTTTGCCTGATGCTGGGCAGCTTTCTGGAAACCCTTTCAGTCTGGCCTTGGTCTCAATGGGGAAGTGCAAGGAGCCAGGCCAGCCACCAGGATGATCGAAGATTGAATTGAATTTCTCCCCTTGGTTTTCAGAGCTTCTTGTGCGTTTGTCTTCTCTACTTCTGAATCTCTAGCTCTCTGAATGAATCCTGGCTAAGGCTCCAAGCTTATATGCTCTACACTGAGTATAAACCAATCATTATATCACTAGGAAACCATTATTTGTTGTAAGATTAAATCGATCATACTGAACCATGCTAAGCTAGATAATCATTGTCTCTGTCAATTCCACTGACTTAGCAACTTGTAAGAATTCTTTGTTTCAAGTTCAGAGTTCTGGCCTATAATATCCTTTGACCTTTTATCAAGTGGTAAATGGCTTTTTATGGTAAATTTTACTCAGTTCCCTATATATTTGAGAAATGAGTCCTTTATCAAAAAATTTTATTATAGTTATTTTTTTTTTATTACTTACTCCATTGTTTCTGGTATCTTTTACCAAATGTAGTTTCCTGGGTTGTCACTTTTAATTAGGTCTGAGATCATGATTGCCATTCCGTCTTTTTTTGTTAATTTCAGCTAAAACATAATAGAGTCTGTTCCTAGTCCTTTATTTTAGCTCTTTGTATATCTTCTAATTTTAATTTTTCTCTTATAAACAACATATTGTTGGAATCTGGTTTTAATCCATTCTGCTATTTCCTTTTGTTTTATGGGCTAGTTCACCCCATTTATATTCACAGTTATGATTACTTTGTATTTTTCTCCAGCCTATGTTTCTTCTGTTTATCTTTCTCTGTTGTTTTTTTTTTAATGACAAAACTGTGAATGTAAATGGGATGAGCTAGCCCATAAAGCAAAAGCAGATAGAAGATAAGGTAGTGGGTGGAGTGAGTTAAAAGTAAAAGTAAAAATAGAGCTTACTAAAAAAGATGAGAAGGGAAAATACATCTTCATAAAGGGTACTGTAAATAATGAAGTAGTAATGTTACTAAATGTGTATGCACCAAGTGGTAGAGCAAGCAAATTCCTAGAAAATATTTTAAACCACTTACAAGAAGAAATAGACAGAAAAACTATTCTAGTGGGGGCTTCAACCTTCCCCTCTCAGAATCAGACAAATCTAACCACAAAATAAATAAGAAAGAAAATAGGGAAGTTACTATGATCCTAGAAAACATAGATATGATAGACCTCTGGAGAAAACTGAATAAGGACAGAAAAGATTACACCTTTTTTCTTGGCAGTATATGGCATCCACACAAAAATTAATCATATATTGGGGTATAAAAACCTCACAATCTAATGCAAAAAGGCAGAAATAGTAAATATTTCCTCTTCATGCCACAATGCAATAAAAACTATATTCAATAAAGGGCCAAAGAAAGGTAGACTAAAAAACAATTGGAAATTAAATAATCTAATTCTAAAGAATGAGTGGGTCAAACAACAAATGAAACAACAATCCATAATTTCGACCAAGAAAATGACAATAATGAGACAACATATCAAAACATATGGAATACAGCCAAGCAGTTATTAGGGAAATCTTAGATCTCTAAATAGCTACATAAATAAAATAGAAGAGATAAATGAATTAGGTATGGAACTAAAAATGCTAGAAAAAGAAAAAATTAAAAACCATTAAATACCAAATTAGAAATTTTGAAACTCGAAGGAGAGAATAATAAAATAGGAACTAAGAAAACTATTGAACTAAGAATTAGTTTTATGAAAAACTAATAAAACAAATAAATCTTTGGTTACTTTGATCAGAAAAAGGAAAGAAAAAACCAGATCACCAGCATCAAAAATGAAAGGGGGAACTTACCACCAGTGAAAAAGAAATTAAAAAAATAATTAGAAGATATTTTGCCCAACTCTATGGCAGCAAGTCAGATAATCTAACTATAATGGATGGATATTTACAAAAATATAAACTGCCGAGGTTAACATAAGAGGAAATAAAATACTTAGTTTCATTTTACAACAAGAAATTGAACAAGTCATCATTAAATTCCCTAAGAAAAAACCTCCAGAGCTAAATGGATTCTCAAGTGAATTCTACCAAACATTTAAAGAACAATTAATGCCAATATCATGTAAATTATTTGAAAAAAAAAATAGTTCAAGGAGTACTGCCAAATTCCTTCTATGACACAAATAAGACACTGATACCTAAACCAGGAAGGACCAAAACAGAGAACAAAAATTACATATCAATCTCCTTAATGAATATTTTTGCAAAATTTTTAAATAAAATATTAGGAATGAGATTGCAACAATTTATCTACAGGATAATACATTATGACCAAGTGGAATCTATACCAGGAATGCAGGGCTGGTTCAATATCAGGAAAATTATTATCATAATTGGCTATATCCGTAACAAAACCAAGAGAAATCTTATGATAATCCCAATAGATGCAGAAAAAGCTTTTGTAAAAATACAATGCCCATTCCTATTAAAAACAATAGAGAGCATAGAGGTAAAGGGAATTTTCCTTAAAATAATAAACAATATCTATTGCTGGGTCCTAGAAAATCATAAAAAAATCTACTAGAAACAATTCACAGCTTTTGCAAAGTTTCAGGATATAAAATAAACCCACACAAATCAACATTTCTATGTTACTACAAAGCCCATCAGCAAGAAATAGAAAGAGACATTCCATTTTAAATTACTGTAGATAAAATAAAATATGGGGGTGTACCCTACCATGACAAATCCCAAAACTATATGAACACAATTACAAAATGCTTCTCACAAAAATAAAATCAGATCTAAAAAAATGGAAAAATATAAAATTTTAATGATTCGGACAAGCTAATATAATAAAAATGACAATTCTGTCCAAATTGGTCTACTTGTTCAGCATCATACCAATCTAACTGCCAAAAATTATTTTATAGAATTAGAAAAAATAAAAACAAAATTCATCTGGAAGAACAAAAGGTCAAGAATAATAAGGGAGTTAATGAAAAAATATGAAGAATGGTGACTTAGCATTACCAAACCTAAAACTATATTATAAAGCAGCAGTTATCAAAACCACTTGGTATTAGCTAAGAAAAAGAGTGGTGGATCAGTGGAATAGATTAGATAGATATGTCACAATAATCAAGGCCTATAGCAATTTAGTATTTGATAAATCTCCAAACTCCAGCCTTTATAATAAGAACTCACTATTTAACAAAAATTGATGGGAAAACTGGAAAATATGTTTGAATATAAGCATAGACCTATATCTCACATGCCATATCAAAATAGGGTCAAAATGGATACATGATTTGGGCATAAAGGAATGTAAACAAATTAGGAGAACAAGGGATAATTTACCTGTCAGATCTTCAGAGAAGGGAGCACTCTATGACCAAAGAAGAACTAGAAAACATTATAAAAGGCAAAATTGATTACATTAAATTTGAAAAATTTTGCACAAACAAAACCAACAGAAACAAGATTAAAAGGGAAGTACAAAACTGTGAAAAAAATCTTTAAAATCAGTGTTTCTGATAAAGGTCTCATTTCTAAAATATATAAGGAATGGTCAAATTTATAAGAATACAAGTCATTTCCCAATTGATAAATGCTCAAAGGATATGAACAATTTTCAGATGACAAAATAAAAGCCATTTATAGTTATATGGAAAAAATGTTCTAAATCACTATTGATTAGAGAAATGCTAATTAATACAACTTTAAGGTACTACCTCACATCTCTCAGATTGGCAAGATGATGGGAAAAGATAATGATAAATGTTGGAGAGGATTGGAAAAACTGGGATTCATTCATTGTTGGTGGAATCCAACCATTCTGGAGAACAATCTGGAACTATGACCAAAGGGCTATAGAACTGTATATACCCTTTGATCCAGGAGTGATTTTATTAGGTTTATATCCCAAGGAAATAATAAGGGAGGGAAAAGGATCCACATGTGCAAAAATTTTGAAGCAGCTTTTTTTTGTGGTAGCAAAGAACTGGAAAAAGGGTGGATGCCATCAATTGGGCAGAGGCTAAACAAACTGTGGTACATGAAGGTAATGGAATATTGTTGTTCTATAAAAACTGATGGACAACTGATTATAGAAAGAGCTGGAATGATTTACATGAACTGATGTTGAGTGAAAATAGCAGAACCAGGAAAATATTGTGCCCAGTAACAGCAAGAATGTGTGATGATCAGCTATGAACAGCTTGGTTTTTCTCACTGGTTCAGTGATCCAAAGCAATCCTAATAGACTTTGGACAGAAAATTCCATTTGCATCCAGAAAAATATCTAAGGAGACTGAATGTAAACTCTTTTATTCTGTTTTTTTAATTTCTCCCATGGGTTTTTCCTTTTGCTCTGATTTTTCTCACTCAACATGATTCATAAAGCATTATGTATTAAAATTAACTTACTACAATAAAAAAGAAGGAAAAAAAGGAGTTACAGGTATCATTTTTCCAAATCAGAATGTAAACATTTTAACTTTATTGAGTTCTTTATCATTATTCTTTTATGCTTATGTTTTTGCGCTTCTGTTGAGTCTTATGTTTGAATGTCCAATTTTCTATTGAGCTCTGTTTTTTCCCATTGGAAAGGCTTGAAAACCCTAAATTTCATTAAATGTTTGAAAGTCTTCTATGTCACTAAATATCTCCATTTTCTCTGGGTAAATTGTTCTTGGCTGTAATTTTGGCTTTATGTATTCCAGAATGTCATATTCCAACCCTTCTACTCCTTTGAAGTAAAAGCTGTGGAATCTTTTGTGATCCTGACTATAGTTCCATAATTTTTGAATTGTTTCTTTCTGACTGTTTGAAATATTATTTTCTGTGGCCTGAAAGCTCTGGAATTTGGGTCTTAGGAATCTCTAGTTAGGGATCTTTTTTATGATATAAATTCTTTGTGAATTCTTTCTATTTTTAGTTTATTCTCTGGGTCTAAGATATTAGGGAAGTTTTTCTTTATATTTTATTGAAATATGATGTCTAGAATCTTTTTTAATCACAAGTTTCAGTTAGTTCAATAATTCAAATTATCTCTAATCTATTTCCAGGTCAATTTTTGGAATTTGTTCCAAAAGGGATGGTTCATGTTATCTTCTACTTTTTCATTCTTTTGACTTTGTTTTATTGTTTCTTGATGTTTCATTGTAGTCCATAGCTTTCAGTTGAACAAATTCAGTGTTAAGGCATTATTTTTTGCATTTTTTTTTCATTTGATCACTACTGCTTTTAAAGGAGTTCTTTAGTGAATGTGCCCTTTTACCAATCTATTAATTATCTTTTTCATAATTTCTTTTATTTTTCTCATATATTTGCCCAATTTTTCTTCTACTACTTATCTTTTTCTTGAATGATTCAGAAATTCTTGGTTCCAATTTGCACATTTTCTTTGAGGCTTATAGCTTTTTTTAATGATGTCTTCTGTGTTTGAGTTTTGATCTTCCCTCAATAGCTCATGAATAAGATGAACTGATATAATAAAATATACAATCCTACCTAAATTAATATAGTTATTCAGTGCCCTCTCAATTAAGCCATCAAACATTATTTAATATAGCTAAAATGATAACAAAGTTTACCTAAAAGAAAAAAAAAGTACAAGAATATCAAGGGAATTAAAGGAGAGAAAATGCAAAGAAAGGTGGCCCAGCCATACCGGACTTAAAACTATATTATAAAGCAGCAAGTCATCAAAATCATTTGATACTGCCTAAGAAATAGTGGTAGATCTGTAAAATAGGTTAGGTACACAAGACACAATAATCAAACTATTTCTTAGTAATCTACTTTTTGATAAACCTAAAGACTCCAGCTTTTGGGAAAAGAATACACTATTTGACAAACATTGCTGAGAAAACTGGAAAATAGTATAGCTGATACAAGGCATAAACCAACTTTTCACCTTTTATATCAAAATAATGTCAAAATGGGTGAATGCTTTAGACATAAAGGATGATACAATAACTAATTTAGGAGACCAAAGGATATTTAACCTCTCAAATCTTTGGATAATGGAAGAGTTAAGATCAAACAAGAAATACAGAACACCATGAAATGCAAAATGAATCATTTTTATTACATTAAAGTAAAAAGGCTTTGCACAAAAAAAAAAATCAATGCATCAAAGGTTAAAAGAAAATCAGAAAACTGGAAAATATTTTTTAATTATAGCTTTTTATTGACAGAACATATGCATGGGTAATTTTTACAACATTGTCCCTTGCACTCACTACTGTTCCAACTTTTCCCTCCCTCCACCTTCTCCCCTAGATGGCAGGCAGTCACATACATGTTAAAATATACTAAAGTATATCTTAGAGACAATATATGTGTGCAGATCCATACAGTTCTCTCGTTGGACAAGAAAAATTGGATTCAGAGGAAAAAATAACCTGAAAAGAAAAATAAAATTGCTAGTAGTCCACACTCATTTCCCAGTATTCTTATGGGTGTAGATGGTTCTGTTCATCACTGATCAATTGGAACTGAATTGGATCCTCTCATTGCTGAAGATAAAAACTTCCATCAGAATTGATCCTCACATCGTATTGTTGTTGAAGTGTATAATGATCTCCTGGTTCTGCTCATTTCAATTAGCATCAGTTCATGTAAGTCTCTCCAAGCCTCTCTATATTCATCCTGCTGGCCATTTCTTACAGAACAATATTATTCCATAATATTCATATACCATAATTTACTCATTCTCCAATTGATGGGTATCCATTCAATTTCCAGTTTCTAGCCACTTTATGAAAAGGGTTGCCACAAATACTTTTGCACATACAGGTCCCTTTCCCTTCTTTAATATGTCTTTGGGATATGTCTGTAGTAATGCTTCTGGATCAAAGGGTATGCACAGTTTGATAAGTTTTTGAGTATAGTTCCAAATTGCTCTCCAGAGTGGTTAGATCTGTTCACATCTCCACCAGAAATGCATCAGTGTTCCAGTTTCCCCAACATCCCCTCGGACATTCATCATTGTATTTTCCTCATTTTAGCCAATCTGAGAGGGGTGTTGTCTTAATTTGCATTTCTCTGATCAATACTGATTTAAAACACCTTTTCATATTAGTAGAAATAGTTTCAATTTCATCATCTGAAAATTGTCTGTTCATATTCTTTGACCATTTACCAATTGGAGAATGGCTTGAATTCTTATAGATTAGAGTTAATTCTCTATATATTTTAGAAATGGGCCCTTTATCAGAAGCTTTAACTGTAAAAATATTTTTCCAGTTTATTGCTCCCCTTCTAATCTTTTTTACATTAGTTTTGTTTGTATAAAAGCTTTTTAATTTCATATAATCAAAATTTTCTATTTTGTGATCAATAATGATCTCTAGTTCTTCTTTGGTCATAAATTCCTTCCTCCTCCACAGGTCTGAGAGGTAAACTATACTATGTTCTTCTAATTTATTTATAATCTCATTCTTTATGCCTAGGTCATGAACCCATTTTGACCTTATCTTGGTGTATGATGATAAAGTGTGGATGAATACCCAGTTTCTGCCATACTAATTTCCAATTTTCCCAGCAGTTTTTATCAAACAATGAATTCTTATCCCAAAAGCAGGGGTCTTTGCATTTGTCAAACACTAGACTATTAAAGTTATTGACTGTTTTGTCTTGTGAACCTAATCTATTCCATTGATCAACTAGTCTATTTCTTAGCCAATATCAAATGGTTTTGTTGATCGCTGCTTTATAATATAGTTTAAGATCTGGTACAGCTAGGCAACCTTAATTTCATTTTTTTCATTAGTTTCCTTGAAAGTCTTGACATTTTGTTCTTCCAGATGAATTTTGTTGTTATTTTTTATAGTTCATTAAAATAGTTTCTTAGGAGTCTGATTGGTATAGCACTAAATAAATAGATTAGTTTAGGGATTATTGTCATCTTTATTATATTTACTCAGTCCATCCAAGAGTACTTAATATTTTTCCTATTGTTTAGATCTGATTTTATGTCTGTGGAAAGTGTTTTGTAGTTTTGCTCATATAGTTCCTGATTTTCCCTTGACAGATAGATTCCCAAATATTTTATACTATCAACACTTATTTTAAATGGAATTTCTCTTTGTATCTCTTTCTGTTGGATTTTGTTAGTGATGTATAAAAATGCTGATGATTTATGTGGATTTATTTTGTATCCTGAAACTTTGGTAAAGTTGTGAATTATTTCTAATAGGTTTTTAGTAGAATCTCTGGGATTCTCTAACTATACAATCCTATCATCTGCAGAGTGATAATTTGGTTTCCTCATTACCTATTCTAATTCCTTTAATCTCTTCCTCAACTCTTATTGCCAAAGCTAGCATTTCTAATACAATATTGAATAGAAATGGTGATAGTGGGCAACCTTGTTTCACTCCTTATCTTACTGGGAATGGTTACAGTTTATCCCCATTACATATGATGCTTGACAGTTTTAAAAAGATGCTCCTGAATATTTTAAGGAAAAGTCCATTTATTCCTATACCCGCAAGTGTTTTTATTAGGAATAGATGTTGGATTGTATCAAATGATTTTTCTACATCTATTGAGAAGATCAAATGGTTTTTGATAATTTGGTTATTGATATGCTCAATTATCCTAATAGTTTTCCTAATATTGAACCAGCCCTGCATTCGTGGTATAAATCCTACTTGGTCATGGTGTATCATCCTGGGGATGATTTTCTGCAATCTTTTTTGCTAATATTTTATTTAAGATGTTTGTATCAATATTCATTAGGGAGATTAGTTTATAATTTTCTTTCTCTGTTTTCAACCTACCTGGTTTAGGTATCAGTACCATGTCTTTGTCATAAAAGGAATTTGGTATGACTCCTTCAATCCCTCATTTTTAAAATAGTTTATATAGCATTAGAGTTAATCGTTCTTTAAATGTTTGGTAGAATTCACATGTAAATCTATTTGGTCCTGGGGATTTTTTTCTTAGGAAGTTGATTAATAACTTGTTCTATTTCTTTTTCTGAAATGGGACTGTTTAACCAATTTACTTCTTCCTCTGTTAACTGGGCAAACTATATTTTTGAAATTAGTCTTCCATTTCATTTAAGTTATGGAATTTATTGGCATAAAGTTGGGCAACATAACTCTTAAATATTGCTCTAATTTCGTCTTCATTAGTGGTGAGTTCTCACTTTTCATTTTTAAGACTAACAATTTGATTTTCCTCTTTCCTTTTTGTAATCAAATTTACTTAGGGTTTATGTATTTTGTTGATTTTTTTCATAAAGCCAACTCAGTTTTATTTATTAATTTAATAGTTGTCTTTCTTTCAATTTTATTGATCTCTACTTTTATTTTTAGAATTTCAACTTTAGTGTTTGATTGGGGGTTTTAATTTGCTTATTTTCTAGCTTTTTTTATTGTAAGCCTAATTCATTGACTTTCTCTTTCTCTGTTTTATTCAAGTAAGCCTCTAGAGATATAAAATTTCCTCTTATTACTGCCTTGGCTGCATCCAACACATTTTGCTGTGACAAATCATTATTGCTATTCTCTTGAGTGAAATTATTAATTGTGTCTAAGATTTGCTCTTTCACCCAATCATAATTTTTACATTTTTAAAATTACTTTTTGGTGTATTTCCCCCTGGCTTTGTATTTAATATAATTTTTATGGCATCATGATCTGAGAAGGATACATTTACTATTTCTGCCTTACTGCATTTGAGTTTGAGGTTTTTATATCCTATTATATGGTCAATTTTTGTATAGGTTCCATGAACTGCTGAGAAGAAAGTGTATTACTTTCTGTCTCCATTTAGTTTTCTCCAAAGATCTATCATATTTTTCTAATATTATATTTACCTCTTTAACTTCTTTCTTATTTTTTTTTGTTGTTTGAGTTATATAATTCTGAGAGTACAAGATTGAGATGTCTTACTATTATAGTTATGTTGTCTATTTCTTATTGTAACTCTCTTAGTGTCTCTTTTAAAAATTTAGATGATAAACTAATCTATTTATTTAGTGCTATACCAATCAGACTCCCAAAAAACTATTTTAATGACCTAGAAAAAATAACAACAAAATTCATATGGAAAAAAAAAGGTCAAGAATTTCAAGGGAATTAATGAAAAATAAATCAAATGAAGGTGGCTTAGCTGTACCAGATCTAAAACTATGTTATAGAGCAGCAGTTACCAAAACCATTTGGTATTGGCTAAGGAATAGATTAGTTGATCAGTGGAATAGGTTAGGTTCAAGGGATAAAACAGTCAACAAATACAGTAACCTAGCCTTTGACAAACCCAAAGACCTCAGCTTTTTGAATAAGAACTTACTGTTTGATAAAAATTGCTGGGAAAATTGGAAACTAAAATGGCAGAAACTAGACATTGATCCACACTTAACACCGTACACCAAGATAAGGTCAAAATGGGTTCATGACCTAGGCATAAAGATTGAAATTATTAATAAATTAGAGGAACACAGGATAGTTTACCTCTCAGACCTGTGGAAGGGGAAGGACTTTATGACCAAAGAAGAACTAGAGATCATTATTGATCACAAAATAGAAAATTTAGATTATATCAAACTGAAAAGTTTTTGTACAAACAAAACTAATGCAGACAAGATTAGAAGGGAAGCAATAAACTGGGAAAATATTTTTACAGTCAAAGGTTCTGATAAAGGCCTCATTTCCAAAATATATAGAGAATTAACTCTAATTTATAAAACATCAAGCCATTCTCCAATTGAAAAATGGTCAAAGGATATGAACAGACAATTCTCAGATGAAGAAATTGAAACTATTTCTAGTCATATGAAAAGATGCTCCAAGTCATTATTAATCAGAGAAATGTAAATTAAGACAACTCTAAGATACCACTACACACCTGTCAGATTGGCTAAGGTGACAGGAAAAAATAATGATGATTGTTGGAGGGGATGCGGGAAAACTGGGACATTGATGCATTGTTGGTGGAGTTGTGAATGAATCCAACCATTTTGGAGAGTAGTTTGGAACTATGCTCAAAAAGTTATCAAATTGTGCATACCCTTTGATCCAGCAGTGTTACTACTGGGCTTATATCCCAAAGAGATTATAAAGAAGGGAAAGGGACATGTATGTGCATGAATGTTTGTGGCAGCCCTCTTTGTAGTGGCTAGAAACTGGAAACTGAATGTATGCCCATCAGTTGGAGAATGGCTGAATAAATTGTGGTATATGAATATTATGGAATATTATTGTTCTGTAAGAAATGACCAACAGGATGATTTCAGAAAGGCCTGGAGAGACTTACATGAACTGATGCTGAGTGAAATGAGCAGGACCAGGAGATCATTATATACTTCAACAACAATACTATATGATGATCAGTTCTGATGGACTTGGCCGTCCTCCCCAAGGAGATCAACCAAATCATTTCCAATGGAGCAGTAATGAATTGAACCAGCTACGCCCAGAGAATGAACTCTGGGTGATGACTAAAAACCATTACATTGAACTCCCAATCCCTATATCTATGCCCACCTTCATTTTTGATTTCCTTCACAAGCTAATTGTACAATATTTCAGAGTCTGATTCTTTTTGTACAGCAAAATAATGGTTTGGTCATGTATACTTATTGTGTATCTAATTTATATTTTAATATATTAAACATCTACTGGTCATCCTGCCATCTGGGGGAGGAGGTGGGGGGTAAGAGGTGAAAAATTGGAACAAGAGGTTTGACAATTGTTAATGCTGTAAAGTTACCCATGCATATAACCTGTAAATAAAAGGCTATTAAATAAATAAATAAATAAAAAATTTAGATGCTACGCCATTTGGTGCATATATGTTTTATATTGATATTGCTTCATTATCTATGCTACCCTTTAGCAAGTTATAGTGCCTTTCCTTATTTCTTTTAATTAGATCAATTTTTAGTTTTGCTTGATCTGAGATCAGAATCGCTACCTCTGCTTTTTTGACTTCACCTGAAGCATAGTAGATTCTGTTCCAACCTTTTACTTTTACTCTGTATGTGTCTCCCTGCTTCAGGTGTGTTTCCTGTAAACATATTGTAAGATTCTGGCTTTTAATTCAGTCTGCTAACTGCTTCCTCTTTATGGGGGAGTTTACCCCATTCACATTTATGGTTACAATTACTAATTCTGTATTTCTTGCCATCTTGTTAATGCTTGCTTATGATTTTCTTTTTCCCTTTCCTCTTTTTCCCCTTCCCTGTATTAAACTTGTGAGCACCACTTGCCTCTCACAGCCCTCCTTTTTTAGGATCCCTCCCTCCACCTTAGAATTCTTCCCCTTTTCTTAACCCCTTTCCTCACAATTTCTGTATTCCCTTCTGCTTAGCTTACTCCTTCCCTTTTCATTTTTCCTCTTCCACTTTCCAATGAGGTGGGAGAAGTTTCTCTATAAATCGAATATGTCTAATATTTTTCTCTTTAAACCAATTCTGATGAGAGTAAGATAAACACTATGTTCATCCCCCTCTCTTCTTTCTTTTGGATACAATAGGTTTGCTTTGCCTCTTGGTGAGATGTAGTACCCCCACTTAACTTTGTTCTGGTACACTTTCCTTTCTACCTCTAGTTTCTTTTTGATATTATAACTGTAAAACCAAATTATACATGTGTTCTTTATGTATATTTATAACAGCAATATAGTTCCCAAGATTTCTCTTTACCTTTTTATGTTTCTCTTGTGTCCTATATTTGGAGATCAAACTTTTTGTTTAGTTCTGGTTTTTTCATTAGAAATAGAAGAAATTCACCTATTTCATTAAATGTCCATCTCTTCCCTGGGAAAAAATGCTCATTTTGGCAGGATAAGTTATTCTTGGCTGCATACCAAGTTCCCTAGCCTTTCAGAATGTCAGATTCTAAGTCCTTTAATCCTTTAATGTGGACACTGCTAGGTCCTGGGTAATCCTTATTGTGGCTTCTCTATATTTCAATTTTTTTTTTTAGCTGTTTGTAACATTTTTAGACTGATCTGATAGTTCTCGGAATTTTGATTTTGGGGTCTCTTTCAGTAGGTGATCCATGAATTTTTTCAATGTCTATTTTACCCTCTGTTTCTATAACATCTGGGCAGTTCTCTTTGATGATTTACTGGAAAATAGTGTCTAGGCTCTTTTTTCATCATAATTTTCAGGAAGTCCAATAATTCTCAGATTATCTCTCCTAGATCTATTTTCCAAGTCTGTTGTTTTCCTAAGGAAGTATTTAACATTTTTTACATTGTTTCATTTTTTTGGTTTTGCTTGATTGATTCTTGGTGTCTCCTCCTGTCATTCATTTCCATTTGTTCAGTTCTGATTTTTAATGAATTATTTTCTGCATTTACTTTTTTATTTCTTTTTGTCATTGCACAATTGTGTTTTTAAGTGAGTTGTTTTGTTCTATGGATTTTTTTCCATTTTGCCAATTTTATTTTTTAGAGAGTTATTTTCTTTTTCCAATTCACTAATTCTGTTTTTCAGGGATTTTACTTCTTTATCCACTCTTATCTTTAAATGTGTGGAATGACTTATCCTGATTCTCTTGCCAAGCTTCCCTTTCCTTTTCCTATTTTTCTTCTAGCTCTCTTGTAACAGCCTTTTTAATTTCTTCTATGAGAGTCTTATGTAGCGGGGGGCAGATCATATCCCCCTTTGGGGATTCATCTGGAAACAATCTGTTTTTAGTCTCCTCAGGGTTTGAAATTTGCTCTCTATTCATATATGTAATATTCTCCTCTAAAAGGTAATATTCTCTTCTTAGGATCTCTGGAAGCAGCCTTCATTTCAGTTCAGTAATCACCACAAGTGCAGCCAGAGATTAAAGTTCAAATCATTTATTGTCTCTTTCTAAGGCTTGTCTCCTTTACAGCAGCCCGGTTAGCTTTCTTATAGTCCATATCCTTTATTATCTCCTTCCTGGGGTTGAGCAGCTTTCTCTGGAGAGCCTTTTAGTCTGGTCTTGGCTCTGAGAGCTTGAGCTCCCATCTGCTTTCTCTGGCTTCTGAATCTCCCCAACTGAATCCTGGTTGAGGCTCTGAGAGCTTCTAGTGCGCTTGTCCTTCTGGCCCTGAGAGCTTCTTGCTTATATGTCCCACACTGAGTATACACCAATTATTATATCACTAGGAAACCATTATTTGTTGTAGAATTAAATCAATGCTAAAGTAGATTTAACCATTGTCTCCTCAATTCCACTTAATACCTTGTTTCAAGTTCTGGCCCATAATATATCCTTGTAGGATTAAATCAATCATACTGAACCATGCTAAATTAGATAACTATTGTCTCTATCAATTCCACTTAGTACCTTGTAAGAATCCTTTGTTTCAAGTTCAGAGTTCTGGCCCATAACATATATAAAAACTCTCAATAGTTAGAGCATGCTTTAATTTTTTTTCTCATTTTGACAAAGAAGAATCAAAGAAAACAACCAAAGAAAAAGAAAAGCAAATGCTGTCTGCTTTTTGGGCAGTGTAGTGTTACCAAGCTTCCTCTATAGACTATAGGAGGTAGCAATGAAACAGTAGTGGAACAGCAATGGCTGCACTACCTGCACAGCGACCACTGTCTGAGACTCTGAGAGTGTGCTGAGTCACTCTGGGTGTTAGTGGGTGTGGTCAGGTCCCAAGAGACCCCAGTGTTTTGGGATTGAAGTCTTTACCCCTTGTGTTTATAGCTTCTCTGCTGATCTACTGACTTGCTGCCAGGGCAAAGAAGATCACACTGGATAAAGTTCTCCCTGCAAATTTTCCCAATGGCTGAGGCCACACCCCACTCCCCTCTAGTCTGCTCAGTGTGAGCTACCTTCTGTGCTCTTGCTGCCTGCCAGAGGTCTGCACCTGGTCTAACCATCCCTGCCTAGGAGCAAAAACAGACCATTTCTGGTGAATTTCAAGGATATCTTCTGTTGGTAATATATTCATGGGTGTTTTCAATCAAGCACTAATTTCTAGGCCATGTCATAAAAAAAAAAGTATTCTGAGGGCAAGAAAGAGCTTAGATAGATGCATGTGTCCTCTCTGCCATCTCGTCCAGAAGTCCTGGAAAACAATTTTTAAAGCAAGTGTTTCTGATACAGGCCTCATTTCTAAAATATATAAATTAATATAAAAATAAAACATATAAAGCTGAATCAAATTTATAAAAATATAAGGCATTCCTCAATTGATAAGTGTTCAAATGATATGAGCAATTTTCAGGTAAAGAAATTAAAGTCATTCAAAGTCTTATGAAAAATGTTCTAAATCACTATTGATTAGAGAAATATAAATTAAAACAAGTTTGAGGTACCATTTCACACCTATAAGACTGGCTAAGATGAAAGGAAAAGATGATGATAAATGTTAGTGGGGATGTGAAAAAACTGAGACACTAATACATTGTTGGTAAAGTTGTGAACTGATCCAACCATTCTGGAGAACAATTTGGAACTATGTCCATGGAGCTTTCAAACTGTCTATGGACAATTTTTGATCCAGCAGTGTTACCACTGGTTCTGTATCCCAAAGAGATCATAAAAGAGGGAAAAGGACCCACATGTGCAAAAATATTTGTAGTAGCATTTTTTTGTGGTAGTAAGGAACTGTACTGGCTGAAAAAGTTAAGGTAAATGGA
This sequence comes from Sarcophilus harrisii, assembly GCF_902635505.1. Lineage (NCBI taxonomy): Eukaryota > Metazoa > Chordata > Mammalia > Dasyuromorphia > Dasyuridae > Sarcophilus > Sarcophilus harrisii. The sequence continues at coordinate 188,611,356 of NC_045428.1, forward strand.
TAAAATGAAATATTTTTCTATAAGAAATGGTGAGAGACTGATTACAGAAAAGCCTGGAAAGACCAATATGAAGTGAACAGAACAAGGAAAACATTGTGTACAGCAATTGCAAGATTATACAATAGACTTGTGATAGACTTACTTAGCTCTTCTGAGCAATGCAGTGATCGAAAACAATTCCAGTAGACTTGGGATGGAAAATACCATTCTTATCCAAAGAGAGAAACATAGAGACTGAATGCAAATGTAAGCATACCATTTTCACCATTTTTATCTGCTTACTTTTTCTTTCTCGTGTTTTTTCCCCTGATTTTTCTTTCACAATATAACTAATGTGGAAATATGTTTAAAATGATTATATATGTGTAAACTACATCATTTTGCTTGTCCTCTTGGGGAAGATATAAGGGAAGGAGAAATAAAAATTCTGGAACTCAAAATCTTAGAAAAATGAATGTTGAAAACTAGCTTTATGTGTTATGTAGTTAGAAAAGTAAACTACTATTGAAAAGGGGAAAAAAGGGTCTTCTTCTAGAGATCTTCATAGTGTGAGCCCTGGAACTATTTCTTTTTACCTCAATCTATCTATCTGTTCTTCTGGGTCTACCTGAAACAGTTTCTATTAGCTTATGTTCCCTCTCTAATTTGGCATTAAATAGTCAAATATTTTCTCCTACTGAGGCTACAATTCACTTCCCTGAGTCATCAAATCCAGTTCTGACCAAATTTGTATTAGCTGTGGGTGTTAAACTTTCAGGCTATATGTTTTGTTTGTTTGTTTGTTTGTTTTGTCATAGTCATAAACAAATCTTCATACAGTGGTTAAGATTCAAGGTTTCTATTGCTGGTGCTCATTGACCTCTGAGGTAGATGTGACCAAAGGAAGAACCTTCAAGGATATTTTTCCCTGCAAGACAGATTGATCTCAGCATTTCTTCTCCCTGGCCAAAGCCCAGAATTTGCCTAGTTAGTGACTAGTCCATGATTCATGTCTCTTCTCTCCCAATTATGCTTACAACAGTGGCAGAATTATCAGACTTCTTTTCAAATAAAAGGAATCAAATATCAACAATGATAATTGCTCCATATAGCTTAGCTATGAAAGTTAATTGAAGTTACAGGTCTAATTATAAACACAAAGAAGAGATTCCTTTGCAAACACATCTCCCCCTTGTATGATGTTTTTTTTCTGCTGTGCTGGAATGCTCACTGAAATATCAGTGTATTTTTGTTGTCCTCTTCTTCTTCCTCCTCTTCCTCAGTAATTGGATAGTCATATCACCATAGCATGTGATAAAAATAAAATTACACATGTCATCAAGGGAAACTATCAATCATTTTTATTAAACAGACGAGATGCTGTGTGCATATATTCTGTGATAAAGTTACATTTCATCTCAACACCGTTCTCTCAAAATGCATGCACACATGCAATTAGACATACATGTGCACACACAGATGCATGCTTCTTGCCAAGTTATTAGACACTAATATAGGAAGATAGTTGTGGAATATCATTATCAGTCCTTTAAATAATGTAGTAAGATTCTTAATTAAATAAATTAAATCTAATTCTGTTGAAGGCAGAAAATATAAAATTATCTTCCAATCATTCTACTTAAGTAAAATAGCACAAATGAAAATGTGATATAATAAAAAACAATAATACCAAATCACACTAAAACTGAGGAAAGTGCATCCATTTGAATCACTGACACTATGGGAAAATGTTAATATTATTTATCTATCAACAAAACTTTTCCACTAGATGTTCTGAATATGCCAGGAAAATGGAAGGCAATAACTGACCCCTTGTGGGCATTTTGAGAAATTACACCATGTGTTTTAGACAAAGCTAATGGAAAGAACATCCCAGTGAGCAGGAATTGTATAAAACAAGTAAACAAATTTCTTTTAAATCTTGTAATGAAACAAGGCAAATGTCTGACAAAAATGTTTTAACTCCATGTTAATTCTCATATCTATGATGAGATCACTTGTGAGACACACTACTTTTGTATGTTTGGTTGTGCAAAACAAAATCTAGTTGAATTAAGGCATTCGTGAAGGAAGCTAGGATCCCACCTTTTAAGTTGTTCCTGTTGTCTCAAAGATTAATTTTACAGTTACCTCACTCATTGGCAGTATTAAAATTCTGTGTTTTAGAAAACAAGACAAAACAAAATAAATGTTCCAAAATTGACAATGAGAAAAACCAATCCAATTATGAGGCCTGAAAAAGGAAAGGAAAAAAAAAAAACACAAAAATTTGATCACATTTAGGGTCTTGAAAGAGGAAGAAAATGTAATTGTAACATAAAATAATTTTTTCTCCGTTGTTACCAAGTTCATTTCCACAATACTTTCTTATTTTTTGTGTTTGATTAGCTGGGAAATAACAAGATAGTAGGTAGATGCAGAGGTCTAGGATTTCCTTTGAGACAAGACATGCTGGTGGTGAATGTTTTAAAGTGAATGTACATAATTTGTTTTGATCATAATGTAAAATTCCAAAGCCAAGTTAAAATGCAGAGTATCTTTGCTTTATAATCCTTCCCACACTTGATAATGTGTGTTAAAGGTATGATGCCTTTTGCTTTAAATTATCATTTTGTGGTCTCTAGTGGGAATAGTTTGTCTTCACCTTAACTTAAGGAAAACCACAAGCAAGGAATCTGTGAATGTTTCATTTTATCCCAGATTAATGCTCTGCTGTAAACCTCCAGACTTGAAATCATTTCAATTTCCAGGCATTCTTTGCCTCAGATCGAGCATGACATATTGGACAAAGGAGAGACATACTGCATTTTATTTCAGTCTCCTGTTAGATTTGCTCCCTATGTCCTAATTCCCTATTCATTCCTTACTTTATCCCCTGTCCTCTGAACCTTGGACCAACTTTTAAGAACCTAATCAATATATCAAATATCAATTGAGTTATCATGTGTCCACCATTATGATGGATTTTGTGAGGGTAGAGAGGACACAAAGGACATATATTTTAAATTCCCTGACTACAAAGTGCTTTTAATGTAGTTGGGGAGAGTTTTCATAAGAAAAAAATGAAAAAAAATTAGGGAAATAATCATCTTGTCATGAAAAAAGCAATAGATTTTAGAGGTAAGTGTCCTGGATTTGTATTCTAGCTCTATTGCTGACTATATTCTTGCAAAGTTGTTGTGAGGATCAAATGAGATAAGATATATAAAACTTTTGTGAAACTTTATAGTCAGGATTATGCTGCTAAATGTTTAACAACAGCCTTTCTGCATAATTAACATTTCCCTATCATTTTCTTAAGTTTAAAAAGTAAACAAAACAATAACATAAACAAATAAATAAATGAAACCTTCATATACTAGCTTTTGCAGATTTCTGCAATGGAAATGCTTATATTGACAATTAACATCAGTATTTTAGAGCTGGTTAAAGCTAACTCCAGTACACTCCTACTTGCGCTAGAGAAATGCCAGATATTAACCTAATTACTTGTGAATCCTTGGAAAGTCACACTTGTATTGTAAGATGGTTAGACAGAGTCTTTGACAGTCAAATACTGTGATCAAAATTGTCATTACATAAAACATACAATAATTACTTGAAGGTATTGGAAAAGTTGAACCTAGGGAAGAACTAAAGACCATGATAGCAGTCTTCTTGCTTTTGAATGACTCATACAGAAGAGCTAGTCTTGTTCCATTGAGCCTCAAAGAACAGGATGAAATCAGTGGCTAGAAGTTTCAAATGTGTGATGCAAGACTGATGTGCCAGGCACTATACAAATAAAATCTTCCTAAAAATTAGAGCCAAATCCCTTTCTTGGGAAAGTAGTGGACTCTCTCTAGAGGTCTTCAATCTGAAACTGGATGACAATGATCAGGTTTGTTTTAAAGTTTGTCCTATTCACTCACAGACTGAAGCTTCCTAACAACTTTAAAATTCTTGAAATCCGTGTGAGGGTGATGAGACTAACTTAACCGAGTCATAAATTTACAGAATCACAAATTTTGAAAATTGGGAGGAACTTCAGATGCCATTTAATCTAACAAAATCCCCCCATCTCCACTGCATACCCAAGTAATAGTTATGCAACTCTTAAAATAAAGCTATCAAAGGAGTTTGGACAGTGGTACTCCTTTTTGCTTCATTTATGTGACTATAGCAAACAATTTTCTTCAACTAATTTTTGAACTTTAAAAAATTTTGAAGCATTTGGATTCATCTTTTCAATGCAAGAAAAAAATTCACTCAAATTTTGAAATGCTTCTTCCAAGTGTTTTATTTGTTGTTGTTGTTGTTGTTGTTGTTGTTGTTGTTGTTGTTTTGGCTTCAGATTCTGAGGCTTCTTTTTCAACTTGTGCAATGTTTGCAATAAGCAGCTCATTCAACAATTTACCATGAGACTCAATAAACTCATCCACAACATTCACATCCACTTCCAGTACAAATTCTTGTGCTAATTTTACAATTTTGTTACTTCTCTTTCTCTTTTCATTCTATGATATCTTTACATACCTTAGAAGTATTCCAGATTATATGATAAATATTATAGGACTTCCAGAAATTTCTCAAAAACTTCTGTAATGAAGTAGTATAAAAGCCATAATTAAAGATAATAAAGGTTATCTAAACCTTAAAGTTAATGAAATGATACATATGTAATGTTACTTTCCCGTTACTCTCAGTGCGCCGAAATTTCTCAGTAGTGCACAAGTGCAGGTTTTAATTTGCAAGCCCCAGATACATTCCCCCTAAGTAGAAGAGTATTTCCTCAAGCTTTATGCCCCAGCACAGTTTTTTCTTACACTGAGATGTAGGATTAAAATGGCACTCTGATAAAATAGGCCTGTTTTTGCTCCATCAGGTAGGGATCTTAATATAGTATATTTTTACGGAAACTCTCAGAATTTCTTTGCTGCTTCAATATCTGCACAAGCAGCCTCTCCTGACACATATCCATTTAAAAATATTATAAATGAATCGCCATTTACTGTAAATATATATGTTCTTACAGAGTACTACTTTCTCTCCACTGTAAAAATTCTTTCATTCTTTTTTTTATGAGATAGTTTCCCCCATTCTATCTCTCTTTGCTTTTCCATTCAATCCTTCTTTTTCAATATTTAGCTTTGAGTTATTGTTGTTGCACCCATGCCCTAATAATGATAATAGTCTTAGGCAGTACAGGTATTATCTTCCTATATAGAAATATAAACAATTAAATCTAACTGAATTCCTTATGATTTCATTTTCATGTTCATTCACTTTTTAATGCTTCTCTGGAATCTTGTATACAAAAGCTAAATTTTCTCTTCAGCTGTGGTTTTTTTTTCATCAGGAATGGTTGAAATTCCTCTATTTCACTGAATAAACATTTCCCTCTTGAAGAATTAGACTCAGTTTTGCTGAGTAGGTGATTCTTGCTTATAATCCTTTCTCTTTTGCCTTATGGAATCTCATGTGCCATATCCCTTCCCTTCTCCTATTCCTCTCCCCTACCCCAGTCCTTTAATAACAAGATTGCTAATCTTGTGTTATTCTGACCATAGCTCCACAATATTTGAATTATTTCTTCCTGGCTCTTTGAACAATTTTCTTCTTGACTAAGAACTCTAGAATTTGGCTATAATATGCCTAAGAGTTTCATTTAAGAATCGTTTTCAAGAAGAGGTCCATGGATTGTTTCCATTTCTATTTGCCCTCTGGTTCTAGGTTGTCAAGGCAGTTTTACTTGATAATTTCTTGAAATGGTCTAAGCTTGATCATGGCTTTCAGGTAGTCCAATAATTCGTAAATTATCTCTACTGGATCTGTTTTTCAGGTCATTGTATTTCTAATGGCATATTTCACACTTTATCTTTTTCACTCGTTTTTTTATTTTCTTTTATTCTTTCTTCATCTTTCATAGAGTCATAGATTCTGCTTGTGCAATTCTAATTTTTAAGGAATTATTTTCTTATGTGAACTCTGCAGTAAATTTTTGTGTCTCATTTACCATTAATCCAGTTCTTTTTTTTTTTATTTTTAAGTTTAATCTGTATTTTTAATATCCCCCCATGACTTTCTTTCTTTTCTTTTTTCTTATAGCTTTTAATTTACAAGATATATGCATGGGTACTTTTTCAGCATTGAAAACTGCAAAACCTTTTGTTCCAATTTTTCCCCTCCTTTCCCCCACCCACTCCCGCAGATGACAGGTTGACATCAATACATGTTAAATAAGTTAAAGTATATGTTAAATATAATATCTGTATGCATGTCCATACAGTTATTTTACTGTACAAAAAGAATCAGACTTTGAAATAGTGTACAATTAACCTGTGAAGGAAATAAAAAATTCAGGCAGACAAAAATAGAGGGACTAAGAATTCTATGTAGTAGTTCATAATCATTTCTCAGAGTTCTTTCGCTGGCTGTCGCTGGTTCAATTCATTACTGCTCCATTGGAACTGATTTGGTTCATCACATTGTTGAAGAGGGCCATTTCCATCAGAATTGATATAGTATAGTTGTTGAAGTATATAATGATCTGATCCTGCTCATTTCACTCAGCATCAGTTCATGTAAGTCTCTCCGGGCCTTTCTGAAATCATCCTGTTGGTCATTTCTTATACAACAATAATATTCCATAACATTCATATACGAAAATTTATTCAGCTATTCTCCAATTGATGGGCATCCACTTAGTTTCTAGTTTCTAGTCACTACAAAGAGACCTGCCACAAACATTTTGGCACATATGAGTCCCTTTCCCTTCTTTAATATAAACCCAGGTGTAACACTGTTGGATCAAAGTTTGATAATTTTAGAGAATAGTTCCAAATCACTCTCCAGAGTATCTGGATGTATTCACAATTTCACCAACAATGTATCAGTGTCACAGTTTCCCAACATCCCCTCCAAAATTCTGCATTATCTATTTCTGTCATTCTAGCCAATCTGTGTGTAGTAGTATCTCAGAGTTGTCTTAATTTGTATTTTGCTGATTAATAATGCCTTGGAGCATCTTTTCATATAGCTAGAAATCGTTTCAATTTCTTCCTCTGAAAATTATCCGTTCATATCCTTTGACCATTTATCAATTGGAGAATGGCTTGATTTCTTATAAATTAGAGTCAATTCTCTATATATTTTAGAAATGAGGTCTTTATCAGAACCTTTGATGTAAAATGTTTTCCCAGTTTATTGCTTCCCTTCTAATCTTGTCTGTATTAGTTTTGTTTGTACAAAAACTTTTCAATTTGATATAATCAAAATTTTCTATTTTGTGATCAAAAATGACCTCTAGTTCTTGTTTAGTCATAAATTCCTTCCTCTTCCACAGGTCTGAGAGGTAAACTATCCTGTGTTCCTCTAATTTATTTATAATCTCATTCTTTATGCCTAGGTCATGAACCCATTTTGACCTTTTCTTGGTGTACAGTATTAAGTGTGGGTCAATGCCTAGTTTCTGCCATACTAATTTCCAATTTTCCCAGCAATTTTTGTCAAATAATGCATTGGGTTTATCAAACACTATCAAAAACTAAGTTATTGTTTTGTCCTTTGAACCTAACCCATTCCAGTGATCAACTAGTCTATTTCTTAGCCAATACCAAATGGTTTTGGTAACTGCTGCTTTATAATATAATTTTAGATGTGGTACAGCTAGGCCACCTTCATTTGATTTTTTTTTTCATTAATTCCCTTGAAATTCTTGACCTTTTGTTCTTCCATATGTGTTGGTGTTTTTCTCTTCTTTAAAATAATAAAAATAGTTCTCTCTGGGAGAAAGAGGTTTCTTGGGGAGGTTTTCTGGAGGCAGCCTTAGTTTCAGTTACAAGTAAATAATTACTCCAAAATGGCAGCCAGCTAATAAAAGTTCAGATCTTTTATTGTGTCCTTCAATATAGCCCGGTTAGCTCAGGCCTATCTCTCTGCTTGGTTCCAAGAGCTCTTTCCGCTTTGTCCTTGGCTTCTGCCTCTGCTATCTTCAGCCTCCAGCCAGTACCAAGGTGGAAGATGCAATGAATCTCTTGCCTCGAAGATAGGGCTTGTGGGCTTCCTCCCAGAGTGCTCCTCTCTGACCCCAGTCAATGTTCCCAAGAAATTCTCCTCAGCTCTAAGAGCTTCCTGTATATATATGATCTCCCAAAGGTAACTCCTCCTTCTAGAGAGAATGGGATTCTGGGTTATCTCCCAGAGTGCTCTCTGAACCTCAGAACTTCAAGGGAGGTGTGAACACAAGCATTATCTATCAGTTGTACTTAGTACGTTGTTTCAAGTTCTGGCCTAAAATATCTCCTTCCAAGATCAAATCAATCATTAAACCATGCCAAATTAGATAATTATTGTGTCTATCAACTCTAATGGCTTAACAATTTGTAAAGATTCCAACACATATGAACTTTGTTGTTATTTTTTCTAGGTCATTAAACTAGTTTTTTGGGAGTCTGACTGGTAAAGCACTCAATAAATAGATTAGTTTAAGTAGTATTATCATCTTTATTATATTTTCTTGCCTTATCCAAGAGCATTTAATATTTTTCCAATTTGTTAGATTTGACTTTATTTGTGTGGAAAATGTTTTGTAGTTGTGCTCATATAGTTCCTGATTTTCCTTTGGCAGATGGATTCCCAAATATTTCATACTATTAATAGTTATTTCAAATGGAATTTTTCTTTGTAACTCTTAACTGTTGGATTTTGTTAGTGATATATAAGAATGCTGATGAATTGTGTGCATTTATTTTGTATCCTGAAACTTTGCTAAAAGTGTGGATTATTTCTAATAGTTTTTTAGTAGAATCTCTGGGGTTCTCTAAGTAAACCAACATATCATCAGTAAAGAGTGATAATTTGGTTTCCTCATTACCTACTCTAATTTTTTAATCTCTTTCTCAACTCTTATTGCTGAAGCTAGCATTTCTAATACAATATTGTATAGTAATGGTGATAGTGGGCAGCCTTATTTCACTCCTGATCTTATTGGGAATGGTTCCAGTTTAAAACCATTATGTATGATGCTTGCTGACAGTTTTATATAGATGATCCTGAGTATTTTAGGGAAAAATCCATTTATTCCCATACTCTCAAGTATTTTTAATAGGAATGGATGTTGGATTTTATCAACTGCTTTTTCAGCATTTCTGGGGATGACTATATGTTTTTTGTTAATTTGGTTATTGATATGGTCAATTATACTAATAGTTTTCCTAATATTGAACCAGCCCTGCATTCCTAGTATAAATCCTACTTGATCATGGTGTATAATCCTGGGGATGATTTTCTGTAGTCTTTTTGGAAATATTTATTTAGGATTTTAGCATCAATATTCATTAGGGAGATTGGTCTGTAATTTTTCTTTTCTGTTTTCAACCTCCCTAGTTTAGGTATCAGTACCATGTCTTTGTCAAAAAAAGGAATTTGGTTGGACTCCTTAAATCCCTATTTTTTCAAATAGTTTATATATATTTTTAAATGTTCAGTAGAATTCACATATAAATCCAAATGGTCCTGGGGACTTTTCTTAGGGAGTTGATTAATAGCTTGTTCTATTTCTTGTTCTAAAATGGGACTATTTAACCAATTTACTTTTTTCTTCTGTTAATCTGGGAAAGCTATATTTTTGAAGATATATATCCATTTCATTTAAGTTTTTAAATTTATTGGCATAATGTCGGGCAAAGTAATTGCTAATTATTGCTCTAATGTCATCTTCATTAGTGGTAAAGTCTCCCTTTTCATTTTTAAGACTAACAATTTGATTTTCCTCTTTCCTTTTTCTGACCTAATTTACCAAGGGTTTATCTATTTTGTTGTTTTTTTCATATAACTAATTTTTAGTTTTATTTATTAATTCAATAGGTTTTTTTTTACTTTTAAAATTATTAATTTCTCCTTTTAATTTTAGAATTTCAAGTTTAGTATTTAATTGGAGGTGTTTAATTTGGTCGTTTTCTAGTTTTTTAAGCTGCAAACCCAATTCATTGATCTTCTCTTTCTCAAGAAAATCAAGAAAGATTTTATATCTAAAGATATAAAATTTTCCCTTACTACTGCTTTGGCTGCATCCAATAAATTTTGGTATGATGTCTCATCATTATCATTATCTTGGGTGCAATTATTAATCATGTCTATAATTTGATGTTTCATCCAATCATTCTTTAAGATGAGATTATTTAGTTTCCAATTTTTTTTTGGTCTATTTACCCCTAACTTTTTGTTGGATGTAGGTTTTATTGCATCTTGATCTGAAAAGAAAGCATTTACTATTTCTGCCTTCCTGCATTTAATTTTGAGGTCTTTATGTCCTAAGATATTGTTAATTTTTGTGTACATGAACTGCTGAGAAGAAAGTATACTTCTGTCACCATTCAGTTTTCTCCAAAGATCTATCATACCCAATTTTTCTAAAATTCTATTTACCGCTTTAATTTTTTCTTATTTGTTTTGTGGTTTGATTTAACTAATTGGAAGAGTACAAAGTTGAGATCTCCCACTATTATTGTTTTGCTGACTATAACCCCCTCCCCAGCATTACACTTGTGAAGACCACTTGCCTCTAACAGCCCTCCCTCTTTAGGATCTTCCCCCCCTAGAATCCCTTCCATTTTTTTAAACCTTTCCCTTGCAATTTCTGTACTCCCTTGTACTCCTATGCCTACTTCTTCCCTTTTTGCTTTTCCCCTCCCACTTTTCAATGAGATGGGAGAAGTTTCTTTGTAAATCGATTATGTCTAATATTTTCTCTTTGAGCCAATTCTGATGAAAGTAAGATTCACAATATGTTCATCCCCCTACCTCCTTTCCCTCATATATAATAGTTTTCCTTTGCCTCTTCATAAGATGTAGTACCTCCATTTTCCCCTTTTTCTGGTACAATTTCCTTTCTACCTCTAGATTATTTTTTTATATTATAATAGTAAAACCAAATTATACATGCACACTTTATGTATACTCATTACATAAATATAGTTCCCAAGATTTCTTATTACCTTTTTATGTTTCCTTGAGTCCTATATTTGGAGATCAAACTTTTTTTTTTTTTAGTTCTGCTTTTTTCATCAGAAATAGATGGGATTCGCCTATTTCATTGAATGTCCATCTTCTCCCCTGGAAGACAATGCTCAATTTGGCTGGGTAAGTTATTCTTGGCTGCATACCAAGTTCCTTAGTCTTTTGGAATATCAGATTCCAGGCCCTTTGGTCCTTTAATGTGGATGCTACTAGATCCTGAGTAAAACTTATTGTGGCTCCTTTGTATTTAAATTGATTTTTTTTCCTGGCTGCTTGTAGTATTTTTTTCTTGGTCTGATAGTTCTGGAATTTAGCCATCCTATTTCTTGGATTTTTGATTTTGGGATCTCTTTCAGTAGGTGATGGATGAATTCTTTCAATGTCTATTTTACCTTCTGTTTCTATAACATCTGAGCAATTCTCTTTAATGATTTCCTGAAAAATAGTATCTCAGCTCTTTTTTTCATCATGATTTTCAGGAAGTCCAATATTCTTTAGATTATCTCTCCTAGATCTATTTTCCAGGTCTGTTGTTTCCCCAAGTAGGTATTTACCTTTTTTTTTTTTTTTTTTTGGTTTTGCTTAACTAGTTCTTGCTGTCTCTTCAAGCCATTCATTTCCATTTGTTCAATGGAACAAATTTTTATTGATTTAGTTTTAATATTTTTTTTCATTTTTAATGAATTATTTTCTTCATTTACTTTATTTCTTTTTGTAACTGTCCAATTGAGTTTTTAAATGAGTTGTTTTATTCTGTGGAAATTTTTTCCATTTTGCTAATTATCTGCGTTATCTTTTAATGAGTAACATGACTTATCCAGACCCTCTTGCGAAGCTTCCCTTTCCTTTCCCCATTTTTCTTTTAGATCTTTTTAAATAACCTTTTAAATTTCTTTTATGAGAGCTTGGGTGATGGGGACCAGGTTATATCACTATTTGGGGCTCCATCTGGAGACAATCTGCTTTCAGTCTCCTCAGGGTTTAAAGTCTGCTCTCTTTCAGTGTAGAAGCTATCTATAGTTAGAGCCCCTTTTGCCTTTTTACTCATTTTGAAAAACAAAATAAAACAAAAATGAAAACAAAAATAGCAGTCTGCTTTTGGGGCCATGTGGTATTACCAAGCTTCCTCAACAGACCATAGGAAGTAGTAGTGGAGCAGTAGTGAGACAGCAATGGCTGTGCTGGGACCAGTGTCTGTACTAGGATTAGAGTCTATGCTGTGGTCATCATCTGTGCTGTGATCAGCAGTTGTGTGCTGAGATCATGCTGAGTCCCTCCAGGTGCTGGGTGGGTGTGGCCAGGTCCAGAGAACTTTAGAATTTTGGGATTATAGTCTTTACCCGCTGTGTTTATAGCTTCTCTACTGATCTACTAGCTTGCTCTCTATGCAGAATTGCCCACACTGTGGTAAATTTCTTCCTGCAAATTTTCCCACCTGAAACCACACCCCATCCCCTGCCAGTCTGTTCAGCATAAGCTGTTGTTTGTGCTCTCATTACCTCCTTGTCTGAATTCTGTGCCTGGGCTAGTGATCCTTGCCTGTGAACAAAAACAGACCTTTTCTGGAGAATTTTGAGATTATCTTCTGCTGGTAATATGTTGTACTCCCAACATTCATGGGTTTTGACAGTCAAGTACCAATTCTGACGCTGTTTCCTAAAAAGTAGTTTGAGGGTAAAGGAGAGCTTAGCTAGACACGTGTGTCCTCTCTGCCATCTTGGCTCCATCCCCAGGTGTTGGAATCTTTAAAAACTGTTAAGCCATTGGAGTTGATAGAGACAATAATTATTTAATTTAGAATTGTTCAATATGATTGATTTGATCTTAGAAGGAGATATTTCGGGGCAGAACATGAAACAAGGTACTAAGTACAACTGATGTACAAACTAAGTACAAACCGATGCCTGTGTTCACACCTTTAAAGAGCTCATAAGTATCTAAGTGTTCAATGGAGTTCACATGTTTGGGAGATTTCAGGCTTAGTATGAGATATCTGAATTCACACCTCCCTTAGGGCCAGAGAGCACTCTGGGAGATAACCCAGAATCCCTTTCTCTCCAGAAGGCAGAGTTAACCTTTGAAAGATCATATATATATATATATATATATATATATATATACATACATACAGGAAGCTCTTAGAGCTTGAGAGAGGTTTCTTGGGAACATTGGAGTCGGAGACAGAGCACTCTGGGAGATACAGAAGCCCACAAGCCCTATCTTCGAGGCAAGAGACATTCATTGTATCTTCCAATTTGGTGCTGGCTGGAGGCTAAAGAAAGCAGAGGCAGAAGCCAAGGACAAAGCTGCAAGATCTCTTGGAACCAAGCAGAGAGATAGGCCTGAGCTAACGGGGCTATATTGCAGGACACAATAAAAGATCTGAAAACTTTTATCACCTGGCTGTGTTTTGGAAAAAGAACACCAACACCCAGGGCTCTGTCTTAACCTCGGCTTCTCTTCTCCCTCTATCTATTCTATTTAGCAATCTTATCAGTTCTCATAATTTTAACTATAATTTCTCTGTACTTGAATTTCAGATCTACTTTTCCATCCCTAACTTCTAACCTCTAAATTAATATATCTAACTATTAGATATCTCAAGCAAAATGTTCCATTGACATCTTATATTGAACATGTCCAAAACTGAATGTTTTTCCCTTTATGATAGATAGGACACAGTTGACCAAAGGTGAGAAGTTCAGTTCTTAGTATCCCAGCTCTAGGGACTCATCATTCAGGAGCTTCTGGTTTTCATCTTCAGAAGTAAAGATGGAAGAGACCACAATTTGGAATTTTCTGACTTTAAGTTGCAGCTAAAATCTCACTTTCTATAGGAAGCCTCTCTTCAATTAGTTATTTCCAGTAGATTATGAGTTGCTTGGGATCAACAACTGTCTCTTACTTTTCTCCAGCATTTGATCTGGTTCTAGGGACATATTTATTGTGGTATTTTACATAAATATTTATTGACTTTCTCTAGTAGAACAAATCATTCTGTTTTCACTTTTTTTCTCTTATGCTAATAAATCTGGGGCTTTTTCTTTTCTAATTTGTCAAGGTACAGCACAAAAGGTTTTCTTGGTCATAATTTTCAGAAAAAGTAACAATCCTTAAATTATCTCTCTTCAACTTGTTTTCCAATTTATATGTTCATTACAGTAGATACTTCACACATTTTTCTAGTCCTTTGACATCATTTTAATGTTTCTTATTTTCTCTTTGAATCACTCAGTTTTGATTGTTCCACTTACATTTTTAAGGAATCTACTATTTAATGTTTAACATAAACTATTCTAAGCTATTTATTTTCTTTTCAATATTTTCTTCTGGATCTCTAATTGCATTTAAAATTTCTTTTTTTATTTCTCATAATCAGAGTACTCTTTTTGTTTGAAGCTATACTTGTACATATTGTTAAGTTTCTTTTTTCTGGACTTACCATGTGGGCTTTACCTATTAACTTACCTATCCACCTACCTAACCTGTTTCATCATTGCATCCAGAGATTTTTTTGTTTATACATCCCTAACCTTCATTTCTGGCTTAAAATTTGATATCAGAGCTATTTTGTGTCCCATTATAGACTTTCTAAAAGTGTGGTCTTGTCCCCTCTGTAGTCTAGATGTTGCTGCTTCTGTCCTGTCTCCATTTTCAATGAATTTTTTGATTCCTGCCCTCTCTCCCTTGTTCTCTTCCATAAGCTTGACTATAATATAGTGGCCTAGGCCTGAAAAATACTTTTTGTATTTCTGAGAAGATCCGTAATAGTTTCCTCAAAAATTCAAAAGAAAAAATCACATTCATTTTCTTTCTATTTGAATAACTGAAACACAAAATCAAATTCAAATATACCAGAGTCACTAATCACTAGATTTTCTTTTTTAATTCTAGGCATCTTTTAAGAAAGATTTCCAAGTGTTCACTTGGTTGTTTTTCTCTGGTCGAAGTATTGTTATTTGCAGATATTTTTCCTGCAAATGACTCTTGATTTTCAGGTATTTTTTCTCCAAGTAGCTGTTATATTTTCCATGGGTAAAATTATTTACCAATCTTCAAGTCAGAAGGTGGTTAATAAATACAAGAATGACTCAAGGATGTTTTACTCTGAATGGGAAGATGACAAAGTAATGAAAAGTATTAGAGGCAAAATAGAAACCTATTCATTGTTTTTCCATTTTTAACATGGGGATCATAGTTTTCTCATTAGAGGAACTTGCACGATGATTAGACTAGGGAAGAGACCTTTGTTTTGCTTCTTTTTATTGAATATGAGTATCCTCAGTGACTTGAGCTCTCCATTTTCCATTATTGACACTAGGAAGGAATATGCTTATATGACAAAATGGTTAAAAGGAATTACTTTGATCCTCACAATGATAACTTTTTTGTTTTGGAATTTTGAAAATAAATCTAATGCCCATCTCTGGCTCAGGACCAGATATAGGTGTTGGTGTGACCACTAATATTGCTCTACAAGAGTCTCTTTTTTCTTTAAGATGAATACAACCAAATGGAATCCAAGAGGCACATTTCAAGCAGATCACATAACTTGATGACATGGGTGGGCCAGGCCTCCGATTAGGATATCCCCTCATTCTCCTCAGGAGAATCTGCTTACGTAAATCAGTTTTTATTTTGTCCGGAGGAATAGAATTGATGATGCTGTTAATAGTTTTTAAAGGTATATTCCCACCTCTAATAACATATGGTTTGAGATAAACTAAGCCTGATGGAGGCTGTACCTCTTGAATATGGTGATTGGTGTCTACAGTAGCCTCTTTGGGGTATTTGAAGTTTAATAGTTTCTGTGTCTCCTGGTCATGGCTTTTTGGAGATTTATTACAATGGTCAAGATTTGGTGGAAGCTCAGTTTTTTGTGCAGACTGGTCCTTATTGTCAAGGTCTGATGGAAGTGTATCTTGATGGAAAGGAAATGATTCTAGTGATGGTATATCTGCGGCTGCTGCTTCAACATTTGGGTTAGACTCTATTTCAGGATGAAAGCAAGAAGATGAGGATACATAGGGGACCCTACGTTGATTTCCAAGGCATGATGAAGACACAGTTGTAGCCCTGACTTTGTGATTAGGTCCTGGAAATGGGATAGCTGTGGCTTTGGCCTTGTTAACAAGGCATGGTGAAACTTCAGGCTTTGTCCTTTCCTGGGAAAAAGAATGTAGTAGAACCTCAGTTTTATGGCTAGGATATACTGGAGGTATGGACCAATGGATGAGTTTTGGTTGATGCTCAGCTTTGTGGCCAGAGTTTTGTGGAGTCTTAGGAAGTTGATAGCAGTTGGATAAAGGCTTTGTCTGATTTCCATGATAAAATGGAGTTTCTTTATAATGTTCAAGCTGTGGCAAATGTGGAACAGAAACTCTATTCTTTCTATAAGGAGGTAATAATGTTGGGGCTGCATTTTCAATGGGAAGTGGTGTCTTTGTAGCTTTAGCTGGATTCTTGAGATTGAGTAATGACACAATTGGATCCATCCAACTTTTGGGAATTGATGCCCTTATAGGTTTAGCCAGATTCTTGAGATTGGGTAATGAAACAATGGGATCTGTGTGCTTAACCCAGCTTCTGGAAAATGGTGCTTTTGTAGCCTTAGCAGATTTCTTGAGATAGGGTAATGACAAAATTGTTTTCCGATGATCAGGAAGGGATAACGGAATGGCCTTGGATAAATGGTCAGAATAGAATAATGGTGAAGTATTAGGTTGGTGGTAAGAATGAGATACTCTATTTGCAATAGTGCAGGATTTAGGTTGGGTTAATAGTTTAGCCATAGTTCTTTGACAAGGGTTTATTATGGAGGAAGTCATGGTCCAATGGTCAGAGAACATATGTAGTGCTGCTCTAGGGTTTATTATGGATGAAGTCATGGTCCACTGGTCAGAGAACATACATGATGCTGCTCTTGTGTAGGGGCCCACATGTAGTAAGCCTGCAGTCATTGTCCAGGAATTGGAGGGAGGTAGCAATGCAGATCTGGACTTATAATTAAGACTGTTTATCATCAGCCTAGACTTGGATTGCTTGTGTTGATTGGGCAATGATGCAATCCACGGGGAAAGACATGGTAATAATGCAATCTTTGGCGACTGAAAAAAATATTTTCGAGGGTGCCTAAGTTTGGATGGTTGTTTTTTAGTATCTGACTCATTCTTTGGAGATACATTGAAATTTAAGAGCCTCTTTAAGGGTCTGTTCAAAAATGTTGGGCTTTCACTAGATAATTTTCCTTCTCCAAATTTAGAATTATAGAAAGAGCAAAAAGGCCAAAAGTGATTTAACTCTCTTCTCCAAATATCTTGGGGCATCTTGTCAGTATGTTTCTCCCTAGAACGAGAGGAAAAGAAACAATAAAGATGTATGAGAGAGTTAAAACTGCCTTGATAGTAGGACTATTTTAAAATAGGATTTAACTCAGACAAAGAATGGGCTAATCTTAAGAAAAACTTGTTCATCTGAAAAATAAGATGGGGGTATAAATGTATTTTATTTACAAGTGAAAGAAAGGAATTATCTTAACTTTGAAGAGTAATTGAAAAAATGACATTCACCTTGGAAGGAAAAGATTGAGTCCAGTAAGATTCTTGTAAATAAATATTGCTCAGTTCATTGTATTTGTATCCCTAGTGACTAATACAGCACATGTAGTTGATTATTAACAAATATTTGTTGAGTAAATAATTCATAACTATCACTTAGGCATGACCAGTCTCTATCTCCAAACTAGCATCCTATTCTCATTGAATAGGGTTAAAAAAACAATTTGGGGAAAGAGAGATTGTATACAACATGATATGATAAAGGAAATATCTTACTATTTTATTGCTGTACTTAATCTTAGCCTCCAGATGTCCTCAGCAGTGTAGTGTTCTGAAAGAGACAGGCAGAGTTGAACTGGATCTGGGGTGCTGATGATTTTGTGGTCCAATAAAAAATAGCTCATTTATATAGTGCCCTATTTACAACTTAAAAAGTTGCTGTCTCCCTAGCTACTCTTTGGGGTATAATATGTATTATAGTTCCTATTTTCCAGATGACAAGACTGAAGCTGAGAAAGATTAAGTGACTTGTACTACATCTTAGTTAATTAGTGCTACAGTCAAGACAAAAATCTGATTTCTTGATTCCCAGATTAATGTTCATTTTTGTATTCATAAGTTACCACTGAATCTGCCTTCCCTTTTACTACGCTTACTAAACTATGTCCATTCATATAGGATTCCAAATCACAGCTTAAGAACCTAGGATCTATTTGATTGGAATGTAAGCTCTATGAGAGCAGAAATGGCTTCACTTTTTTACTTGCATCTCTGGAGGTGGGAACTATGTTTTGTTTACAATAAGTACGTAATAAATGTTTTTTATTCATTTTTTCCTGTTTAATTGCTACACATATTTAAACCTCAAACTCAATGCCACATTTATGTAACAGAATGAAAGCCTGCCTTGATCTACTCTATCCTAACCTCCAATGTCAGTTTCAATTTGTCTCTTTGATGTCATATAACATTTTGTTTTATAAATCCCTAAATGTGTATTAAGAGATACAGTACAGTGTAGAGCCCAGTTTCTTAAACTGTGGATCTTTACCCCTTATGAGGTCTTGTAACTGAATGTGGAGGTTGTGAAATTATGATTTATTATCAGTAAATGTTTCATTCGTATACCTATTTTGTAAATAAATCTTATAAATATAAGTTTATATTTATAAATATGAAAATTTTACATATCTGGGATAAAAAATTTTTAGGCAAAAAAGAAGTTATGAGTGGAAAAAGTTTAAGAAGCCCTAGTGTAGAGGACAGAGATCTTCACAGTTTAAAGACCTAGATTCAAATCCTACCTCTGACACATATCAGCTGTGTTACCTGGGCTGGCAATTTAGGAATTATACTAAACTCTTTATTCTATCTCAGCTCTTTATCCCATCTACTGCCTATTGATTTCACTTTCATATCACCTCTCCCATACATTTTTTATTCTTTTCTAATAATGTCACCACTGTAGTGCTGACCCTTATCATCTCATGCCTGATCGATTGCAATATCCTGCTGACTAGCTTTCCTATCCGAAATCTCTCCCCATTTTGTGAATTCAATACTTTTCAGTTTCCAATTTAAGAGTCTCAGTTGCCTAAGGTAATGAAAGGTTAAATGGCATGGCTTCAGTCAATCAAAAAATTATTATTCTCCTATTATGTGAGAGGCATTGTGCTATGCTTTAGGTGATAAAAGAAAGGTAAAAAACAGTCCCTGATTTCAATGAGCTCAGCAGAAAGGAAGAATTGAGGAGATACCAGTAAAATTTTCCTATAGGAGGAGGGATTTTAGCTGGGACTTGAAGAAAGACAGGAGGTGGAGATTAGAAGGGAGAACACAGTGAGAGATAGAATGTTTGGTCAAGGAACAGCATGTTGTGGATTGCAGATTAGGTAGGGGCAGCTAGGGGGTACAGCTGATAGTTTCCATGTTTGGAACCTGTAAAACTCATCTTCCTGAGTTCTAATCTGGCCTCAGACACTTACTGAGTGACCCTAGGTAAGTCACTTAACCCTGATAATCTCAGTTCTCCATGTGTAAAATGAACTGGAGAAGGAAATGGCAAACACTTCCAGTATTTTTGCCAAAAAAAACCCAAATGGGATCATGAAGTCACCACAACTAATCAAAGTGACTTAACAACAACAAAGAAAGAGACAGAGATACAAAGAGAAAGAGAAAGAAAAGGCATAAGGTCTAAAGAAGATTGGAAAGGTGGTGGTGATGGGTCAGGTTGTGTATTCTTTATTTCCCCATTCTTCTTTCAGCTTTTATGAGATTGGATGGGAAAAGGTTATAAGAAACACTTAAGTTCTTCTACAGATTTAAATCAAATAAAATATCAAAGTATGTGATCCTAGTAAAGATGATGAGAGACTGGATTTTTTGAAGAGGCAGAAATTTTGTAAAATTTGAGGAGAAACTAGAGCCCAGACATGAATCTATATTCTACTTCTAGGTTATAATGACAAAAAGATAAGGATATAAAAGGTTTATGGAAGATCAAGGATGATTAGGGAGTTCAACCTGAAAAGACAGATTCAAGAGAAAGAAGGGAGGTTAGTGGCAAGATCACACAAGCTAAGTGAAATAATTGGTATAAGCAAATTAAAAGACTGGATTGGTTGGCAGAAGAAATGGTAAAACAGAACAATTCTGTGGCTATGTGTTGTCTTTATATATTATCCTCCAGCAGGTAGGACACCACACTTGCATTTGGAACCAGGAAAACAAAAATCAGAATCAAATGTATGAGGCTACAAAAAAAGCTTCTACAACAGAAAATTAGGACCAAAGCCTATGAAAAATATGGTGGTAGTCATCTGAAAGAACTGAAAGAAAACTTTTCTCACCTTTTGTCCATTTCCTGTATTTTTCCTCCATATGTCTACTTTTTTTCTTGAAGAAAACAAGACTTGATAACTGTGAAATGAGAAGAGATGGTTTATCCTCTGAACTAAAGAACTGATTATCATCACAAATAGTCATATCCTTATCTGAAAGTCTTAAAAATTATTTTGTTCTCAGAAATATAGCTTTGAATGTACTTAAGTTTTAAGTATCCTAACTTTAGAACCATCTTCCTCATCATTGGAATATGGGTAAAGGTAGTGTTTATAGGACTCCACCCTCCCCTACTTTTATCTTTAAAGAAAGGACCTAATGAATTCATTTTTATTTATGAAAAAATCTTAATGCTAAGTAACTAGTCACATGTTATAATTAGCTAATTTTAGTAATATTTTAAAGGTACAGAAAGCTTAAGCATAATGAATGAAGCATGGGTAAGGAGAATTTCACATTTTATCACCAAGTCAAAATAATTATTTATTGGACAGAATGGCCTAATTTAAATCAAATTACCTGAGACCAAAATTAATATTGGTTTTATTTTCCAGAATAACACTCTGAAGACCAGATACCACCACCCACTCATTCTCCAAGAAATTGTCCTGTATACATTTACATAGTTTTTAAGTTTCATATTTTTTAAGATTGCTTTGAAGATTCAGTGACAATTCTATGGTCACAAAATTAAAATTCTTTCTCATTTATCTTCATAACAAGCAGGTAATTCTGTTATTATTCCCATTTTTCAGCTTAGAAATTTGAAGCTTAGGAAAGTTAAATGACTTGCCCAGGGTCACAAAGCTGGTAAATGTATAAAGCTGGATTTGAATTCAGGTGTTTTTGAATTCATTATTCTATCCATTGTACAATTTAGTTGCAATAAAATGATAAAATGAAAAAAACAATGTGAATTTCTTTACAAACCTTAAAGTTCTATACAAATATTATTATTTTTTATGAAATCAGAATTTGACATCAGAAATCTAGATCATCTAGGTTTTTTCTAAAACTTTAAGCAATAATCTCAAGATGGTATTCCTCCTGTCTGAACCACTTTCTTTAAAAGTCCCTCACCATTATGAGCTTCAAAAGAATAGGAAATATAATCAAAGATTTCAGGGACTTTGGCTAGACCAATTCCAGCTTGCTATTATGGCCACAAATCTCCCCAATAGGAGGACACAAAAGTAATGATGATTTCCCAACTGAGAATAAAGAAAACAATGGAAAATAAGATTGCCTATCTATGACAATGTATTTAACCATTAGGTCTCTATTCTCAATAGGAGACCAGAAGTCATCCTGACATCATAGAACATAATCTGTCCATTGTCCAGAGTGGTACCACTTATCTTTGGGGACCAGTAAATGCAGGATAGATTCAGAAATGGTCCCATTTTATGACCTCTACTATTTTACAGCATATAAATAGTTCCAACTTATAACTGTACTAGACACCGGCTTTTCTGTGGGTTTCCATCAACTGGAATGAATTTGCACATAAGTAAAGCTAAAAATGTTTTTGTGGAGCCTTCAGCTATAAGGTAAGAAAGAAGCAACAACCTTACACTTCACTGAATTTCCTTGATTATTATGGAATTTAAATCACATTTTCATATATATCTAAAGGAAAAGGAATTCAGACTCCAAGAAAACAGTCTATCAAGAAAAGGAAATTCTCTTCTCTTCTCTTCTCTTCTCTTCTCTTCTCTTCTCTTCTCTTCTCTTCTCTTCTCTTCTCCTCTCTTCTCTTCTCTCTCTCTCTCTCTCTCTCTCTCTCTCTCTCTCTCCCTCCCTCCCTCTTTCTCTTTCTCTCTCCCTCTCCCTCTTCTTCTCCCTCTCTCTCTCTTCCTCTTTCTCTATCTCTCTCTCTCTTCCTCTTCTCTCTCTCTCTCTCTTTCTCTCTCTCTCTCTCTCTCCCCCTCCCTTTTCACTCCCTCCCTCCTCCCCCAATTTCTTTTTCTCTCTCTATGTGCCCTAGACAAATGTGACCTATGTGACTGTGATAAATTCTGTTGGGCAAATTCTTTGCAAGATATGCCATCAAAACAAACCCTTGTTTTTATTTCCTAGAGGGTTGGAAATAAGTAAGAAAACAGCCTCAGAAAAATGTAACAAAGTCCAAGTTATGAAAATAAAACATAGGTCCCCAAAGGCATTTATCATATACTTTTTTTGGTTTGTAGTTTCTTAGTAAGTACTTTCTGAATGTATGAATGATTTCTTATAATTATTTCTGAATTGAAACCAAGTTAATAATTGTTGAGTTTTTTTTTTCCTCCTCAAATATTGCCTTAGGAAAAATCTCTTCTAAGCACAGTGTTTAGCAAGTGGTAGGCATGTTTTAAAATGATGGTTGCTTATTTCACCTACCATCAAGCTCAAGCTTCCAGAACTTTCTTTCACCCACTGTTGCTCCCAAAAGAATTTCTAAAATACTTGCTTCCTGGGGACCTCTGGAAATGCAGACTTTTTTTCTCCCTTGCTTATCCCTGATCCTAATGGCCTTCTCAGTGGTAAGATCTTCAGAAACTAGGAAATTCAGATGTTACCAAGAGAAGGAAACTAGGTCAGACCTTAGTTTCTAAGGGGCTTATCCAGTAGGGAAAAAGGAAAATATTGATGAGTTTCCAACAGATATTACCTAGAGAGAGGAAAACCAACCCCTAGCCAGTTGTCTGAAAGAGGAAATTAACACTCTATTCTGAAATTATTGTGTTCTCAGGGGAAAAAAAGTAGAAAATGCTTCATCAAATACCTATAGCATACTTGAGTCATGAGCCCTCTGTCCCAAAGAAGGACCTTGTCCCTTGATGTCAGTATCTCTGACCTCACAAAGCCTTTAGCTGTCCATTATTTACACTATCCAGCTCCTTTGGTGCAAGATTCTGTCAGTGCAAGACTCAGGACTGGTCCAAATATACTCTACCTTGGACTACTGTTTCCCAAATTTAACATAATTCATCCCCTCCACATCTAAGTTTACCAGAATACTTTTTTTTTCTCCAGGGCCCCTCAAGTCCCTTTTCATTCAAGAACTTTTATCTGATCCTTTCAGTTGCTAAAGTTTTCTCCATTCTCAAGTTACTTTGTGTTATAATTACTTTCACACAAATTTCACTTCCAAGTAGAAAGTAATCTTGAGGAGAGATGTTGTTATGATTTTGTTGTTGTAGCCTAACACCTAACATGATGTCTACTACAATTTATAAAATGTTTGTTGAATTAAAATACTCATGTCCTTTGGACCCTACCAAGTGGATATTGGTAAAATCCTTTTTGATATCCTTTGAAAAGCTTAAAACTATTGATCTTTTTGTTCTTTCTCAATTTCTGAGGGCACATAGTATTGATGTCATCAAAAATGAGAATTAATTCTATCGAGCTTATAAATAGAATTATACATAATAGAGAAATTCAGTATTATTCTGTAGCCAATTGGTGGTACTATATGGCAAAGTTGGCTGAATAAAAGGAAAAAAAAAACAAAAAGAGATTTCATTTCTTTTTGTCGTTTTTGCTTGGTTGGTTTTGGGGGAAGAGTTAGTGATAATGGTGGATATGGGTTCTATATTTTCCTACATCAGTTTCTGGGGTGGGTGAATATGGGGAATATGGGAGGGAGGATATTTTCTGTTCCCTTGGTATTATGGGCCAGAACTTTGAATTTCAAACAAAGGATTCTTACAAGGTACTAAGTCAGTGGAATTGATAGAGACAATAGTTATCTAATTTAGGATAGTTCAGTATGATTGATTTAATCCTACAAGGAGATGTTATGGGCCAGAACTTGAAACAAGGTACTAAGTGGAATTGAGGAGACAATGGTTAAATCTAGCTTAGCATTGATTTAATCCTACAACAAATAATTGTTTCCTAGTGACATAATGATTAAATGATTAGTTTATACTCTGTGTATAGCATATAAGCTAGAGCCTTTCAGGGCCATAAAGGATAAGCGCACTAGAAGATCTCAGAGGCTGAGACAGATTCATTCCATCATCCACCATTGTGGTGGCTGGAGGCTGAAGCACAAACCTTTGGATTCAAAGAGATTCAGAGGGCAGAGAAGGAGGCAGGGGCTCAAGCACACAAAACCAAGGAGAGAGAAAGGCCTCCAAAAACTAGCCAAGTCCCAAGTGAAGTAGACAGGACTTTGAAGGAGACATTAAAGGATTTGGACTTTAATACCTGGCTGCATTTGTGGTGATTACTGAACTGAAACGAAGGCTGCCTCCAGAGTCCCTAAGCAAACCTCAACAGAGAACATTACATTTTAGAGAGAGTATTATTTTTTGGTGCCAGAACGTGGTACCAATAACCTTCATCTATGACCCAGAAATTGGGGCAAGTACAAAAATAGACAAGGAAACTTTGTTAAGGGCTAAAGTAGCATTTCAGCTAAAATGGGACAGATATTTAGAAAACAGCCTTCTTTTTCTCTCAAGGAAAATGTGTCAAAAGCTTGGTCAGACTGATAAAACATCAAGATTTAATTGTAACTTGGGAGCAGATCATTGAACTTTTAGAAACAGTACAGTACACATTTCCTTGGTTCTCTAAGGAAAAAGAATTGGATCTAGAGGAGTGGAAATTAGTAGGGGAGCAACTATGTCAATTCTACAGTGATAATGGGCCTGACTCAATTTCCAAAGATATACTTTATACATATAATTTAACACAATTGGCTTTAGGAAATTATATAAGTATTAGAATAAGAAAAAAAGAAGAAAGAACAGGAGGGGGAGGATACTGACAAGCTAAGTGAAAAGGATGAAAAATTAGACAAGAAAGGATTTAAGTACAATTCTGAGTGTGGTCCTTCACAGCAGACACCATTAAGGCATTTCCCAGACTCTGACCTACTTCCCTCAATTAACCCTTCATGGGTAGAGGGAGAAGGAGGAGGAGCAGAGGCAGTAACACAATTAGCACCACCTATGAAGAAGCAGCCTATGACAAGATTACAAAAGGCATTGGTTAAGGCTAAGAAAGAAGGACAGGCTATATCTGATTTAATAAATGCATACCCTGTGGTTGAAGAGCTTGACTCTTCAGGTCAACAAAGGAGAAGATCCACTCCTTTTGGTCTGGAAAAAATTAAGGATTTGAAAAAGGGTTGCATTCTTTATGGGCTACATCATCTTATGTGAAGATGTTACTAGATAATTTGGCTTATGAAATCTTACCACTAGTGATTGGAAATCCATATCAAGGACATATTTAGAATCTGGACAAAAATTGTTGTGGCTTTTGGGGTATCATGAATTATGTAGATTTCAAGTCCTATGCAATAAGCAAACTGGAGTTAACATACAGATCACCTTTGACCAACTAGCAGGTGAATGTCAGTACACAGACAATTCAGCACAGACTAATTACCCCATAGCAGCTTATAAATAAATTGCACCTGCTGCAATAAAAGCTTGGGATACCCTCCTAGGGAAAGATCGAAGGGAAGCCATCACAAAAATAGAGCAAGGTCCCAATGAACCCTTTGTTGATTTTGTGGGACGTTTGCAAACAGCTGTCACAAGAACCATTGTAGAAAATGCAGCTATAGAAATGATAAGACAACTGGATAAGGAAAATGGTAATGAAGTTTGCAGAAGAATTATATGGGGACTACACAAAGATGCTCCTTTAGGGAAGATCATAAGACGCTGTGCCACAGTGGGCACAAATGCTATTATACCCTGACTATGATGAACATGGGAAGACAGGGTCCCTCTTGGCAAAGGACTTCTAGAGAAACTCGTCAATGTTTTCAGTGTGGAAAAATAGGACATCTGATAGCCCAATGTAGGTATAGAGATAAATGAGAAGACAGGATGAGAGAAGACCCAAAACCCTATGTCCAAAATGCAACCAAGGTTTCCACTGAGCCTCAGAATGTAGACTGACCCAGGGAAATGAGAGGCAGGGCTCAGTCCCAAGATATCATAAAAAAGACAGGTGGGGCATGATGGCAGCTGAGGTTACACCTTTAGAAGTTCAGGATTCTGATAGGATCAATTAACCAAAAAGCAATCAGATGGCAGAAAGGGATATGTGATCAATCAGCAGGAAAGCAATCAAATGGAAGAAAGGGATTATAGCTCCAATGTAATTGCCAGGTAATGAGGAGAAATCCAGAAAGTGGTAAATAGAAGGGACTAGATAGGTTAACTGCTTGGGAGAAACGGGTTGCTTATATTTCTATAGATGGAGAAGGAAACAGATAGGTGTCAACAAGAACCTGGAGAGAGACAGAAAAAGAGAAAAATCTCAAAACAAAGGAGAAGACCTAAGAACAAAATCTGCAGGAATCACTGGATTCCCTAACACAAGATGAGACTATTGCAGAACTTCAAAACTTGCAGGAATTATTGGATTCCTGGCACATGAAGTAACAGACAATGGATTCCTTTATGACTATTTCTAGGACTTATGGACATATATAATTCCTCATGTTGATTCATGTTATTTGTTACATCACTACTAGCCTGTGTTATGTTACTATGTGCTTTATGTAATTTATGTAATTATGTGTAATACCTCCCATATAGATAGATTTATGTATACTTGTTTTAATAGTAAAACTCTTCAGAAACCTGCGAATCTGATTTGATTTCCCATTTCCTTTGGTATTTTCATCTCTCTTCCTAAGACATCAGGGAGGGCATGATCACCTCCTTTTATAGTGTTTTCACCCCTTTTTTGAGCAGTTAGGAAAGGTGTGATCACCTCCTTTTTGGGGGTTCTCATCTCCTTGAGAAGTCAGAGAGGTCATGACCACCTATGTTCTAAAACAAAAGAAAGTGGGAGATGTTATGGGCCAAAACTCTGAACTTGAAACAAAGGATTCTTACAAGGTACTAAATCAGTGGAATTGATAGAGACAATAGTTTTCTAATTTAGCTTGGCTCAGTAGAACTGATCTAATCCTACAAGGAGATGTTATGGGCCAGAACTTGAAACAAGGTACTAAGTGGAATTGAGGAGACAATGGTTAAATTTAGTTTAGCGTTGATTTAATCCTACACCAAATAATGGTTTCCTAGTGATATAATGATTGATTTGTACTCTGTGTATAGCATATAAGCTAGAAACTCTCAGGGCCAGAAAGGACAAGTGCACTAGAAGCTCTCAGAGGGTGAGACAGATTCATTCCATTTGCTTTGTGGTGACTGCAGATTGAAGCACAAACCTTTGGATTTGGAGAGATTCAGAAGGCAGAAAAAGAGACAAGAGCTCAAGCCCATGGAACCAAGGAGAGAGGAAGGTCTCCAGAAAACTAGCTGAGCCCCAGTTGAAGGACTTTGAAGGAGACATTAAAGGATTTGAACTTTAACACCTGGCGGCCTCCAGAAACCCCAAGGAAACCTCAATAGAGAACATTACATTTCAAAGAGAGTATTACACCTCTGTACCCTTTTTAAAAGACCGGGCTTTCTCCAACATGGCCTAGCATGGTTTCATAGCAGAAAGGTGGGATTCAGAATCTTTTGTCTTTTATCAAGAAGGTAATAAGCATCTCTGTCCCATCAAGCAGTCATATGGAAGATCCTGTTAGTCAAAAACTCAAGGACTTCAAAAACGGTATATATTCCTGGCCCATAGTACATATTATCTAGTGTACCCTGCTGGTCTATAGTGTATACTCATAGTACAAAGTGTACACTCAAGTACATAGTATATATTACTCATAGTATATAGTACTTTTGGATTACTCAAAAGGCTCTTTGCTCAAATGTAAGAAAGAGACAGAATTGGCAATGGAAAGTGATTGTTTCCTGCTGTAGAAATTATGTTCTATTTGTTTCTTCATTATTCCAGAAGAAACAGGTCATCACTATGTAGCTCAGAACTACTGTGATAAAGACATTGAAGGCATTCTCATAGACAGTGAAGTCCTCTGAAGAGAAAATACTGGTGAGTAGAAGCAGGACCACTTTTCCTGGAGAGTGAGGCCCAAGTTGAGGAGCCTCATAGCCAAAGCAGGGTGAAGGGCAGCTCTTGTAATAGTTCCATAAAGGCCATCAAGAAGTTAGAGTTCAAACCAATGCAGAGACTCCAGATGTATCTCTGGGGCTGTGCTCATGGATGGAAGGTACTTGAGCACCTTCACCAGTCTAACCCTCTGTGGGTGGATGTAGTCTCTATGAAGTGAAAGAACAGGGACCAGATGATGCAAAAGAGAAAGGCCAAGAGAGAGTAGGAGATAATAGCCACAACCATACCAGAGAAGCTCAGACAGACCACTATTCCATCCCACTTCAGAAGTAGTAAGCCTTGGTACAGTTTTTTTGGGCCCCAATAGCAGAGGTCCAGAGGCAATAAGGTATTCTGTTCTTTTCACTTGGAATTTTGAGGGCAATTAATACTCTTCCCAAGTCTTTCTTTCAACTTTCCCTTAGATATGACCTTTCTATGTCCCATGTCTCTACTAACTGCTGATTCTAGAACAGGGAGATATCTTTGAATTTCCTAGAGACATGAATTTTGTTTTTACCACCTGTATTTTTCTGTCATCTGTTTATATATAACTCAATTGCTTAGGATGGGGTAGGGTTGGGGAGGGAAGAGAGATAGCTTCTTACTTAGGATTTGAGAACTTTTCCTTGTTTTTAATATTTTGATAAGTGTTTCAATATGTCTATGTATTTTAATTATAAATTTAAAACTATTATTCCAAGAAAGAGTCCATGTTCCCTAGAGTGAATGTATCTAGGGAATGTGAGTTACATGTCACAAAAAAGTGATACAAGAGATTAATTTCCTCTAATTAGGTACTTTTAAGACATATTGATAAAATAAATTTAAGTAAGATTTCCTGGTGATTTTAATTCAAAGTTCCCAAATTGGGATACAAAAAAATTAGCTATTTTTTTTATTTAATAGCCTTTTATTTACAGGATATATACATGGGTAACTTTACAGCATTAACAATTGCCAAACCTCTTGTTCCAATTTTTCACCTCTTACCCCCCCCCCCCCTCCCCTAGATGGCAGGATGACCAGTAGATGTTAAATATATTAAAATATAACTTAGATACACAATAAGTATACATGACCAAAACATTATTTTGCTGTACAAAAAGAATCAGACTCTGAATTATTGTACAATTAGCTTGTGAAGGAAATCAAAAATGCAGGTGTGCATAAATATAGGGATTGGGAATTCAATGTAATGGTTTTTAGTCATCTCCCAGAGTTCTTTTTCTGGGCATAGCTAGTTCAGTTCATTACTGCTCCATTAGAAATGATTTGGTTGATCTCGTTGCTGAGGATGGCCTGATCCATCAGAACTGGTCATCATATAGTATTGTTGTTGAAGTATATAATGATCTCCTGGTCCTGCTCATTTCACTCAGCATCAGTTCGTGTAAGTCTCTCCAGGCCTTTCTGAAATCATCCTGTTGGTCATTTCTTACAGAACAGTAATATTCCATAATTTTCATATACCACAATTTATTCAACCATTCTCCAACTGATGGACATCCATTCAGTTTCCAGTTTTTAGCCACTACAAAAAGGGCTGGCACAAACATTCGTGCACATACAGGTCCCTTTTCCTTCTTTATAATCTCTTTGGGATATAATCCCAGTAGTAACAAAATTAGCTATTTTAGACCAAAGGAACACATTTCTATCATGTTTATTTTTCTGTGTTACAAGTCATTCACTAGTCTTTTTCTTTCCAAGTCCTCTATATGCTACAAATAAGAGACATAAATGGAAAAGTTAATACTGATTGTAATTTTATATAATCAAGGCTAATCTGGGCATACCCAATTTGGGTTTATATGCACTTACCAAGTGCATGGGGGAAGACTTTCTTTCAGTTCCCACATCTTTAAAATTAGGAAGACTGAGCCATTCGTTGACTTTCTTTTTTTGCCATCCTTGGGTGTATTCTTCCCAACAACTTTTATCTACTGTTCTCAGTTTGGACTCCATGAGCTAGACTAGTGAAAGAGGAAGAACTTGCCCTATGCTTTTCTTAACCCCAACTCTGAGAAATGAATCTAGGAGTATTTGTTTTTATTTAAGTATTGTTTGTCTCACTTTCAGATGCCAGTGGTGATCTCCATGGTCTTAGAAGTTTGAGTTATGGGCAACAGTGGAGCCAGAATTACAGGAATGGTTATTCAATGAGTGTGAGATGCATGCAAGTCCAGGGAACCTGAGATTTGAGCCCAAGGTTGTAGTTTTGGATTTGGAATTGGGATAATTCTCTTTAAGATCTGAGATAAGCCATGAACTTTTAGCAAGTGTTATCTCCAATATGTAATATGGGAGTGTCATTATGTGGCTCAATAGGAAGCAGAAGAGACATCTCTAGAATCTTTTCCTCTTCCTTTTCCAAGGGAGAATTTAATTTCTGTCAGGAGGAGGAAGCAAGAGCTTGGGATCAGAAGCTTAGCTATTCTGCTCTTCTAAAAGAGTGTGGGTACCAAGTTAAATTATATCTATCCTCCTCTTTTAATTATTATTAGTCTATGAGGTATGGTTTTCAAAATTCAATATAATATCTGATTTCTGTTTTATTAATTGGGGGAGTACAGCACCTCAAGCTTCATATTAAAGCCTTGACCCTATTCCCACCAAATATGAATTGCACAATAAACTTACACAGGAAGTTGCAAAGAAATAAAATCAGTAGAAAAATAGAAATCAGAGAAAGTATACATAGGAAAATATGTTTCAGATAATATAGAGTGAAGGTTTTCTATTAAGAACAAAGTAACTCACAGACATGGTACTGATACCTAAACCAGGTAAGTTGAAAACAGAGAAAGAAAATTATAGACCAATCTCCCTAATGAATATTGATGCTAAAATCTTAAATAAAATGTTAGCAAAAAAGATTCCAGAAAATCATCCCCAGAATAATACACTATGACCAAGTAGGATTTATACCAGGAATGCAGGGCTGGTTCAATATCAGGAAAACTATTAACATAATTGACTATATCAATAACTAAATTAACAAAAACCATATGATCATCTCAATAGATGCAGAAAAAGCATTTGATAAAATTCAAAATCCATTCCTAATAAAAACACTTGAGAGGATAGGAATAAATGGACTTTTCCTTAAAATAGTCAGGCGCATATATTTAAAACCATCAGTAAGCATCATATGCAATGGGAGAAAAACTGGAACCTTTCCCAGTAAGATCTGGAGTGAAGCAAGGTTGCCCACTATCACCATTATTATTCAATATTTTATTAGAAATGCTAGCCTCGGCAATAAGAGCTGAGAAAGAGATTAAAGGAATTAGAGTAGGTAATGCGGAAACCAAACTATCACTCTTTGCAGATGATATGATGGTATACTTAGAGAACTCCAGAGATTCTATTAAAAAGCTATTAGAAATAATTCATAACTGTAGCAAAGTTGCAAGATACAAAATAAATCCCCATAAATCCTCAGCATTTTTATACATCACCAATAAAATCCAACAGCAAGAGATACAAAGAGAAATTCCATTCAAAATAAATGTCGATAGCATAAAATATTTGGGAATCTATTTACCAAAGGAAAGTCAGGAATTATATGAGCAAAATTACAAAAAACTTTCCACACAAATAAAGTCAGATTTAAATAATTGGAAAAATATTAAGTGCTCTTGGATAGGCCAAGGAAATATAATAAAAATGACAATACTCCCAAAACTAATCTATTTATTTAGTGCTATACCAACCAGACTCCCAAGAAAATATTTTAATGATCTAGAAAAAATAACAAAATTCATATGGAAGAACAAAAGGTCAAGAATCTCAAGGGAATTAATGGAAAAAAAATCAAATGGTGGCTTAGCTAGCTGTACCTGATCTAAACCTATATTATAAAGCAGCAGTCACCAGAACCATTTGGTATTGGCTAAGAAATAGATTAGTTGATCAGTGGAATAGGTTAGGTTCACAAGACAAAAGAGTCAACTATAGCAATCTAAAGTTTGACAAACCTAAAGATCCTAACTTTTGGGATAAGGATTCATTATTTGACAAAAACTGCTGGGATAACTGGAAATTAGTATGGCAGAAATTAGGCATGGATCTGCATTTAACATCATATACCAAGATAAGATCAAAATGGGTCCATGATTGAGGCATAAAGAACAAGATTATAAATAAATTAGAGGAACATAGGATAGTTTACTTCTCAGACTTATGGAGGAGGAAGAAATTTGTGACCAAAGATGAACTAGGGTCCATTATTGATCAAAAAATAGAAAAATTTTAATTATATCAAATTAAAAAGCCTTTGTACAAACAAAACTAATGCAAACAAGATTAGAAGGGAAGCAACAAACTGGGAAAACATTTTCACAGTTAAAGGTTCTGATAAAGGCCTCATTTCCAAAATATATAGAGAATTGACTCTAATTTATGAGAAATCAAGTCATTCTCCAATTGATAAATGGTCAAAGGATATGAACAGACAATTTTCAGATGATGAAATTGAAATTATTTCCACTCATATGAGAGAGTTTTCCAAATCATTACTGATCAGAGAGATGCAAATTAAGACAACTCTGAGATACCACTATACACCTGTCAGTTTGGCTAAGATGACAGGAAAAAATAATGATTAATGTTGGAGGGGATGCGGGAAAACTGGGACACTGATGCATTGTTGGTGGAGTTGTGCTGGAATTATGCCCAAAAAGTTATCAAACTATGCATATCCTTTGATCCAGCAGTGCTACTACTGGGCTTATACCCCAAAGAGATACTAAAGAAGGGAAAGGGACTTGTATGTGCCAGAATGTTCGTGGCAGCCCTGTTTGTAGTGGCTAGAAACTGGAAAATGAATGGATGCCCATCAATTGGAGAATGGTTGGGTAAATTGTGATATATGAATTTTATGGAATATTATTGTTCTGTAAGAAATGACCAACAGGATGAATACAGAGAGGCTTGCAGAGACTTACATGAACTGATGCTAAGTGAAATGAGCAGAACCAGGAGATCATTATATACTTCAACATCGATACTGTATGAGGATGTATTCTGATGGAAGTGAATTTCTTCAACAAAGAGATCTAATTCAGTTCCAATTAATCAATGATGGACAGAAGCAGCTACACCCAAAGAAAGAACACTGGGAAATGAATGCAATCTGTTTGCATTTTTGTTTTTCTTCCCAAATTATTTTTACCTTCTGAATGCAATTTTTCCTGTGCAACAAGAGAACTGTTCGGTTCTGCATACATATATTGTATCTAGGATATACTGTGACATATTTATAGGACTGCTTGCCATCTGGGGGAGGGGTGGAGGGAGAGGGAGGGGAAAGCTTGGAAAAGAATCAAGTGCAAGGGATAATGTTGTAAAAAATTACCCAGGCATGGATTCTGTCAATAAAAAGTTATAAAAAAAATAAAAATAAAGAAAAAAGTAACTCATCTAAAATGAGAGTCCGAGATCTCATCCAAGGGGAAGCTTCCCCAAAAGCTATAGTGCAGCAAGGTAGGGACAAGGAAATTACCAGTAACTCTCATGTTGGCTTTTTTCCTGGAATTTTTTTTTCCCAAAGTGGAGTTGGTCTTGTCCATTTTCTCCCACAGAGTTGGAAGTGAGAAGTGTCTGAAGAGCTTGAAGAGAACTGAAGAGCTCTCTTAGTCACAGAGCATTGTTCTCCATCCATACCCAAGGATTTGGAACTCAGGTTATAAACCTAATTCTTTTTCCCTCCCTAAGGAATGAAGTAGTAGAAAGGTAGGAGAAAGAAGAGAGAACTAAGTTTATTTATTTGTGATTATATTTTCTGAAGTAAATGTTGTGTAAAAGCTAATTTGATTGTTGGTGGCTAAAGGAACTGGTGTTCAGGAATCATTCACTACAATTGAAGGAACTCAATCAGTGGGATCTGAAGACATTTGCAGAGAACCTAGATACCCCAGAGAACTCTAACCTTCCTGATTTTCAGGAAGGTGGGGCCAAGGTAGTCAGTGTTATATGTGGGACCAAGTCAGGAATAAATTGATCCCTTCACTTTTGTGAGACCCCCGGGGGATATTCTCTGTCTGGAACTTCTGAATTTTGAAATACCCTAATTTTCTCACATCAACTTAATAGATATTAGGTTAGAAATGTACAGTTGATTTCTTTTCTCCAAGTGAATATCTCCTCAGAAATAATTCCACTTATTTAACTTTGTTTCTTTTGTTGACTAAGTACTATTATTTTTTATATTTTTTAATTTTATGAAGATTGGTATGTTCATATGTTTTATATTATTGAGTGCTTTGTAAGTATATTAAGTTGATGTGAGAAAATTGAAATTGCTAGAATACTGCTGTCTAATAGAAATGTTCATATTGTTCTTTCTGCATTTAAGCAGACAAACTATTTGCTTTTTATGATAGCAAAATGCCTTACAACTTCTTAGGGTATGAATGTCTATGTCTAAAATCCACAGGTAGTTTACATTCTTTGTTATATCTCTATCTGTCATCTTGCCCTATGACTGAGTTTACAATTCCATTTGGCTTATCACCTCTCATTTGCAAGGATACAGGAGAGAATGGGGAAGTTCCCTTTGGAATAAGAGATCTAGAGAAAATTGTCTAAAAGAAATTTGTGAATATCGCTTATTCTAAAAGAAACTCTAAAGAATTTTATTTTGTAGCAACTACCTACTATATGAACTCAAAAAGGAAATATTTCTTCCATAACACTACTACATGCCAGGCACTGAAATAAGAACTGGGGATACAAAAAGAGGCAAAAGAGTCTCTAACATCAAGGAACTCATAATCTAGTGGAAAGATAACAATAAAAACAAAGATATATATGTGTTCCTGTGTATAAACAAGCTTTTTAAAATATAAATGGCAGATAAGGTGAGATAAAGGCAGGAACTGTCCAACTTCTCCCCTAAACTACTCCAAATTCCTTTAAATACTGACTCTAAACAAACTTTAGAGCCTGGGAACACCCAAATAGACAAGAGTAGTAGAACGTTTTCCAGCTGCAGGCAATTTAGATGTTTCGTAGAAAAGATCTGCTACACAAGAGTGGGTGTCCAGAGTGCAGTACTAGAGCAGGCTGTGTGAACATAACATAACTCAGCCCCAGATCCACCCAAATCTGTCTCCAGATCAATCCCAGTCAGACCTCTGAATCAGCAGCAATACTGATGATTTCCAGACGTCTCAGCTCAGAGATGCTAAAGAAGATGTGGAAAGTCAACAGAAAAGGAATCAGATGGGATGGGAGCCCAAGGCACATTCCTTGCATAGGCGGCACCAGTACAGCCCTGGCCCCAGCCCCTGCCCAGAAACCAGCATCACTGAAGTGGGATCTCTAAATTATCAGTAGTGCTTTTGAATCTCTTGGTCTAGAAACAGCAAAAAGAACTCAGACAGTCAGTGAAGAGAGTCTGTGGCAACAGGATGGGAGTCCAGTGTGCAGTCCCAGTTCAGGCAGTCCTGATCCCAACCCTGGGACCCCAGTTTCAGCAAAGAAGTACTTTAACACACTAAATCTTACACTTACACTGGGTCAAGGACATTCCTAACAGCTCCAGGGCAGCAAAGAGTGCTTGTGATCAGCTTCCTAGAAGAATTTCTGAAAACAAATGCACAAAACCTCTGAAGCTTGGGACAGTGCAATAGCCACCCTGGAAACAGAACTCCACTTTAACAAAGAGTTAAAAGCCAAGTAATAGGCTAGGAAAATGAGCAGATAAAAATAGTTTCTGACCACTGGCAGTTATTATGATGACAAAGAAGATCAAAATACATTCAGAAGATGATAATAAGGTCAAAGTTCCTATATCCAAAGCATCCAAGAAAAATAAGAATTGGTCTTAGACCATGGAAGAGCTCAAAAGAGATTTCAAAAATCAAGTAAGAGAGATAGAGGGAAAAAATAGGAAAAGAACTGAGAGTGGTGCAAAAGGAAATGCAAAAAGCTAATGAGAAAAATGCCTTAAAAACAAAATTGGCCAATGGGCAAAGCAGGTACAAAAGCTCACTGCGGAAAATTATTCCTTAAAAATAGAATTGAGCTAATGGAAGCAAATGTGAGAAATCAAGATACAATAGAGCAAAACCAAAAAAATGAAAAAATTGGTGGAAAATATGCAATGTCTCATTGGAAAAACAACTGGTCTATAGATCCAGGAGGGATCATTTAAACATTATTGGTCTACCTAAAAATCATGATCAAAAAAGAGCCTGGATATCATTTTCCAAGAAATTGTTAAGGAAAACTGTGCTAATATTCTAGAACCAGAGTGTAAAATAGAAATTGAAAGACTCTACTGAACACCTCCTGCAAGGGATCTCAAAATGAAAACTCCCAGGAATATTATAGCCAAATTCTGGAACTCCCAGGTCAAGGAGAAAATATTGCAAACATCCAGAAAGAAACAATTCAAGTATAGTGGAGACACAGTCAAGACAGCACAAGATTTAGCAGCTTCTAAATTAAAGGAAAATTACCAAAAGTTTCTAAAGGGATACATAGGCCTTGAGTGTGTTTTAGTAATAATTGAACTGGATCAAGGATTACTTGTAATATTGCATTAATGATTATACAATTATAATTGCAATTGAATTAATAATTGTGGCTCTTGTAGAAGATCCTTAGTTGTAAAATTCTATCTAAACTCAAGCACCAGCAGTTCTGGTACATTATTTAGAGCACACACCCAACAACCTTAGGGCTACTTCATAAAATTGG
Organism: Sarcophilus harrisii; assembly: GCF_902635505.1. NCBI lineage: Eukaryota > Metazoa > Chordata > Mammalia > Dasyuromorphia > Dasyuridae > Sarcophilus > Sarcophilus harrisii. Next base: position 188,648,447 of record NC_045428.1, read on the forward strand.
GGGAGAGGGTTTCCAAGGGAGTTATATTATGACTATTATACTGACTAAAAAGACTATCCATCTAGCCATGTCATCTTATCCTACGCTTGACTATGAATATCATTATTTTGACCATTCTAGTGGGTTTGTGTGGTGTTCCTCTTTTTTATAATATAATGAATGGTTCTTTGGGAACAGGTTTCTTGGGGAGGTTTTCTGGAGGCAGCCTTAGTTTCAGTTCAGAGTAATAATCACCATACAGCCATCTGATAAAATCCAAATGTTTATTTTCTCCTTCCAAGTCTTGTCTCCTTGCCTTGGGCTGGGCAGTTTTCTGGAGAGCCTTTCAGACCAGCCTTGGTCTCAGTGGAAGAAGTGCAGGAGGGCAGCCACCATGGTCGTGTGAGATGAAGTGAATGAATCTGGTTCCGCCTCCTAAAGTGGGCTTGTGGGCTTCTGTATCTCCCAGAGTTCTCTGTGTCTGTCCCAGAATGCCCTTTGGCCCTGGGAGCGTCTTGCTTACATGTGCTCTCTAAAGGTGTGAACACAAGCATTGTTTCTATCAGTTCCACTTAGTACTTTGTTTCAAGTTCTGGCCCATAACATCTCCTTGTAAGATCAGATCAATCATACTGAACCATGCTAAATTAGATAATTATTGTCTCTATCAATTCTAATGACTTAACAGCTTGTAAGGATTCTAACATCTCTGCTTTCTTTTGTTTTAGAACATTATTGGTCATGACCTCCCTAACTTCTCAAGGAGGTAAGAACCCCCAAAAGAAGGTGATCATGCCTTCTCTGACTACTCAAAAAAGAAGTGAAAACACCATAAAAAGAAGGTGGTCACACTCTTCCTAACATCTCAGGAAGAGAAATGAAAACACCAAAGGAAATGGAAAATCAAATCAGATTAGTGGGTTTCTAAAGGAGCTCACTTGATTTTATTTATTTATTTTTTTTATTTAATAGCCTTTTATTTACAGGATATATGCATGGGTAACTTTACAGCATTAACAATTGCCAAACCTCTTGTTCCAATTTAAAACGTTATTTTGCTGTACAAAAAGAATCAGCCTCTGAAATATTGTACAATGTTAAGTACATTAAAATATAAATTAGATACACAATAAGTATACATGACCAAAACGTTATTTTGCTGTACAAAAAGAATCAGCCTCTGAAATATTGTACAATTAGCTTGTGAAGGAAATCAAAAATGCATGTGGGAATAAATATAGGGATTGGGAATTCAATGTAATGGCTTTTAGTCATCTCCCAAAGTTCTTTTTCTGGGCATAGCTGGTTCAGTTCATTACTGCTCCATTGGAAATGATTTGGTTCATCTCGTTGCTGAGGATGGCCAGGTCCATCAGAACTGGTCATCATATAGTATTGTTGTTGAAGTATATAATGATCTCCTGATCCTGCTCATTTCACTCAGCATCAGTTCGTGTAAGTCTCTCCAGGCCTTTCTGAAATCATCCTGTTGGTCATTTCTTACAGAACAGTAATATTCCATAATATTCATATACCACAATTTATTCAGCCATTCTCTAACTGATGGACATCCATCCAGTTTCCAGTTTTTAGCCACTACAAAAAGGGCTGGCACAAACATTTGTGCACATACAGGTCCCTTTCCCTTCTTTATAATGTCTTTGGGATATAATCCCAGTAGTAACACTGCTGGATCAAAGGGTATGCACAGTTTGATAACTTTTTGAGCATAGTTCCAAACTACTCTCCAAAATGGTTGGATTCATTCACAACTCCACCAACAATGCATCAATGTCCCAGTTTTCCCGCATCCCCTCCAACAATCATCATTTTTTTTCCTGTCATCTTAGCCAATCTGACAGGTGTGTAGTGGTATCTTAGAGTTGTCTTAATTTGCATTTCTCTGATTAATAAATGACTTGGAGCATCTTTTCATGTGACTAGAAATAGTTTCAATTTCTTCATCTGAGAATTGTCTCTTCATATCTAAAGGAGCTCACTTGAAACAGGTATACATAAATCCATCAATATGGGAGGCATTACACATAATTACATAAGCACATAGCAATATAACACAGACTAGTAGTGATGTAACAAATAACATGAATCAACATACAGAATTATACATGTCCATAAGTCCTAGAAATAGTCCAAAAGGAATCCATTGTCCATTAGTTCATGTGTCAGGAATCCAATAATTCCTGCAAGCTCTGAAGTACTGCAATAGTCTCATCAACAATTTTTCATCTCAAGGAATCCAATGATTCCTGTTGGTTTTTGTTCATCTTGTGTTAGGGAATCCAATGATTCCTGAAGATTTTAAAGTTCTTTTAACAGTCTCATTGTCAGCCATGCTCTTTCAGTGTCAGATGTTTCTTAAATCTTCTCCTTTGTTTTGAGGTTTTTCTCTCTTTCTGTTTCTCTCTGATGAACAAGGTGAATACAGCTCGTTGGCACCCATCTGATTCCTTCTCTATCTGTAGGAATACAAGTAAACCTTCTCTCCCAGGCAGTTAACCTATCTAATTCCCTTCTATTTCCCCCTTTTGTGATTTCTCCTCATCATCTGGCAATTACATTGGAGCTGTTTGCACTAGACACTGCCCTATTGGTTTAAAAAGCCTGTATTCTCCCCAACTGTAATCTCTTTCTGCTATCTGACCATTTTTAGGCTGATTGATCACATCAGAGTCCTGACCTTCTGAAGACTCTCTGTGTGTAACATCAGCTGCTATCATGCCCCACCTGTCTTTTGATTGATATCTTGGAGCTGGGCTCCACCTCTCATTTCTCTGGGTCAATCTACATTCCAAGGCCCAGTGAAAGCCTCGGTTGCATTTTGGACATGGGGTTTTGGGTTTTATTCCCTCACCCTGTCCTCTCACTCTATCTCTGTATCTATATTGGGCTCTCAAATATCCAACTTTTCCACACTGAAAACATCGATGAGTTTCTCTAGAAGTCCCTTGCCAAGAGGGACCCTGTCTTCCCATATTCATCATATTTTGGGTATAATAAGCATTTGTGCCCACTGTGGCACAGTGTCTTATGATCTCCTCTAAAAGAGCATCTTTGTCTAGTCCCCATATAATCCTTTTGCAAACCTCATTGGCATTTTCCTTAGCCAGATGTCTGGTTATTATTTCTGTAGCTGAATTATCTCCGATGGTTCTCGTTACAGCTGTTTGCAAACATCCCACAAAATCTTCAAAAAGTTCATTGGGACCTTGCTCTATTTTTGTGAAGCCTTCTCTTGATCTTTTTGTCCTGGGAGGGAACCCCAAGCTTTTATTGCAACCTTAGAAAGTTGCTCATACACTGTTATGGGATAATAAATCTGTTCTGAATTCTCTGCATACTGACCTTCACTAGCTAGTTGGTCAAAAGTGATTTGTCCAATAGCTCCTGTTTCCCTATTGCATTGGGCTTGAATTCTACATAATTCATGAAACTCCAAAAATCACAACAAATTTTGTCCAGGTTCTAAATATGTTCTAGCTATGGATTTCCAATAATTCAGGGTTAATTCTTTTGTTTCATTTTGTTTTGTATTCCTTTATGTTTTTTTTCTTATTTTGTTTGCTTTTTAAATAAAAAATGAAATTAATAGCATCTATATTATTTTCCTAGAAGAATTACTAAAAGTTTCATATAGTTTAGAGTTTGAGTGTGCTTGGAGTCCATCAAGTGTAATCCCTTCATTTCACAGATGAAGAAAATAAGACACAGATAAATTGTGACTTACTCAGTTTTAAGTTATTAAGTGTCTGAAGCAGGATTTGAATTTAAGTCTTCCTGACCTCAAGTCCAAAAGATTCCATTTACTTATATTACCTAATTATACGGTATAATATATACATATACATATATATATATATATTTGGATTTTGAATTTTTTTAATACTTTATATAGTCACTTATATTATTCAGAGATCTAACCAATCCTCTTAACTTTAAAATTAATAGAGACGGCAATCAGATTATGATTTAAATAGAAGAAGAAAACAAGGTATATGAGGGGGAGAGAGGGAGGTTGGGAATCAGAAGGTGTAATAGCAAACCCCATCCATATTTCCTTATATTTGCTATAGTCTTTTTCCAATGAGAGAGTATTTGTATAATTTATCTGCTACAGAATAATGCAGGAAAGGGGAGAGTAGTAAGTATTTGCTATGTTTAAAACTGGCTATAACCTAGAAAGAATCTTTTACTGAAGGGCAAGGAAAAAAACATAATTGTGTGATTTTTTGTATCAGTCATTATCTTGGGAATAATCAGCAACATTTTTCCTTCAAGTCTAAGATCAAGTCTTCGTTATTTTTATTGTGATAATTAATTGACATTATTTTAATTTAAACTGCAGAATTCAGTATGGAGTTCCTAAGACTAAACAATCCTAATGCTCATAAAAGCATACAGGCAGAACAGATGACTGGTATTTTTCCACTGTTAACTCTGTGCCAGCCAGATAAGGCTTGCTACTTTTTTACTGAATAATTTTTTGCTCTGCTGGAGGGGCTTTGAGTCATTCTCCTTATGGAGCATTAGCCAGTTAATATCAGATTGTCCTTTCGTGTTCCTGATAGGAAATTTCCAATACCGAAGCCTCCCTCATAACTGGTAGGTGACCTTCAAGGGCTTTTCTACTATATCTCAGTCTGATAAATAAAACCCTCCACTATACTTGGCACTGATTACCAATTCTAAACCAAATCTCTTCTTAGAGGATATAATCTTGCCACCTCAGTCCCTAACTTTAAGCATGTTTCCTTCCAATATATTTTCTTTGCTTTCAGCTGGAGTGTTTTTTGCATGTAGAGATAAACTTCTATTTGTTTATGTTGTCTAGTATATGTATATATTTTGTTTGCCTACCTTCAGTGTCACATAACAATAAAGCTTATGATTGTATCATTTTCCTCAGTACCAATTTGCTAGACATCCTAAACATAAGTATCATTTTTATCCTGAGCCATGAGGCCAAATAAACCAATTATCAACCTAAGCTTCTGAAAGAGTTCACCATATTTAATGGATGATTCATGCATTTCTTATAGAACAATAATATTCCATAACATTCATATACCATAACTTATTCAGCCATTCTCCAACTGATGGGCATCCACTCAATTTCCAGTTCCTTGCCACTACAAAAGGGCTGCCACAAACATTTTTGCACATGTGGATCCCTTTCCCTCCTTTGTGATCTTTTTGGGATACAGGCTCAGTAAAGACACTGCTGGGTCAAAGTGTATGTACAGTTTTGTAATTCTTTGGATATAGTTCCAAAATGCTCTCCAGAATGGTTGGATCAGTTCACAACTTTGCCAACAATGTATTTTAGTGTCTCAGTTCTCCCCACATCCCCTTCAATATTCATCATTATCTTTTCTCATCATCTTAGCCAATCTGAGAAGTGTGTAGTGCTACCTCAGAGTTGTCTTAATTTGCATTTTTCTGATCAATAGTGATTTAGAGCACCTTTTCATATGACTAGAATTGGTTTTAATATGTTCATCTGAAATTTGTCTGCTCATATCCTTTGACCATTCATCAACTAGAGAATGACTTATATTTTTATAAATTTCAATCACTTCTCTATATATTTTAGAAATGGGCCTCAGATTATTAATAGCCACATGACCTTGGGTAAATCATTTAATCCTCTTTCCATCAGTTCCCCATTTGTAAAATGAACTAGATAAAAAAAATGGAAAACCACTCCAATATCTTACACAAGTCCCAGGTCAGAGCTGCCATATTAGTGCTCAGTTATAGAGCAAGGTGTTGCTGTTCAATTGTTTCTGAATCTTAATGATGACTCCATTTGAGATTTTCTTGGCAAAGATACTGAAGTGATTTGCCATTTTTTTTATAAATATTTTGGAATATATAGGGTGTCATATCTCTCCCACTGATGACTTCCTTGGGGCATAAATTCCATAATGCAGTCTTTGGATCAAAGGATCTAGACATTTTAAGTCACTTTAAGTGTATAATTCCAAATTGCTTTCCAAAATGGTTGTACCACTTCACAGTTACACCAACAATTGGTCTATCTTCCCACAACCCCTCCAATTTTAAATTGCCGTTTAAAATTTTGTACCAATATGCATTAGGGAAATTGATCTATAGTTTACTTTTTTGTCTTTTCCCCACATATTTTGTATAATATTGGAATTAATTGTTCTTTAAATGTTTGGTAAAATTTACCTGTGAATTCAGCTGTTCTTGGAAATCTTCAGTTAGGGATCTTATATAGGGCTTATTCAACATATTTTTTCTAAGATAGGATTATTTTAAGTATATTGTTTCCTCTTTCTGTAAATATTCATCTATTTCATTTAGATTGTTAGATTTATTGGCACATAGTTATACAAAGTGGTTTTTAATAATTGCTTTAATTTTCTCTTCATGAATGGTAAATTCATATTTTAAATATTTTCATGTTGGTAATTTGGTTTTCTGCTTTCTTTCATACTAGTCAAATTTACCAATATTTGTCTATTTTATTGATTTTTCAAGATTTTCAATTTAGGGTTTAATTGGGGATTTTAAATTTGTCCTTTTTCTAGTGTTTTGTTGTCATTGTCGTTGTAATTATTGCTGCCCAATTCACTGATCTGTTTTCTGTACTTCACTGAGATAAGCATTTAGAAATATACATTTTCTCATAAATACTATTTTAATACTATTTTGGGTACATCCCAGAAATTTTAGTGTTTTCTCATTGTTGTCACTTTCTTTAATTAAAATTATTGTTTCTATTATTTCTCTTTTGATCAACTCATTCTTTAGGATTATATTATTTAATTTCTATTTTAATCTGTTTCCATGGTCTTTTATTAAAAGTATTTTATTGTATTATGCTTTTTAAAAGATGCTTAATATTTCTGCTTTTCTTCATTTAGTTGTGCGGTTTTTTGTGCCCTAACATATGGTCAATTTCTGGGAAAATGTTATGCATAATTAAGAAAAATGGATACTCCTTTTTATTCCCATTCAATTTTTTAAAAATAGCTTTTTATTTTTTGAAATGCACACAAAGTTTTCAGCATTCACCTTTGCAAAATTTTGTGTTCCATATTTTTCTACCTTCCCCTCTCCCCTAAATAACAAGTAATCCATTATAAGTTAAGCATTCAATTCTTTTAAATATATTTCCACATTTAATATGCTGTGCAAGAAAATTCAGTTCAAAAGGAGGAAAATGAGAAAAAAAAACAAACAACTAAATAAACACCACCACTTAAAATAGGTGAAAATTCTATGTTGTAATACATATTCAATATCCATAGTCTTCTGTGGATGCAAATGGCTCTTTCCACCACAAGTTTATTGGAATTGCCTCAAATCACCTCATTGTTGAAAAGAGTCAAGTGTAGAATACGGGCTCACTCCCTGGAGATCCTCGGGGTCAGCCAGAATCAGGATAAATTAAAGTCCTTGGTATTTAAGGGGAGAAGTAAAGGAGGCAGACAAACAAAATCTTGGATTCTGGAGTCCAGAGTAACCAGCCTTTCTTCTCATCATCCTGCAGCCAAGTGACTCTGACCTTTCTCTTCCCCCCCCTCCAATCCTTGCCCCTCCTTATCTTAACACCAAACATTCAGCAAGCAGCAGCTGTGAGAAGAGCCATTTATCCCAATATATGCTAATAGAGTCACCTGGCTACTCTCGTGATTACTGAAAGGAAGGTTGCTCCAAGACCTCCAGAAAACCAAACAAAAAACTTTACAGTGGTCTTTTCATCAGAAATGCTTGAAAGTCGATCATTAAGCACCTATTAAGTATCCTTGATGGATTATATTCAGTTTTGCCAAAGGATAATCCTTTCCCAAAGTAATCCTAGCTTCCTTTGTCTTCTTAAATATCATCTTCCAAACCCTCTACTGATTTAATATGAAAGCTATAAATCTTGTGTGATTCTGACTTATTTATGCCCATGATATTTGCCCATACTATTCCTTGCAGTTTTGATTTTGGGTTGGTGATTGATAGATTCTTTCAATTTCTATTTTTCCCCCTGTTTCTAGGATATCAAGGCTTTTATAATTTCTTAAAATATGAGGTCCAGGCTCTTTCTTTGATCATGGTTTTCAGAGGTAATCCAATAATTCTTCAATTCTCTCTCCTTGATCTGTTGTTCAGATCAGTTATTTAAGAATATATTTAATTTTTTCTTCTGTTTTTCATTCTTTTGACTTTCTTTTGTTCCTTGATGTCATGTGAAGTCATAAGCTTCCATTTACTCAGTTCTAATTTTTGTGAAATCCTTTTCTTCAGTAATCTTTTATACATCTTTTTCCATTTGACCAGTTCTAATTTTTAAGCTTCTTTCTGTGGGTTTTTATGAATTTTATCACTTAGTTAATTCTGTTTTTAAAGAGAGTTATTTTTTTTTTTTTTATTCTTTTTGAGTTCTTCCAGGAATGCTTTTCAATGTTGAATCCAATTCACATTTTTCTGGTAAGCATGTAGTAATATGACTTCATTGTCTTCTTTTGATTTTGTGTCATGATCTTACCTGTCACTATAATAACTTTCTATGGTCAGATTATTTTGTTGTTTGCTCATTTTTCCAGACTATTTTTTTTAACCTTTAACTTTATATTAAAGTTGGGTTGTTATTCTGTGGTAGAGAGAGCTCTGTTCCAAGTGTCAAATTTTTATGTGGCTTTTTTCAGACCTAGTTCTGGGGTGTGTGTATTTAAATTTTGGGCTCTTTTAAAGTAGTATAGTCTAAAGAAAGGTGTGGTCACTGGTTTCCTAGTGTGTGTGATGGTATATGAGCAAACACATGAACACTTCTCAGCCCTGGAACTGTGACCAAAACCCTTGTTACCCTAAATTCAAGTGCATAGTTTATTATGTAACTATACACACATCTTCTTTTCGATATCCATATATTTTGCTTGCCTACTGAACACAGTTTCTCTTAAAGTTATTGTTTTGAACAAGAATTATTTATGTATATTTATTCCTAATTTAATCTTTGCCCTTTTGTTTTGTTGATGAGGATTGACATTGCTGATTCAATTTTTTATATTCTGCTTATTGTTTTTGCTATTCAGAACATTGTTTGTATAATTTTCATTCTCTTTTAAATCACCCAATGATAGCATATAGAGAGTTAATGTGCTCCTCAAATTCTACAGTATCCTCTGTCTCATTAAGTGTTGTATTATTTTCCTTTATTTTGCAGTATTTATTTACAGATCCCTAAACTTATTTACTAGATCTGGAGGTTTTATTTCCCTTTATCATTATTGTTTTTCTTGTTGATTTATATATTTATGCTTAAGGTTTTTGAGATTTCTTTATCTTGAAATTTTTGGTAATTTCAGTCTTCTCTACTCTTTCCTTTATTTTTCTTATAATTCACTTCCTGATTCTCTCTCCTCTGATTATGATTTCCTTGGGAATTGTCTCAGTTTCCTCCATCACTAGGCCACTTATGTCAGCAGTCTAGGTCTCTGCCCTGACTTTCAAGTAATCTGAACTGGTCCTAGCTTGATGCTGTGCCTTTTTTCATAGGCTCAATAGAGTGTTGCAGTTTCCCGCATAAATGGCATCCTGTCTCATTTAGGCAGTATCTTGGGCAGTGTCTTGTTCTGGTGACCTCTCCCAATACCTTTGTTCCTCAGTAATCTTGTCTGACAGATCCTGTTTTCTCACTACCAGAAGTCCAAAGCTTTCCTCATTGAAATGATGAGGTAAATTCATTAAGCAGCCCCCTAAAGAAGTATGTATTATGAAAAGTAAAGGTATTTTGAAAACTGTAAATTTTTAAGGGGGAGTGCATGGTATGGGAATACTTTTCTAGCCTCTGAACTTCTAAATTATTTTGTTTGTACCTCTCTTAAGATACTTATCATGAATTGAAGAATGGCTGAATAAATTGTGGTATATGAACGTTATGGAATATTATTGTTCTACAAGGAATGACCAGTAGGATGAATACAGAGACTTGGAGAAACATAAATGAACTGATGCCAAATGAAATGAGCAGAACCAAGAGATCATCATATACTTCAACAACAATACTATGTGATGATCAATTCTGATGGACATGACTCTCTTCAACAATGAGATGATCTAAATCAGTTACAATTGATCTGTAATGAACAGAACCAGCTACACCCAGAGGAAGAATATTGGGAAATGAGTATGGACCACAACATAACACTTCCACTCTTTCTGTTATTGTTTGCATATTTGTTTTTTCTTCTCAGGTTATTTTTACCTTTTTTCTAAATCCGATCTTTCTTGTGCAACAAGATAACTGTATAAATATGTATATATATATATATATATATATATATATGCTGTATTTAACATATACTTTAACATATTTAACATGTATGGGACAACCTGCCATCATGGGAAGGGTGTGGAGGGAAGGAGGGGAAAAGTTGAAACAGAAGTTTTTGCAAGGATATATGGTGAAAAATTACCCATGCATATGTTTTATATATAAAAATATAAAAAAGATATATGTGTGTGTGTGTGAGATTGTGTGTACATTTTGATGTTTGATGTTTCTATGAGAAACATTTTATGTAATTTTGTATATTTCTTATTGTTTTTGCTTCTGGAGAGATACTAACAAAAGAAGTGCTAAATCAAACATGGATGTTAGGGGAGGTAAGTAGGATCTCTTTCACATCAACCCTGTCTGAAATTGTTAATGACTACTTTTAGAAAGAAGGGCATAAAAGTTACATGTGACTTTACCCACATGATTTAAGAGAAAAATTCATGGACACAAGTTCCTGACTTAGCCTTGGAGAGACAACCAAGTGAGACTTGAACTGGAATGTATTCTTGGCCAATCTTAAAATGATAAGAATTGGCAGTAAACTGGACATGTGGGGTAAGTAAAAGGTGAAGATTTTAAAATGTAGCTGAACTTATGAATCTAGAAAAACCCTTCACAGTAATATGGAAGTGCTGTTCGTTGTTGTTGTTGTTTTTTATTCGAACCTAAGAATAAAACAAGTATTTCCATAACAAAACAGACTATAATAAAAGGTGATTATACATGAAGCTGCAAGTCTTTTACACATTTTAAATATATAATGAAGTTGTGTAACTTTTTTTCCCTTTTCATTTCTTGGAGAAAAGATAATATGTTCTAAAGTCTAGAAGAAAAAAAGAGACTAGAACAAAGCTATGTCACACAAATGTTTAACAGGCCTGGTATGGATAAAGAACAAGTCAAAGAGGCTGAGAAATGATAAATGGGAAGAGAATCAAAAATCAAAAGAGAATGAATTCAAACTCTTTTTATGATGCAAGCATAATCTTAACTGATGATCTGATCTGTATCAAATGATTCAGAGAACTCAAAAAGGATAACTACAAAAAGGCCAATAGATTTGGCAACTGATTGATTCATAACTTTAGAGAGAACAATATCAGATGATGAAATCAGAAACTCAGTTTGTAGAATTTGGAAATGAGTGAAAAAGTGTAGACTTCTACCAAATATAAAAGAATAGATAGCTTTCTCAAGGAGTTTAGCTGCAACAGGAAGAAAAGCTTGACTAAGTCATTACATAATAAGTAAGTGGTCAAAAGAATAAATGCAAACTATTAATGACTGTATGTAAAATGATTTAAAAATCGCAAATTACAGTGCCAAAACAAAATAAAGAACAAAATTGGCAAAGATAAAAAAGCACAAAATAGTCTGTTTTGGAGAGGCTTTTGGTAGCCATTAACATTAATATATTGTTTCTGAAGTAGAAGAACAGCCCTCTGGACTTTGAAAAACATAATCTTTTTTTAAAATAATTAGACCTTTTTATTGACAAAACCACCACCTGGGTAATTTTTTACAACATTATCCCTTGCACTCACTTCTATTCTGACTTTACCCCCCGCCTCTCTCCACCCCCTCCCCCAGATGGCAAGCAGTCCTATACATGTTAAATATGTCACAGTATATTCTAGATACAATATATGTGTGCAGAACTGAACAATTCTCTTGTTGCACAGGAAGAATTGGATTCAGAAGGTAAAAATGACCCAGGAAGAAAAACAAAAATGCAAACAGTTTACATTCAATTCCCAGTGTTCTTTCTTTGGGTGTAGCTGCTTCTGTCCATCCTTGATCAATTGAAACTGAGTTAGATCTTCTCTTTGTCAAAGAAATCCACTTCTATCAGAATACTTCCTCATACAGTATCTTTGTTGAAGTATATAATGATCTCCTGATTCTGCTCATTTCACTTAGCATCACTTCATGTAAGTCTCTCCAAGCCTCTCTGGTCATTTCTTACAGAACAATAATATTCCATAACATTCATATACCACAATTTACCCAACCATTCTCCAATTGATGAGCATTCATTTTCCAGTTTGTAGAAACTACAAATGGGGCTGCCACAAACATTTTGGCACATACAGGTCCCTTTCCCTTCTTTAGTATCTCTTTGGTTTATAAGCCTAGTAGTAGCACTGCTGGCTCAAAGGGTATGCACAGTCTGATAACTTTTGGGGCATAATTCCAGATTGCTCTCCAGAATGGTTGGATTTGTTCACAACTCCACCAACAATGCATCAGTGTCCCAGTTTTCTCGCATCCCCTTCAACATTCATCATTATTTTTTTCTTGTCATTTTAGCCAATATGACAGGTGTGTAGTGGTATCTCAGAGTTGTATTAATTTGCATTTCTCTGATCAATAGTGATTTTGGAGAACTCATATGAGTAGAAATAGTTTCAATTTCATCATCTGAAAATTGTTTGTTCATATCCTTTGACCATTTATCCATTGGAGAATGGCTTGATTTCTTATAAATTAGAATCAATTCTCTATATATTTTGGAAATGAGGCCTTTATCAGAACCTTTAACTGAGATAATGTTTTCCCAATTTGTTGCTTCCCTTCTAAGGTTGTTTGCATTTGTTGGTACAAAGGCTTTTTAATTTGATATAATAAAAATTTTCTATTTTGTGATCAATAATGATCTCTAGTTCATCTTTTTCTTCCTCCTCCACAAATCTGAGAGGTAAACTATCCTGTGTTCCTTTAATTTATTAATAATCTTGTTCTTTATACCTAAATCATGGACCCATTTTGATCTTATCTTGATATACGGTGTTAAGTGTAGGTCCATGCCTAATTTCTGCCATACTAATATCCAGTTTTCCTAGCAGTTTTTGTCAAATAATGAATTTTTATCCCAAAAGTTAGGATCTTTGGGTTTGTCAAACACTAGATTGCTATAGTTGACTATTTTGTCTTGTGAACCTAACCTATTCCATTGATCAACTAATTTATTTCTTAGTCAATACCAAATGGTTTTGGTGACTGCTGCTTTGAAATATAATTTTAGATCAGGTACAGCTAGGCCACCTTCATTTGATTTTTTTTTTCATTAATTCCCTTGAGATTCTCGACTTTTTGTTCTTCCATATGAATTTTGTTGTTATTTTTTCAAGGTCATTAAAATAGTTTCTTGGGAATCTGATTGGTATAGCACTAAATAAATTAATTTAGGGAGTATTGTCATCTTTATTATATTTGCTCGGCCTATCCAAGAGCACTTAATATTTTTCGATTTATTTAAATCTGACTTTATTTGTGTGGAAAGTTTTTTTTGTAATTTTGCTCATATAATTCCTGATTTTCCTTTGGTAGATAGATTCCCAAATATTTTATGCTATCGACAGTTATTTTGAATGGAATTTCTCTTTGTACCTCTTGCTGTTGGACTTTGTTGGTGATGTATAAAAATGCTGAGGATTTATGTGCATTTATTTTGTATCTTGCAACTTTGCTAAAGTTATGAATTATTTCTAATAGCTTTTTAGCAGAATCTCTGGGGTTCTCTAAGTATACCATCATATCATCTGCAAAGAGTGATAATTTGGTTTCTTCATTACTTACTCTAATTCCTTTCATCTCTTTATGAAGTTCTGGTTTTTTCATCAAAAATAGGTGAAATTCGCTTATTTCATTGAATGTCCATCTTCTTCTCTGGAAAAATGATGCTCATTTTGCCTGGATAAGTTATTTTTGGTTGCATACCACATTTTTAGCGTTTCGGAATATCATATTTCAGGCCTTCGATCCTTTAATGTGGACGCTGCTAGATCTTGGGTGATCCTTATTGTGGCTCCTCTATACTTGAATTGATTTTTTTTCTAGCAGCTTGCAGTACTTTTTCCCTTTGTCTGAGTGTTCTGGCATTTGACCACTATATTTCTTGGTGTTTTGATTTTAGGATCCCTTTCAGTAGGTGACTGATGAATTCTTTTAATGTCTATTTTACCCTCTCTTTTTATGACTTCTGGGCAGTTCTCTTTGATAATTTCCTGGAAAATAGTGTCCAGGCTATTTTTTTCATCATATTTTTCTGGGAGTCCAATAATTCTCAGATTGTCTCTCCTAGATCTATTTTCCAAGTCTGTTGTTTTCCCAAGAAGATATTTGACATTTTTTTCCATTGTTTCATTTTTTTGGTTTTGCTTGACTGGTCTCCTCAAGTCATTCAATTCCATTTGTTTGATTCTGATTTTCAATGAAGTTTGATTCTGATTTTCTTCACTTACTTTTTTATATCTTTTTCTAATTGTCCAATTGAGTTTTTAAGTGAGTTGTTTTGTTCTATGGAACTTTTTTCCATTTTACCAATTTTATTTTTTAGAGAGCTATTTTCTTTTTCCAGTTCACTAATTCTATTTTTCAAGGATTGGATTTCTTTATCCACTCTGTCTTTAAATGAGTGGGATGACTTCTCCAGACTCTCTTGCCAAGCCTCCCTCTCCTTTTCTCATTTTTCTTCTAGATTTCTTGTGAGAGCCTTTTTAATTTCTTCTGTGAGAGTAATCTGTGTTGAGGACCAGATCATATCTTCCTCTGGGGATTCACCTGGAGATAGTCTGTTTTTAGTCTCCTCAGGGTTTAAAGTCTGCTCTCTATCCATATAGAAGCTGTCAATGGTTAAGGCCCATTTAAATTTTTGTCAGAGAAGAATCAGCAAAGGCAAATTAGCAAAAAAAAAAAAAAAAAAAAAAAAAAAAAAAAAAAAAAAAAAAAAGGAATCTGCTTTTATTTGGGGGGTGGGGGACTGGGTGGTGTTACCAAGCTTCCTCTACAGACTGCTGGGGGCAGCAGTGAGGCACTAGCAGGACTGTACTGTGCCTGGGCTTTGAGACTCTGAGAGCATGCTGAGACGCTGTGGGGAAGGGGTGGCCAGATTCTGAGAGACTCTAACTTTTCAGCATTATAATCTTCACCCCTGGTGCTTTTAGCTTCTCTGCTTGTCTACTGACTTGCTGCCAGGACAAAGTATCCAATCCTGTAGTAAAGCTCTCCCACAGAGACGGCTGAGATCATATCCCACCCCACTCTGGTCTGCTCAGCTGTGAGTTGCTTGCCCGGCTCTTGCTGCTGCTGCCTGCCCTCAGCCTGCCCCTGATCTAAAACCGTCCCTGCCCTCGAGCAAAAACAATCCTTTCCTGGTGAATTTCAAGGATGTCTTCTCATGGTAATTATTTGTGGGTTTTTTTCAGTCAAGCACTAATTCCGAGGCTTGGCATGAATTACATTCTGAGAGAAAACACAGAGTTTAAGCAGATGTGTGCTTCCTCTCTGCCATCTTCACCAGAAGTCCGTGAAACATAATCTTGAAACTTTGAAGCTAGAAGTTTGTTACTCCTATCCATGCCCTAATGCAGAT
The DNA here is from genome assembly GCF_902635505.1 of Sarcophilus harrisii. Taxonomy (NCBI): domain Eukaryota; kingdom Metazoa; phylum Chordata; class Mammalia; order Dasyuromorphia; family Dasyuridae; genus Sarcophilus; species Sarcophilus harrisii. The sequence continues at coordinate 188,664,121 of NC_045428.1, forward strand.
GGTACTTTTACACCCCCAGATATGCTGCCCTAAAAAACCTAAGACCTTGGCAAGTTGATAAACATAAAGAAATACTGTCTTATTGCCTGTCCAGGAATGGCACCTTTAGTGTGATAACCTTTGCCTCCTGTCTGGGATGAAATTCCTTTAGTATGACAAATGTATTAGGAACTTTTATGTCTCTTTCTATAAATATGTATCTCTGAAATTGCTTAATACTATCTCCCCTGTTCTGGTGGGGTTCAGTCACTAGCTAACAATAAAAGCTCTTACATTTACGTTTTATTTGGCTATCCTGTATTTTCTCTCACCTGGGCACTTCATTTCTTTTTTTAAATTTTATTCTCTACTTAAGAAATAAAACAAAAAAAGGAAGTATTTCTGTAACATTGAATAGAAAAAAAAAGATTGTTCATGAAATTTCAGACCTATTAAATATAACTTGCTATTCCTTTTAAATATATAATAAAGTTCTCATATAGCTTTCTTTTTTCTTTCTCTTTCTCCATTCTAGAGATGATGGCTACTATTAGAGACAAAAATGTGTGTGCATAGAAGGGTATGTGTGTGTGTGTGTGTGTACATACACTTATATGTGTATACATGTATGTATACACACACACACACATATATATATATATATATATATATATATATACATGTGTGTATACACACACATATATAGCTATTTACCATTCAGAATTCTGAATTCTAATAGTGTCTTCCTTTTTCTGTCTTATATAGTTAATTTGGGTACTTAGTCCCTATGACTTAGTCACTCAAAATTGTTCTTAAAACAACATTGTTGTCACTCGTATACAATATTTTCTTGATTTTGCTCATTTTCTGCAAGTTTATCCATATTTTTCAATACAATTGAGTTCATCTTTTTTGTATTCCATCACAATCATATAGTATAATTTGTTCAGCCATTCCCCAATTCATAGGCATCCCTGCAATTTCCATTTCTTTTCCAACACACACACACACACACACACACACACACACACACACACACACAAACTACTAGAAGTTCTTGGGGGAGAATTCTGGGTAGGTTGGTAAATGATGAGCAGATTGATTTCAAAAAAGGTTGAAAAGATTACATGAAGTGATGTGTTAAGTAAAGTAAGCATAACTAAGAGAACATTGTGTACAGCAACTAGGTTATGTGATGATCAACTGTGATTGACTTGGCTCTTTTCAACAATGAGGTGATTTAAGGCAATTCTAATAGCCTTGTGATGTTCCCATCCTTATCCAGAGAGAGAACTTTGGAGACCGAATGTGGATCAAAGCATAATATTTTCACCTTTTTTGTTGTAGTTATTGTTTGATTTTTTTTCTTTCTTGTGTTTTTTTCTATTTGATCTTATTTTCCTTATGCAGCACACCAAATATGAAAATACATTTAGAATAATTGCACATGTTTAACCTATATTGGTTTGCTTGCTATCTTAGAAAGGGGGAGAGAAATTGAGAGGAAGAAAAATTTGGAACACAGATTTTGCAAAGGTGAATGTTGAAATCTATCTTTGCAAATATTTGGGAAAATAAAATACTATTTTTAAAAAAAATGAATAACATAGGCAGCCCATCAGAGTTGTGATTCTCTAAAGAAGAGTTTGAATGCTAGGAAATTCAGCTCAAGAAAGGACCTTAGTATTTGATACATTACCTTTGCAGGTGTTCTTCAGTTTTCCTATAAAGATAATTCAGATGGAAGTGATTTCTTGGCATGATGCTTCATCCTTCAATATGTTGTTTACAAGAAACACACTTGAAGCAGAGACATCAACAAAGAAAAGGTAAGGGGCTGAAGAAAAATATATGATGTTTTAGCTGAAACAAGAAAAGCAATTTCTTTTGTGTGATCTCAGATAAAGCAAAAGGAAAAATAGATCTAATTAAAGGACACTATGATAATCAAAGAAACTATTATCTTGATAAAATGTGTAATGTTTACATGTAATATATAATGTATAAATAATGTAATATCAATACTAAACATACATGCACCACATGGTATAGCATTCAGATTCTTAAAGAAATTAAATGAGATACAAGAAGAAATAGACATCCAAAACTATAGGACCTTAACTATCCTCTCCAAGAACGTGATAAGTCCAATTAAGAAATTAACAAGAAACAAAGGAGGTAAATAGAATTTTAGAAAAGTTAGAAAATTCAAAAGAACTAAATAGGAACCGAAAAGAATATACATTTTTCTCAGTAGCACAAAGCATCTACACAAAAATTGGCTATAAATAAATGAATAATTAATTGGCTATATATCAGGGTATAAAAACTTCAAAATTCAAATGTAAAAAATATTAAATGTATCATTTTCTGATTAAAATTCAATAAAAATTACATTAAACAAAGGGCAGTGGAAATACAAGCTAAAATTAATTGGAATTAAACAATATAATCCTAGAGAATGACAAGGCAAGAAGACATCATGGAAACAATCAATAACTTCATTAAAGAGAATGACAGCAATGAGACAAGATATCAAAATTTATGGGATAAAGCAAAAGGAGTACATAAGGGAAATTTTATCTCTCTAAATTCTTACATCAACAAAAACCAGAAAAGTAAAATAAAATCTCCAATTGAGAATCAAATTGGAAATGCTGAAAATCAAAAGTGAGGTTAGTAAATTTTAAAGTAGTTTCATGAAAAACCCAATAAGATGGATAAGCCATAGAGCAATTTGATTTTTAAAAAAAGAAAGAAGAAAACCAAGTGATAATATCAAAAATGAAAAAGGGTAAAATCATCAAGAATGAAGAAGAAATTAAAACAATCATTTGGAAATAAGTTGCCCAATTATATGCCAATAAGTGTGACAAACTGAGCAAAATCAATGAATATTTATGAAAATATAAATTACTGAGATTAACAGATCAGAAAATAGAATGCCTAAATATCACCATCTTAGAAAAAAATTGATAAAGCCATTAATGACTTCCTAAAAACCATCACTAGGGACAAATGAATTCACAAGGTAAAGAACATTTAACAAAAAATATTCCAATAGTATATAAACCACTTGGAAAAATAGGCAAAGAAGGAACCTAAACCAGGAAAATATAAATGATACCTAAACCAGGAAAAGCCAAAATAAAGAAAGAAAATTATAGACGAATTTCCCTAATGAATTTTGATATAAAATTTTAAAATAAAACACTAATGGAGATTATCACAAGAATCATACACTATGATCAGGTGTGATTTATATCACTAATGCAATACTGGGAACATAATTGACCACATAAATAACAAAACTGATAGACCTCATATAATTACCTCAATAGATACTGATTTATATTGGATTTAACATATATTTTAACCATATTTAACATGTATTAGACTATCTGCCATCTAGGGGAGGAGGTTGAGAGGAGGGAAAATTTGGAAGGGAAGATTTCCATGCATATGTTTTGTAAATAAAAATCTTTAATTAATAAAAAAGAAAGGAGGGCAGGAATTTTTAAGACATAGTAGATTAGTGTTGATGAGAAAGAAAACCAACTGGAATGCTAAATGAAATGTCAAACACTAATGTTCTTAATATACAACCATGCTAATGCTGACTACCAGCTAGAAATGGGTAAGTCAGATTGATCAGCTACTCTCTGCCTATACAAGAATGAGTGTATTAACAAGGGGAATAGTGTGAAGGGTGAGAGGAGGGGAAATTTATTGCCTGGATTTCAGAGGTCAGTGATCAAAGTCTGAGTAATGCTGTAATACAGGCCATTGGGGAAAACTGAAAGTGAAAATTTTCACCTTTTTCTCTCTATTTTTGTCTTGAAGGGTTTGAGAAAATAATGTTAGAAAGAAACAGTGTTGCCCATTAAAGTCAGTCTCCATCCTCATAGTAAATTCTTGCCTTGCCTGGAGTATTTATTTTGAAATCTACTTCCATGGTCCGGTGAAATGTTTACTTGCATTTGGAGGTAGAGGACTTAAGTTCTAAGGCCCAGTTCTGGCACTACATGGATGACCTCCACCTGCAAAGATTGGCAAGAACCTTGATAGTTAAATTTTCAGTATGAGCATTTTCATTTCAGGAATCTACAATCCCTATGAATTAAGGCTTCATTAGTTTGTTGACTTGTGTTAATTATGCAAATTAAATTTAAAAGTGTGAGCCTGAAAACAATTTTACAACATTTACCAGCAACCCTTTTCTCTGTAAAACATTGCTAGATTTCTGTTTTAATTCAATAGAAGGCTCAAGAAGTAAAGCCATCATCAGACTGTAGTAAGCCTGCTGACTGGAGATATGTAATACAAGCAAATGGCATTTACATAGTGTTTTAAGGTTTGCAAAATTCTTTACATTTAATAATATCATTTGATTCTCACAACACCCTTGCCTCCAATTCATCTTTCCCATTGTTCCTCTTCTGTAGAGTCAATTAAAACAGAGGTAAAGATGATGTAGGGAAATTGTGCAGAAGGTCAATGACTAGGCTTTCTCTATTTTTCTAATTTTAAGAACCCTAATGGGAGATTTTCATGAATCATTTATACATTGGCTGTCACACTACAGAAAGTAGAATCACAGAATCACAGTGTTTATAACTGGGGAAGGCTTTAAACCCCCTCATTTTATAGTGGCAAAACTGAGACTCAAAAAGGCCCAACTCAAAGGTTTGACCTTTGGCCAAGATCACAGAGGTAGAAGGCATTTGTTCTTGAGATCTACATAACTAGAATTCCAGTGTTGCTAATCCCATTCTTTAATTAAACTGTTCTTCCCACTATGAAGTTCATTCTTATCCCCAAAACAGCTTCTATCAATTTGTGATATTGATTCCTTCCCCATCTTGATTTTAAAGAGTTTTTCTCTCACCAGTAAGAGCTGGGAAAAGAGAAGGAAATGTTATTTCAAAGGCTTCAAAAGTCAGGAACCTGGACCTCCAGTTTTACTTTGTGATCTTGGTGGCTACAAATGTTCTTTTATCCAGTCACTGAAAAGAATAGCAGTCTCTCCTGAAAGGACTATGTCATGAATTTAAGAGAAAACTACATTTGTTTCCTCAGATACCTATAATAGATAGCCTCTATATCCTATATCAGCAACAAAGTACCTTGAGAGTAAAGGAGCATCAACTGGTCAGTCAGTCAATAAATATTATTTATTAAGCACTTATTATGTGCCAGGCATTATGTTAAGCACTGAGGATACTATTACCCAAATAGAAATACAATTCCTTGTCTCAAGGAATTTACAAGATGAGGGGAGATAATAAACAAGAGAAACTAAAAAGGAGTGGGGAAAGAGGTGATCATATTCCTGGGGGCATGATGGAGACGTTCAAAGTAGGATAGCCATGTGGGAAATAAAAAGATGACTGACATGGGTTTCCTCCCTAAATGGAAAAGTTGGGAAGAGTTCCATCACTCTGCCCTCTGGACAGACAGATAAAGAGCAATGCTAAGCATCAAGTACAAAAGCTGATTCAATCTTACAGGATGATGTTTCTCAAAACAAGACGTCCAAAAGGAATGTAGTTGGGTGGGAAATGAAGAAATGGCCGTCACGGCAGGTAAATTCAGAAATGATCTTGTCCAAGAGGTCTGCTGGTAGACATAAAACAAACTAGTCTTTCAGCTATGACAAATACCAATTTATCTGTCACTTTAGGAAACTCATTCAGCAAGGAAAAAAAGTGCATACACAGTTACAACAGGAAAAGAGAGGGCCAGGAGGAATTGATTCATAAGTCATTACAGAGATGAAATTAACAGAGTTTGGGAATTGGGAATTAATTAAGAGAAGGAAGAAAGGCATCAAAACAACAAGCCCAGGAAGGCAAACATGAAACACTGATGTTGTCATAGACAGAAATGGAAAAGTCGGGAGAAAGACTAAGGTTTAGGGGGGAAAATGTAAAAAAGTTGTTTGGGACTTTTAAATTTGATGTGCTGGTGTTCACTCAATATGTCATGAACAGTTAGAGGGGTTAGGAATGGCAATAAAAATTCTATTTACTGTTGAAAAAAAAGGATCCCCCTAGGACCAGAGAAAGATAACTAGATGGAGAATAAAGAAAGGCAAAAAACTGTCTTTTAAGAAACATCCACATTTAAGGTTTAGAAAAAGGATAAAGAGGTCCTAAAGAAGAAATAGGAAAATCAATAAAGTATACTGTTTCTTAAGTAAAAGGAAGAAAGAATATGTTATTCATAAAACAGAGAAATCAATCATGTATACAAAGAAAGAAGATGTAAATAAAAAAAAGACTCTCTCCTCTTTGTTCCCATTCTCAGTGAGGATGCCTGAGAGAATTTTTCATTCTCAATCATTTTCTGTGAGAGCTTTACTCTCTCTGATCACACTTAGGTCTGAGATTTAAGAAACTTGTTATCCCAATATGGGCTCAAAATACAACAGTTTAAGAACATTCTGTGAGGATTATTCAGAAAAGAAAGTGTGTTAGACTTTTTGAGAAAATTATATTTTTACTCATGAGAACATTTCCATATGCAAAATTGAACAGAAAAAAATTACATGACAAACCATGACTCGATTTCATACATCTTTGCTGTTTAAAAACATAATAAAATTGTATTACTTTCAAATTTTCAAACATTTGTGTGTGTGAGAGAAAATTTTATTAGGAGGCAAATATTAGAGATTTACAAAATACTACTGCAATCTACATCACAAGGATGTTGTGAGAAATGTATATTGTAAACTTTACAACATATAGAAATGCAAATTATTTTATAATAGTCTCAGCGTTAGAGATTAAACTCTGGAGGTAAAAGTTTATCAAGGATCTTACATTTTATTTCTATTTTAATCTGGGCCTGCTTGAAATTTTACTGTATGGGAAGTACACGTGTGGAAATTCCCTCTACCAACACATATGAGCAAATCTTAAGAGTTATCTAGAGCACATTTGAATCAAGACTTGAATTCAGGTTCCTGACTCTAATATTGACTCTCCCATCTACTTAATGTGGTGTAGTAGATAGAGAAACCCAGTTTTGAGTTTCATTTTATTCAGTGACTAGCTAATTGCATGACCCTAGGCATGAACATCTTGGAGCCTGTTTTCTCTTCTGTAAAATAAGATAATAGTAGCTATCTTCTAGGTGAGGATCAGATGAGATAATTCAAATAATTAATAATATTAATTTAAAATTTTACACTTGGTAAAATTTTAAAGTGCCATAAAATGTGACCTGTCTTTATAATGCCCTACTGACACTCTTTGATGTGATAGGAATTATAATAACTACAATACTGAACAGAGTGAATTCAGTTTATAAGAAAGCCATAAAATTTATTATGAATTCTGAGGAGAAAGCTATTACTTCTAACAGTTATAGAGAGGTTGGGGCCTGGATCCAGGCAGGTTTTTGAAGGAAGCCACATTTGACTGAAATTCTGAAATTCTGGTAGGATTTCAAAAGGCAAAGATTTGGGCAAGATGGCATTGGAAAGACAGATGATGAGATTATTTGATGGGAAACAATGTTATACCTAGATCAAATGTAACCAAAGCCTATCTGCTATGAGATTCTGTCTCATTGGTGGTGGATCAATGCCTTAAGTCTCCATGAGGTTGAGGGAGAAAAGTTGACAAGAGCAGGGAAAAGTCTCTTGGTCCTCACTAGTCTTTGGACCCTTCTGGTGTCCAGCATCAAGAGTGAAGATGGACAATTTCGGCCTCTTTTCAGGTAATTAAAAGAAGAAAAAAAATTCTGGAAGAAGCAAATACGAAAGGAGCTAGCATTCTCCCATATCCCTGAAAAGATCAAAATTATTATTACTTCAAGTTTCTATTATATTGATTTTTACTATATTAATTCTGTAAAATAATTAATTTTACACTGTATTGTCTTTTATAACTGAGTCTGCATCTGCCTAAATCTATTTTTTTATGTCCTTGATTTGTGCTCATAAATTTAGCTTTCCCTCTGAGTACTAGGCTTCAGCAAAAGCTTACTTTACTTTTGATAAATATGAGCATTAGTGGATACTTTCTCCCACTCACTATTCTACAGTTATGTTTTCCACAAATGTGGGAAACATACCATATCCTTACTGTCACTCATAATCTCAATCACTTTCCTCTAAAAGGCCTATAACACCTCAAATTTGTAATGTATCATTGTGAGAATACCACTTATCTGTGTGTCATAAATACTATTCATTCTCACACACACACACACACACACCCCTACTAAATCTGATAAATAACAGGGCTTTCTTAAGTTCAGAATTATTTTTGTAAGGGAAAACAGAGTGTCTGGTGAACTGAAATGAATAGACAATATAATCAGAAATTAAGAGATTTAATAATGGTAAGGATGTACACTTAGAAGAAATGCCAATAAAATCCATTAAAATGACTAAGAACATGATGCTAACAGTGAAGTTAAAAATATAAGATAAACTATTCCTAGAAAGAGGATAAGAAATGAGTTTAGTCAATACCAGTTCTAATAACAGTGGTACCTTCCATACAACCAACCTGAAAAAAGAAGCCTGTTCATACTTAGTAGGAAAGGAGTTAAGAGAGCTATGAGCAAGCCCTTTATATACATGAACAGACTTGAAGATTCTTCTCTACCTTCAATAATCTTTTGGTATTAATACCTACAGTGATTCTCCACCTCTATGTGTCATTTCCATAATTAGATGGACTCCTAGCACCCTAAACAATGTAGAGGGTAGATCTATTCCTCATTTCTCATATATCTAATTTTTCTAAAATTCAAGGAAGCTTGCTTCTTAGAGCAAAGAATTGGAAATTGAGAGGATGCCCATTCAATTGGGGAATGGTTGAATTGTGGTATGTAATTATGATGGAAAATTGTTGTGCTACGGGAAATGATGAGCAGGATGTTCTCAAAAAAATTGGAAAAGTCCTCCATGAACTCAAGCAAAGTGAAATGTACTGTGTACTACAAAGTAATAGCAATGCTATGGAATGATCAGCTATAAAGGACTTTGCTGTTTTCAGCAATACAATGATCCAAGACTACTTGAAAGACTTGAGAATGATATCCATACCCAAAGAAAGAACTGATTGGGGCTGAATGCAGATTGAGGCATTCTCCTTTTTTTAATTTTATTTTTCTTGAGATTTTTTTTGGGGGGGAGTAATCTATGTGTTTTTTCCCACAATATGATTTTTATGGAAATGCTTTGCATACCTTCACATGTGCCTTCTTAATGGAGGGTGGGAAGAAAGGAAGAGAATCTGGAACTTGTTTTTAAATGTAACTGGGGAAAATAAAAATAACAATTTTTTTTAAATTCAAGGAGGCTTGTAAGAAAGAATATTATACCTTTAATTTAATATAAACTCCAATTTACTATAAAAGATAGCACACAAACAAATTTTATAACAAAAATATTCATTATAGTACTTTAAAATCCCAACAATTAACAGCACAGCTTTTTAATAATGTTTTAAAACATATGGCCATGTTTTAAACGTATTAATATAGGAAAAAAACTTATAAAACAACTAACGTGTCAAGGATTATAATTATGCCCAACTAATACCACCAACCAAATGCATTCCTAAATAAGAGTAACCTAGTTAGATTTATTAATTTCCAATTACAATTTTAATATCATTTACATTTTACTTAAACTCTTAACATGTGATCAGATTTTCCAATACTAATGCAAAATAGGTATTACTTTTTTCCCCCAGTAATCATTCCCAAATCCCACCCCAAATTTAGTACATTATAAAGTTTAAAGCTAAATTTCTAAATCTAAAAATGAGAAAAAGCGTGTTCCTACTTCAAAGCATGTCTTCAGGGGCAGTTATGAAAGTACAAGATATTTCCTGCTGTTAGTTCTTTTTCAAATCCAAAAAAATAAAAATAAAGTAAAATGCTTCAGATCACCCTAGATATTTTATGAGATTATTAATAAACTATTGCAAAACCTAATTTGTAAGCTTAAGAATATAGGAAATTCCTACTTCTTAGCCATTTCCAAACCATGCTGCCTCTTCCTCTTTATTCCCCCTCCCTCAAGAATCTTGGACTCTGCTCATAGAATGAGGAACTCTAATTATCATCAACATCAACATCATCATGTTTTCACCTTATTTTGCACAGAACCAAGCCTCCAAGTCATTTCACAGGCATTTCCAAATCATGTTGCCTATACTCCTGCTATTCTCCTCATCCTTCCATCCCAGCTAAGTACTATGTATATGTTATTTCATTTGATCCTCACAATAACCCTGTCTCATTTCACAAATGGGAAAACTTCATCTGAAAGAAGTAAACAACTTGCTCAGGATGACACAATTAGTAAATTCTGAAGGTAGAACTTGGATTCAGATTTTCTTGAATCCAAATCCAGTGCTTTTTCCACCCTGCCACCTAGATGCCTCTATTAACCATAGTATTTCCTAGTGGATGGTAGGCAGAATAGGAGGGAGTGCTAAAGATAAAAGTGGCTTTCAGCTAAAGAATAGGACTAAGACTCAAAAGGAAACTGAAAATATTACAAGTCACCCTACAAGAAAGAATGTTTAGTAACCACAGTGCATTATGGGCAGAGTATAAGTTGGACCTAAAGATAAATAAGCAATTAAAAATCAGGTAGATAAAACTGATACCCATAAAAGAGTAATGGGGACATAGCCACCAGAAAAGAGAAGACCCAGCAGAAAACAGTAAAATTACTTCCCCAGAAGATATCAGTGTTGGGGTGTCAGAGAAATGAGAAGTACTCCACACACGTTCTAGTCATTTAGTGTATTTTGAATGTCAGTCAATAAGCATTTACTACTAAGTGCCTATTATGTGTCATGCACTGCCAGGCTCTGGAGACACACGTAAAAATGAAAAGAGTTCCTGTTTTCAAGGAGCTCAGAGTCTAATGCACATATGCTTCTGTGCAGTGCCCTAGATAAAAGAGTTTTCAAAACATGCATGCCCCATGTACAATCCCTACAACAGTCCACTCTTGACACTGAAGTTACAGATATCTTGGAAAGAGTTTATGGATGGAATGTTCTGTTTTTTTTTTTTTTTTCATTAACATGCTACTTTACAAAATGTCTTTGCTTTGAACCAGTTATGTCTTCTGGTTGCCTAGTAAAAGTAAAGACAACACTAAGAGTTTGTAAGCTATGGCTCAGAAAGGATTCAGGTACACAAAGTATTTAGACCTAAGAAAATTTCAAGGAGGGTTCACAAGTGAGTAGTGAATAGGGCAATGGGGCAAAGTTTCTCTTTTGCCTTGAATAGAAGACTTTATTTCCTTTGGTTTCTCAGAACCGACAGAAGCTATCAAGATTATGATTTTTTTTCTACCCCCATGTTTAATCCATCCCAAACACCATTAAGAAGATGTACAGAATCTTGATTGCCAGTCGTTATGATGACACATGAGCATTATCACAAATAGGAATCTTCTTCAGAACCCCAAATCCTAACCATTCTTTCACTTTAACCTAGATAAACAAGTCTAGTTAACACTTGGCTACTAGCTCTCATTTTAACTGGGGTCCCAAAGATCAAGCTGAAGTTACACTAAACCCGTAAGTAAGTCACTTTATCAGTGGACAAAATTATGTTATTAAACACAAATCACCAGGCAATATCTTCCCCATCACTCAGTCAACAAGTTATACTACTCCAATTCTAACCAAAAGACTAAGACTGCAACAGATCCCTTCAATCTATGGAGCACAAATCCAAGTAACAGCTCCACCAAGCCCCAAGCACAGGACTACTTCTGTCAGGTTCAAGCCACCAGTCAGAGAGGTTAACAGGCTATGATCTTAAGGATAATGTGGCCCTGAAATCTAACCACCAAAATAAGGCTCAATCTAGGTCTCAGCACTTGACTCTATCAAGAATAAAGAAACACATTAGTATTTAAATCATAATTATACACAAACTATTGGATAAAAGGAGGGACACTGTCCCCAACCTATTTTTCCAATTTCATTGCACCATGTTCTCCTTTTCACACTCTCCAAGCCAGGCAAACAAATTTCTCTGTTCTTCATACACAATACTGCACCTTCTGGTTTTATAGATCTGTTACACTACCCATTATTCTGGTATAAAAAGCATTCTTATCATTTCTTCCTCATGGAATTCCTTTTTTTCATTCTGTAGTTCAAATATCACCTTTCATATATGAAGCCTTTCCTATGCCCACTTCACTGCTAGTGCTGTCCCTCCAAAACTACCTTGTATTTAAAACTTAGAATTGATTTGTGTTTATTTGGCATATACTTATGTACTTATTGTCACCTTTATTAGAAATTCTTTCAATATTCCATTGTTTAATTTCCAGCACCTAGCACAGACTTTGGCTAATAAATGCTGTTTGTTTGATTAATATTCTTATCACAACTTATTGATGACATCATCAGTTTCATAGCCCAAGAGAATGTAAAAATGGCATCTATTTTTCTCTTCATGGAGAAAGGAAGGCAGATTTTCTTGATGCAAATAAGGACACTTTCATTCATTAATTAGATTGATATGTCATCTAGTTATATGGTCTGTCTGGTTTGGGACTTTGATATTCGGGATTAAAGGATTTGGATTCCAAACCCTTTACTACTTCTGTAAACTTGATTTTCAGTTTTCTCAACTGAAATAAGTGGAGGAATTAGATGACATCTGTTATTTCAGTTCTAAATTTTCATCTATGATCCTTTGAACCTAGTCATATGATTGGTCAATTTTTTGCAACCCCACAACTTGTCCTCATATTTAGGGAATGAAATGTCTTTGGGGATATAACAATTATATGTACTAGTACCTCTACCTGTCTCTGAGGACACTAGTTGTAAAATTCATCCTTCAAACATCTCAGAAAAATGTATGTTTAATTCTGAGTTTTTTATAATTTCATTTTGATATAGCTGCCTTCTTATGCCAGTTACCAGCTTTTCCAATCATTTTCAACTCAGACTTATGTTCCTTGTGCCTACAAGAGTAAATAAACTAACTTGATTTTCTCTTCAGTGGTGATCACCAGTATTGAGGGAAAAAAACAACTCAGAGTTGATAATTCATGAGGAGCAATAGTAATAAAGAAGTATGGATTAAAGGAATAAGGGCCACATCACCTGTTTTTCCTAAAATGATTTCAAAGGTAAAGTGGAAAAAATAAATACATTTTTCTTTGGTTTAGGACTGATTGTGTCTCTCACTTCTTATCCTCTGAAAAATTTGGCAGGAAATAGAAAGCAACTTTGTTTTTTCTTTTGTTCATAAAGAAAAAAGTTAGGGCCTTCCTAAGTATGCAAGGAAAAGACCCTCCATGTTCTTTATAGTTTGAAAACTATAAAGTGTTATGCAAAAATATGACAGTTTTAATTAGATTAGATCCCTGATATTCCTTACCCAACTCTGTATTCTAGATTCACTTCATCTACGAAGCTGTATTGTCCTATTTGCTTATTCTGATTCACACAATCTCTTCAGCATTCTTGGTACAATGCACTCCAAAAGTTCTGTCATCAGAAGTAAGCCCTGATCCACTGTATTCCACCATTATGGGAACAAGACCATCAAATCATTTAATCATCATTCCATTCTCTATCCTTACCATGATTAACATCCAGCAATACCTGAGTAATTTTGTCACCCTGACTGACAAGGATTAAGCACATTATCTCCTTGTTTTATTAACAGTGGTATAGCTAAACCATCGCTATATTACCAGACTGTATCAGGGCACTAAACTTTATGGCCAATGTTTGATTAATGTTCTTATCACAACTTATTATTAACATTGTCAGTTTCATAGATCAGGACAATGTAAAAATGGCACTTTTTTCTGCTAATGGAGAAAGGAAGGCAGATTTTCTTGATGCAGATCAAGGACACTCTCTTTTATTAATTAGATTGATATATCATCTAGTTAGTCTTTGCCTAACATCCCCTGAACAATTTGGTGTACTGTTCCTAGGCTCCAATAACTGGGCGGAGGATCTACTGGATTTTGATCACTTGGAAGATGCACTTTCATGAAGTGGCCAACTTCCTAATATTTTACAGGGTTGTAAGGATAGCAACAGAAACTATGGAATAAAGAGTTCCATTATACACTGACCAGAAGGCCCTGTGTCTACTATTTATTTCCTGGTTGGCAGGATAAAATACTACTAGTCAAAGACAGGATAAGCTCTACAAGTTCACTTAAATAGGCACAGATTAAAAGTCCAGAGACATAAAACAGTTTCCAGAACTAAGTTAAGTCTTAGCCAAGGTAAAAGACCATGCTGCAACTATCTTGCTGGGTGGGATGCTTCAAGCTCTGACACAAGACCCAATTATTCTATAATAATTTGAAGCAACCACTAATTGGTGGACAAATTTTTTTTTAAAAAATCATACTTGAGCCTAGGTCAAGTACCTATCCACCACCAGTATAATGTGAATACCAGAGCTACTGCTGCACTGATTACTCTAAAGTCAAGATATCCTTTATCATGTCCCAATCACAACAAAATGACCACAAATGCATGCTAACCATTTTCTGAAAACCAGGTTGCAGTCAAAGCTGTACTATTATCAGTCCCAATCATGAAGTCAGTGCTATAGCTAGATCATGAATAAGCTTCAAACACCAAATCAGAGGAATCTTTCCCATTTCTGAGACTCTGAACCCTTCACATGCTCTAACCATACACCTGAGGTTCCATAGAATTTTAATTACAAGGTCAAGGATACACCTGAACTACACCTTATAACCAAGATATATTTCCATCAGGTCCTAACCCTACATAGGTATGAAGTTTTATCAGAAATAAATATGACTACAATTTTATCAAGCAGTAATCAGCGAATACTCCTCCTGCATCACTGCTTTATGGCAGAAGAGATTACACAGCTCAATGAAATTATGAACTATGTCATGCAAGGTTAAGTCTAAGGCAAAAAAGTCATTCGCAAAATATGATCCACAGAACAAGGAAAAGGAAACCAACTCCATTATTATTGCCAAAAGAAAAAAAAACCCATATGAAGTATTAAAATGTTAAAAGATATACATTGGGAAGATGAACCCCTCAGGTTGGAAGGTGTCCAACACCTTACTGGGAAAGAATGTAGGGCAACTATAAATAGCTCCAAATACAGTGAAGCAGCTGGATTAAACCCAAAAGGAAGCTCAGGTATGGATCTGGCTGGTGACAAAAGGAAAGTCTGATGCTGTAAAGATCAATATTGGATAGGTACCTGGAATGTAAGATCTATGAATGAAAGTAAGATAACATGATCAAACAGGAGATAAAAAGATTAAACACTGACATTTTGGGTGTCAGTGATCTTAAATGGATGGGAATGGGTGATTATTACATCTAGTACTAAGGGCAAAAATCTCTTAAAAGAAATGGATTAGCCTTCATAGTCAGTAAAAAGGTGAGAAAAGCAGTACTGAGATACAATCTCAAAAATAACATAAGGGTATCTTTTTGAATCCAATGCAAATCATTCAACATCACAGTAATACAATCCTATGCTCTATTAAGCACTGATGCTTAAAAGGCCATAATAGCTCAATTTTATGAAGAACTACAGAACTTTCTAAAAATAACATCAAAAATATGTTTTATGCATCATAAGAAATAAGATTGCTAAAATAGACAAAATATATTTGGAACAATAGTCAAGTATGGTCTCAATACACAATCAAATAAGGGAGAATCTAATGGAATTTTTTCAAGATAACTTATTGGTTATAGCAATTACTTTTTTTTAGCAATCCAAAAGATAACTCTTACATGGACATTATTAAATGATCAATAACAAAGTCAGAATAATTATATACTTTGAAGCCAAATGTGGACTAGCAAACACAATTGCTGAATCTGTATTCAGTCATACTTTGGGTCCTGAATACTATCTTATATTTCCAAGGATTGTTATTATTTTGGCTAAAGGTATTATCATACTTAACTATCAGCTCCCTCCTCCTCCATCTTCCAAACACCTGGATGACTATTTTCCAAATACAAATGACAAAAATGTAGCTTTAGATTTACCATGAACGCCACATTTCTGTGACAGTCTGAAGGGTTGCCATGACCAAGGCATCAGACCAAAGCCACAACTGCTCTGTCTTCAACTTTAGGTGAAGGGTCATCACCTTGTTCTTGTTGGATCACATCTCTACCAAATTCCAACCTAGTAAATTAAGATTTCATCAGGGATCTTCTTTCAACAAGCTTGAATCGTCATTGTAAACCCATATTTGATGACAGTGCCAAGACTCTAATGGATCCTGTTTGAGCACTACAACATGTCTAAACTCAATTTCGTGGTTCCAATCATTATACAAAGCTTAGACCAAAACTTAGTTAGGCTAACACCATTAGGCAGAATTTTTCAAAGGATATTTCCTACCAAGCTGAAACTCAAATGCTTCTGGAATTCTAGCCTGAAGTACCACCTGTCATCAAACACCAAGCCATAGCTCATTGAGTCCAAGTTTAAGGCCCAGGACCCTTTGAATTTTGATTAACTTAATAGTTCACTAAATTACCTCAAACATTGTCTTACCCATCACAGAGACCACATAAGATTGAGATTGTCCTAGGCCCAGGCCACCTCAATAGCAATGGGCCCCAGTAATGTGACAAAATCTTCAGTGAGCTCCAACCATCAAAACAAAATTAAATCTGTTTCAAACATTTGGCAAAATATAAAATGGGTCAGAACTCTGACTACCAATCCACAACTCTAGTGAATCTGGACCAAAAGAATGAGAATGCACCAGTTTACAAACCAAGGCAATACATATTATAGGTCTGGACAATGGAGCAAAGATTGCCTCTCACTTTGACCAGCTGACCACACCTACACTGAACTAGCATGAAGATAGTGTTGCCCCATATTTTGATCCTAAACCATACTACCACTAGGCTTGGACTGCAAGGCAACATCTTCACTGTAACCTGAGAGTTATTTAGAGTCTTTGAAGCCCTGACTACCCACCAAACTTCCTGAAAAGTATGAATAGATTCAATTTAAACATGATGATTGAAGGATGTTTAAGCCTATAATAGGTGCTTGTCTATTTATCCAGCCAAGGAAATATCTTGATTATCAATTGCCCCTGAGTTACCATTTGTAATAAAGAGGCAGGGCATAATTCATCCTCTTTCCTCAAGTAAAACATGGAATTATGTCTGCTAGATCACCTCTTTTTATCTCTCTCAGATTTTGAACACCTAACCCATGTTCTCAGCAGGCCAAAACTACTAAGGTCAAGAAATAAATTACTTAGAGTCACATCTCTCCTCCACTAGGTCCTAAACATTGAGCATAGTTTTCTTGATCACCCATCAACTGGTTCTAAGTTACTACTAGTTCAGACCTCCCACTGGGCTTAAATCAGCTGAGCAGGGTTGCAAGGAATACTGAACTTCAGGGCATATCTCTGTCTTCCTTGTACCCCTAGGAAAAGAAAAGACTCCACCAGGTTTTAGTTCATAGATTTCTCCACAAGGTCTCAATCAGCAAGCACAAACTATCCGAGGCCCAGATACTTGGCACATCTATGCACTAGGTCTAGACCATTGAAGAACATCTTCACATCTTCAGTGAATCTCAGCCACTAAACTGAGGCTGTATTGAGGAACGATCCACAAGTTACAAACCTTCAATGGTCTTGGACCAAAGTACACCATCAAAAACAAAATATCTGACAATACTTTTCTCAAACCCAATAACTAGCACTTACCCCATCTTGCTCTGACCACCCCTCTAATAATCAGACAACATATCCACCAGACATGTATGACTAGAAAACAGTAAGATGAAAATTAGATCTCTACCCCAAACATGGAATAGGACTGGAAGCCTGGACAATAATATCACAGGCCATCAGAACATAGCTCTTCCCTATACTAATGACAATTGCATAGTTACGTCAAACAAAGGCCACAATACCAATGACTGAGTAACACAAAGCCTGACAGGCCATGACTAACAGAAAACCTGCAAAATGAAGCTCTATGGCAGTTCAATAACATAAAATCGACATACCACTGGAGGTAAGAGGACACAGAAACTGGACTTCCAGAATGGTTGCTTGACTGGATGCTTGCAGCCTTGTTCCTCCTACACAACTGCTCCAGCAAAGACCTAAAAATTTCCCTACATGATGATCAAGAAATCTAATGAGAAATTACAGGAAATGATTCATTCCATCCCAGAAGCCCAACCACAATAGAAAAGAAAATGAGTTCCAGTGTAACCAAATAAGATGATAGCTTATATAGAGATATAAGGGTTAGGGTTAGGGGATCAATTAAATCAGAGATATAGCCCATAAGTCCTCATATGGAGAGGTAGCAAAAGCAGAAGACTCACAAGAAAAGTCCAAAGTGGACAGAAACTCACAGCACAGACCTTGGAAACAATTGCCAGCAGTAGCTACCAGACTAGATTCTAGTGCTCAAACCAGGAAATCATAGAGCCAAGTTCCTAAAATTCTATACAAAAAATACCAGCAAGGGTTCTGAACCTCAAAGATCCAGGAAGTGTGGGGAGTGACTTAGGCCATAAGGTGAAAATCAGTACAGAAACCCAGGTGACTCAGGTGTGACAAAACAGGGACTAAAACCTCGGTGAAAAGGATAGCAGGAGGTGAAGTCATCTAAGCAAAAGGCCCAATTCAAGAACTAAGGCTGAAGAGATGAATAAATTTAAGATATAGGTCATTGTAAAGAATTATTTTATATCCAGAGATATTCAAAAATTAACACCCAAAAACTAAAAGGAAGTTTTGATAATAAAGATTCCAGAAATGGATTTTTCTAGAAGGACTACATGAATATCTAGAAAAAAATGAAATAAGAAATTATAACTGAAAAGAAAATACAGAATTTATGTGATATAAAACAGAAAGTAATAGTTTATCCAAGTAACAGGCTTCCTAAAATTAGAATGAACTACGCAAAAAGTTGCTTAGTTTGCTCCAATGAGAATGCAAGAAATTTTAGAATAAAATCAAAGATTTTTTTTTTTGGTGAGACAAATGAGATTAAGCCACTTACCCAGGGTCACACAACTAGTAAATGTTAAGTATCTGAGACTGGATTTGAACTAAGGTCCTTCTGGTTCCATCCACTGCACCATCTAGCTGCCCAAAATTAAAAGATTTTTTTAAAAAAGCCTGCCTCCACAAAGGAAGATATCTGCTATTAAAAACTGAAAAAAAAAATCAAGTCAAGTAGAAAATTTAAGGATTATTGGACTCCTTAAAAATTGTGATAATAAAAAGCCTTGATATGGCTGAACAAGTTGTGATATACAATTGTAATGAAATAATATTGTGCTATAAGAAATGATAAGCAGAATGACTTCGACTTCAGAAAAACCTGGAAAGATATACATGAACTAATACAGAGTGAAATGAGGAGAACCAGGAGAACACTATATACAATAACAGCAATACTGTATGATGGACAACTGTGAATGATTTAAGTATTCTCAGAAGCACAAGACAACTGACCCAATTCAGACCAAGGCATACTACTTTTCACTTTCTTTCCTTCTTTTTTAAGTTTTATTGGAGTTTTCTTCTACAAAATGACTAGTATGCAAATGGGCTACAAGATTGCACATCTTTAACCTATATCGGATTGCTTGCCTTCTCAATAAATGGGGAGGACAGAATTTGGAACTCATAACTTAACAATATATATTTTTAAATATAATAGAAGAATGTATATATGCACACATATATATGTTTTAAAAAGAATATTAAGTTACTAACAATCCCTGTTATGATTTTTGTTACATTCCTAGAGGTTAGTTAGTACAACATCTTAATAACATTTAATAAGGCCTTGCTGATTAATATCCTGATTAATGTCCCACTCATTAGCTTAGTTGTATCATATAATCTAATTATTTGGTTGATTTAGTTTATACTTCCTAAATCCCAAATAGTTGTCATCTTGTTCCAGAAATGAAATAGCTTCATCAGCCAAAAGAAGTGGACATAACCTCACCTATGCACAGTTTTAAATAATTATTGTGAAATTTTTCATACAACAGTTCCAAATACAAAGTTCCAATTTTATCCTAGCAAACTCCTATTATAGTATATTCCACTTATAACATCAACAAGTTTTTTCAATATCTCTTCACTTAAGACTCCTGCCCCCATGCCTATAAGAACAAACCAGCTTGAATTTATACTTTGGCAATGATCACTTAGACCAATGATGTCAAATAGAAATGAGGCCGCCAAATCATATATCAGGTAATCTCTGAGTTACATACTAACTTACTAGAAAACCATATATTAACATCATCTGTGTTCTATCATTTTTATTTTGCTAAAATATTTCTCAATAATATTTTAATCTGGCTTGGCAAATTCTGCAATACACAATGCTGCCTTTGTTCTGTTTGTCTCCTGTTAGAATTGGGCCTCTTAAAACTTTTTCTACTCACAACCCCTTTTTGCCCAAGAAAAATTTACAAATTTTACTAAAATATATAGTATACAAATCAAACATTTTTGATAATAAATCATAATTTCGTTACCCCCATATTCAGTTATATGATCCCATGTGGAGTTATAATCCAGAGAGAATACAATAGCCTTATCTTCTTTTTCTCTCAACAGCCTATGTTTTACTAATTAAATGAATTCATTCATTTCATGAGGTTTGGTAAAAGGCAACTATTTATCCATGGACCGCTTTACAATGAACTACTTTCTAATATCAAATATATGATCATAGTTCAATAATTCAACATGTTAATATTTCAAAAGAGGCATTATATCATCAGTGTGAGCATGGTCACCATATGGCTTCCAGGCTATTTTCATCTCAATCCAACCTCCAAACAGCTGTCAAAAGCAAAGATTTGATGAGTATCACTCCTCTGCTCCAGAATCTCCCATGGATCTCTATTGCCTACAGGAAAAAATTAAAATTGTCAGTTAAAAGTTCTTCACAATCTGGATCTAGCCTATCTTGCAACACCCTTCCATTTTAAGTACTTCATATTCTTATCAAGCAAGTTTACCTCATGCTCCCAATTTTAACATTTTATCCCCCATCTCTGTACTCAGCCGTTTCCTATAGGAAATCACTCCCAATCCTCCTTGATGCTAGTTATTGTCTTATCTCATTTGTGTTTATATACACCTTTCTGTGTTGGTAAGACCTGTCAAATGTCTCACTGTTTTGAAGAATTAAAATTCATCTTTTCCCTTTTATATCAAAGTAGGACTTTAGTAAAGGGATGGTTCTATAGAATATATAAAAGTAAGTAGCATCCTTATAGAAACATCGTTTTATTGGTGTCAATCATCTTCTTTATCAGGACAGTAACTTCTTTGCTATTCAACTCAACTTTGAATATTACTAGATGTGAAGTTTCCTAGTTTTAATACCTAAAATAAGGCCATATATATTGCTGACGGTGTTGTGCCACTGTCCCCTCTTATTATACTGACTCAGTTTTCCTAATTGTCCTGATTCGTTTCCCTAATTGTTCTGCCTCAATCCCCTGAGTTGCAAACACCCCCCCTTCTGGTTAATCAAGACTGATAAAATTAAGGGCTACTTACTCTAAGGTTATAAAAGATGTGAGACTCAAGATAAGGGGGAGTTCAGATTTGCTGGCTCCTAACTCCTTCTGTCATCAAGAATGCCCCCAGCACAATTCTCCCTCTCAGAAATCCAAATAAAATATTAAAAACTCTCTAATCTCTATCTTTCCTCAGTTTCTCCAGCATTACATTTGGAGGCTTCAAAGTGAGATACAAGAGCAGGATTAGAGATTAGAGACCTTTGGGTCTCTGCCTTGGGCCTTGGGTCAGCAGAAGATCTGGGCTCTTTTGTTAGGGAAAGGCTGGCCCTCTGGATTTCTTCAGAGTTCCCAGGAAGAGAACTGTTTCTCAGCTGAGAAAAGACCTTTTGTGGATGCCTCCATTTGGCCAAGGGAAAATCTGGTTTGAAACCCCTATAGGGTAAGTTTTCTGTCTGGTCTGATTGCTAGCAAATCTAGGTCCCCAGAAAAAGTTGGGCTGACAAGGCATACAACTCTGGGAAATGCCAATAAGACACTATGTGGTATTATCTGGTCTGGTTATCTGGTTATCTCTGGGAAATGCCAATAGGATGCTATGTGGAATTATCTGGTCTGGTTGTCTCTGGGCATTCTCGGTGAAGGCAGAGAAATGCACCAAACTGGGTTTTGAAAGCCTAAAAAAGCTTCATTTGGTTTCTGGGTGGGAGGACTCTGGAGCTTCAACATCTTTCCTCAGGGATATTATAAGGTTTCCAGATAGCCCCTAGTCTTTGTGTTAAATGTTTTAATGTTGTAACTGTGCAGTCTATGGCTGTATGATTTGTGTTCTGTGTGATTTGTCTGTCTGTTTTGTTCATTTAAGAGTTCCATTAAGTTTTAAGAACAATGATTAAGAAATCTGAGAATTCGTTATTTCGATGTTGCAACTGTGGGTAGTATAAAAATTTGTTTGTGATTTTAAACTTTTTAACTTGTTGCACTAATTTGTAAGTAAAATAACAACAACCAAAAAAAAAAAAAAACGGTCAGAAGCAGTTTTCAAAGCCTGCTAGAGCAAAGGTCAATAAAACCTTATCTGATTGACACTCGGGCAGGAAAAAACATTTGATTCCTATCTTAGGATGGCTTTGAAATTGTGGGAAATGATTTTACTATTGCCTTTGCCTGTTAGATTTGCTTATTTTGAGTATAAGATCTTGGAATTTGTTTGAATATTTCTAAAAAGGAAAAAGAAAAAAATTGTCTATTTTAGGAATGGCAGGAAAGTTTTTTCCTCAAAAAAAGCAACCTGTTCTTGTTAAAGAAGAGGGGAAAATCAATAATATTCAAGCTTAGCCTGGCCTGGGCCACAAAAGCTTGGTCTGGACAGGTAAGAGAAAATGCAAATTGCTGTCAGAACACTCAGGCAGAAGAAAAAAAACTTTTTAAAAAAGCTGTATTTAGTTTGATTCAGAGTATGTTATCTTCTGAAACATATTGAGTAATTTGTTAACATTATAAGTTATGCTTTGCCAAACATGTGGATTTTATGGAGTTACTTAGCTATTTACTGTATTGTGAATCTTAAAAGTTTTGAAAGAAAGGAGAATGCACTGATTTATGAAGGATTGATTTAGAGGAGCAATTGAAGGTTTGCATGATTTTAGGAAGAGAAAGTATTGGGAAGGTATTTGGGAGGAAAAAGTAGAGGTGAGTGAGGGACAAACTGGAGAGGATTCTTTGTCTTCAAAGGTAAAGATTCGACTTACCTTTCCTCCCCCCCATCCCACCCCCGCCACTGCTTTCTGCTACTTTAGCAATGGAGGTCTAGTTAGAAAGGTTTTAGGGTTGGGAATTGTTTAAAGTCTGTAGCTAAGGGAAAGAGGAAGGATGGAGAAATGTAAAGTAGGGGTCGGGAGTTAGGAGAAATACCATGTGGAATTGTGGAATAGAGGAAGGGTGGAAAGGAGGCCATGTGAAATCCCATTCCCCAAATTAAGCCTGATATAGAAGGTGGCCACTTCCCCTCCCCTTACCCCAGTGTGTTACAGTCTCTTTCTGCAGAGGCTTGACTTTAACAAGTGATTCTAAGAAAGAGGCCCGCTTTTAGGTTAATTGACTGAATATTTGTTTCTTTAGATACATAATGGTTTCCTTAGTTAAGGAATATGGTCATAAATGTGATCCATAATTTGGTAGGGATATTTCTAAAAGTTTGATATTTTAAAGAAACTTTCAGATTATCTTATGTGGTATTAGGATATTCTATATAAGTTTTAATTGATTGTATTGGGTCATCCTGGGGTCATTTAAAGAGCCTTTGAAAATAATAGTTTTTTTCTTTGTCCTTTTGAAAATGTTTCTGTTATGGCCAATATGCAATTTGGGATATTTGTCTATGTATTGGGTATTTTAAAAGGACACTGGTAAAACTGTCTACTTAAATATGAAAGAAGTGAACTTACTGGGACAAATTCTTACTGTTATCAATATAAGGTTATGGTAAATATCTGTTTAGGATTTATCTGAAACTTTGGATATTGGGATTTGTTATTGGAAGTAAAATTTCTTGGTCTTATACTTAATGCTTTAATAACATTAATGGAGTTTTAAAGCTCCACCCTCTAACAGTTAGTGAGACAATTAACTGCAGTAAAAATGAATTATCCTGTATGTGCTGAAGGTTGAGTTTTAACTGCTTATGTTATAGTTATGTCCCTGCATTTTTTCCTCCTGTGACTAATTTCTATAATCAGAGCAATGGTCAATAGAAACTATTAATGCAATTTAATTATGTCATACCTTGCTATTTCCAGTCTGGTTATATATAATCATTATATCCTAACTACTTGGGCAAATAAGTATGTAAGCTGGTCATCTATCTGTTGCTGAATACTGTATCTATGATATTCAAGAGTTTTTAAAAAGTTTCTAAATAATGAGAGAATGATTATCACTGTGGTCTGTGAAACCTAAGTGCTGTTTTTTGGAGGGGTACTATAGCAGACAGCATTTTGCATCTCTTCCCATAGGAAGCTGGTAGCCAATCTATTTTGGCCTCCCCACATCTTGTAGCAATCTTGTGAACCATGTCTTTCTATCTCAGACTGTTCTGACCTTTATTTGTTAGCTTTATTTTTTGTTCAGGATTTTGGTCAAATTACAGATAAATTGATTTACTTCTGGGACCTAGATCAGCTTTGATTGTCAGCACGCCACACCACACCCATCCCCCTTCTTGGACTGAGAGTCTCTGCCCATTATCAGCATGAAGCAGTTTTTGAATGAGGAGCTTTGCCCCTGCTCCAATGGACTGATATGGAGGAATTTGGGAATGGTTGATGAATGATTGTTAAACCCTGACTGGGTCATATATTATTGTGTGTTTAATATTTGGGATGGGAATTGTTAAAATTGTGGAAACCCTACTGTACTAGTCTGTTATGTATAGGAATTTTTATTCACTCTTGGGTTTAATATGTGGGATGGTTATTTGATAATTCCTTTCCATGTGAAGAAAAAGGGAGGAAGAAATAGGAAATTGGGGAAACTGGTGGATTTTTATCAAAATACCTGAAGGAATGGAAACCCCTTGTTCCTATTCACTTTGCCTTAGGCACTTCTGCCCAATCCCCTATCTCATTAGTTCAGATTGAATTGGAAGTCCTTAAATTTACTAGTCGATGATTTGTTCATTATGCTTTAACTTTGAAACCTCTTATCCTGTTTTTGGAACCAACCAGAAATCAGACACCTGTGTTGGGATTGGCAGTCTCTCTGATCTGTTTTTCCAGTCCTGAAACCCCAGTTCCTTAATTAGTATTTCAGCATTCTCAAAGGACCTTGCAGTTTAGTATCAGGCCTTTAAAAGTTCGGGGTTGCCTGACTTGGTCTAAGTGTGCATAATCTGCTCAGAAATCTGGATCCTTTCTGCAGCTCTGTCTGTTCCTCTGGTGCGGACAGGTGGAGCTACTCCAAGCCTTACCCTTCTCCCCTGGAGTGGATTGCCCCTCTAAGTGGACCTTAAGCCCTTGAGCCCTGCTGCTCTATATAAGCAGAAGCTGAGTTAAATGCACAAATGACTACAGACCACCTAACTCACAGAGAACTGTCCATTTCAAATTGGATTCTCTGACTGAGATTCTCCAAAACTGCAGAGGACCTGACATGCTAGCAACAGGGAGCCTTTGTACTACTGTTAACTCTGGGATTATCAGGGAGAGACTTGTTCTTGTCTATGAGTCCTTGCATTTTTCTAGTTTTATTTTGGTTTATTTGCTTTACATAGGGTTGGTCAAAATTATGGTGCTAAAACCTTCCATGTATTTAAAGGAAGAAAGAGAGAAAGTGTGGAATGTTGTGCCACAGTTCCCTTTTATTGTCCTCAGTTTTCCTAAATTGGTTCTGCCTCAGTTTCCCTAATTGTTCTGCCTCAATCTCCTTAGTTACAAACCCCCTCCCCCTCTGGTTCATTAAGGCTGATATAACTCAGGGCTACTTGCTCTAAGATTATAAATTGTCAATGTGAGACTCAAGACTAAGGGGAAGTTCAGACTTCCTGGCTCCTAACTCCCGTCATCAAGCATTATGGTCCTACCTCCTATCCTGTCATTGTTCTTCTTTATCCCAATTTACCAGAAAGTCTGATGCCCCACCATTGTCAGAACTGAATAGCAAGTCTGTTCCTACTCTCAATGCTCTAACTCTGCCCCTGCCTTGGTTTATCCTTGTAGCTAAGCCACGTGTGTGTATATATGTCATTGAGAACTCACATTGGCTGCTGGATGCTTTGAACATCAGCCCTGGGGGCAGCATGCCCCCAGCACAATTCTCCCTCTCAGAAATCCAAATAAAATATTAAAAACTCTCTAATCTCTATCTTGCCTCAGTTTCTCCAGCATTACAATAGGATGAAAAAAAAAGA
Organism: Sarcophilus harrisii; assembly: GCF_902635505.1. Lineage (NCBI taxonomy): Eukaryota > Metazoa > Chordata > Mammalia > Dasyuromorphia > Dasyuridae > Sarcophilus > Sarcophilus harrisii. The sequence continues at coordinate 188,690,564 of NC_045428.1, forward strand.
GTATCTGATTAAACCAGAATAATGTCCCTGGTAGTAATACAATCAAAGAAGTCACAATCTAGAAGATAGCTAAACCTCAAAAAATACCATGAACCATACAAGGGCAATATACTATCTAAATCTTCCTTTTTCAAAATAGATGAAATTTGGAACAGATTTACTTATTAAAAAATGAGCAGAAGTGTGGAAAAAGTAGTTAAATACAGCACATAAAAGACAAAGAACATAAAACATTTTTATCCCGATTTTAGGTTTTAATCTTTAGAAAGGGAGAGATCAGAAATTATGCAACTGATTTCTGATCTCTGCCCTCATTCCTAAGCTCTTTTTATAAAATTAGAGACAGGAAATCATTGATAAATGTAAGATAAACTTTGAGCTTGTATGTATATCTTTTAGGAATGTTTTTAAATAAAACATTTCTGAACAACCAATTTTGGCTTTTTAGTTTGCTGTATTTGTTCATGGATAAATAATATTGAAAGGATCTGTGGTAGTTAAGAAATAACTTTACTCTTTTTCTCTCACATTTCCTTCCCCTCTCTCTTCTCTGCATAAATGCTAGCAATATCAAAGGTCAAAGATGACCTTTGTAGAAATTTAAATGATAAAGAAATGCAAATAGTAGAAGTTCAATTCTAGATCTTTTTTTTCTCACCTTTCCAGTGCTTTGTATACTAAAATTTTCCTTCCTGACTGCTTATTTGAATAGTTTGTCCTAAATTGATCTTTATAGATGCCTAAGTCATTCACATTTAATTTTAATGGGGCCAAAATGGAGCTGAGCTATTTATACAATTTTCTGTTATGAAGGAAGTTATTAAGGTCATTTGCATAATGTTTGATTTTATAAAAATCTACCCAAAATCGAAGAACAGAAAGAGAAACTAATTTTGATCTCTTATGAATCATTTCCTTATCAATTTGAGAGTCTAGAAAAGACTTCTAAGAATACTATGTTTGGGTCTGATTGACACTTTTTTTGCATATGAGAGGGCTGTGTATATTAGAGAATCTAAGGTTTTCAGATAGGTTTCACACTATGAAAAATCTTTCTCTGGATCTAATAGCTCCCATTAATTCATTCACTCAACAAAAATGATTCATTACTCTGTGAAACATAGCATGCCTATTTCCACTAAGTTAAAGTGATTTGACCGGGTTCATACAGCTTGTAAGTGTCTGAGGTCATTTTTGAACTAGTATCTTTTATTTATTAATATTTACTAAGTCTAAGGAACTCTGCAAGGACTGGGATTGAAATAAAAGTAAATAAAAAATGGTCTCTAACGTCAAGGATATGCTATAGATGGATTTGTAGATATGAAACAATAGATAGAACAATGTCTATATCCCAATGTACTTGGATTATATGGCCTTATAATCTCTACATAAGGCTAGGTCTGACTCAGCCAACATACAAGCAACTATGGTTAGCTTTCTCCCTGGATATAGGGCCCTATCCAACATTTCAGGCCACATTCCTCTTTCTCTCTCATATTTCCTTACCCTCTCTGCAGAAGACCTGAGACATGCTTTATATTATCTCACATTAAGTCAAACATACAGGTAAGGAAAGGCATCTCTTATTTCCACTTTAATTGTCTCCTCCCCAATCTCCTTAATTGTCTCCCATTTCCCTCTACAGCTCTTAATTTATTCTTCACTGTCCTTTATTTCCTTCTTTTATGATATCACTAATACAGTGACAACTTCTCTACGTTGCAGTTTCCTTTCTGTAAAATGAAAAGATTGAGTCACATGTCTTCATTGAGTCATGAAGCTCCTTCTTCACTCTTATAAGTCATTAATAGTTGATACTTACAAAATCTATTAGAACATATCAGTGAAAGAAACATAAACCACCGATGATAGGATTTGATCCTTTCTTCTTTTTTTTCCCTCAGAACAGGTGTTAAGGCCAGCAATGATAAACAACAGGTTCTCAAATTCCATTATCAAGATTGATCCTTGCAACACAATCCCTTTTTCTCTATATATCATCTTTCTATTTATATCCCCCTGCAAAAAAATGAAGAATACCAACAGAATAGTTAAGACAATGCCTAGAATGAACAAATTGTGCCATATGAAAGTAAAGGAATATCATTGAACCATTAAGAAGTGAAAAGTGGGATGAATATGGAGAAATTTGAGAAAATTTGTATAAACTAATAAAGTCAGCAATTCTGCTCCAGAATCTGAAGAAATTTTGTGGAAAACTATTCTCCCCTACAATTTATTAGAAGGATATCTTATTATGGTGGTGATGCATTAATTTTAGTTGAATATTAAATGGGAATAAAAGAAGTTAAGACCAGAGTAGTTATGGAAGCTACACTGTAGAAGTGGAAGGGATAGAATAGATAAAAACTGTGATAACCCAGAGCATCAATTTGTAGGGCCTTTCTAGGGTCCTGGACTCTGGTTAAGTTTTTTTTCCCCACAATAAGTTTTAGGACAAGAAATCACAGACACAATAATTTCATCCAAGAAAATGACAATAATAAAACAACATACCAAAATTTGTGGAATGCAGCCAAAGTGCTTATTTGGGGGAATTTTTATATCTCTAGGTCTTTACCTGCATAAAATAGAGAAAGAGAAGATCAATGAGTTGGGCATGCAACTAAAAAAGCTAGAAAAAGAAAAAAAAATAAAAACCTCCAATTAAATATCAAATTTGAAAATGAAAATAAAAGGGTAATTGAAAGGAAGAAAACTATTGAATTAGTAAATAAAACTGGGTAGGTTTTATGAAAAAAAAAAACAATGAAATGGATAAACCTTTAATTAATTTGATTAGAAAAAGGAAAAAAGAAAATCAAATTGTTGGTTGTAATATTCTGCTCTAAAATGTAAAGTTCTCTGGGAGCAGGTTTCTTGGGGGGCTTCTGGAGACAGCCTTAGTTTCAGTTCAGAGCATTCACAAGTGCAGCCAGGAGTTAAAATCCAAATCCTTTATTGTCTCCTTCAAAATCTTATCTCCTTCACTTGGGGCTCGGCTAATTTTTCTGGAGGCCTTCTGTAGTCTTGGTTCCAAGAGCTTAAGCTGCCTTCTCTGGCTTGTGAGTCTCTTCAATTGAATCCTGGCTTCTGAATCTCCTGGAGTGAATCCTGGTTGAGGTTCCTAGTTTATATATGCTGTCTTAAAGGTATGAATCTTTTAGAACTCTAGTAAGTACAAAGTACATAATCATTGTCTTTTATCAATTCCAGTGACTTAGCACCTTCTTTCAAGTTCTGGCCCATAACATCTCCTTGTAGGATCAGATCAGTCATATTGAACCATGCTAAATTAGATAATTATTGTCTCTATCAATTCCACTGTCTTAGTACCTTGTAAGAATCCTAACATCTCCTGCTTTCTTTTGATTTAGAACATACATGTTCATGACCTTCCTGACTTCTCAAGGTGAAAACCCCAAAAAAGAAAGTCATCATGCCTTCCCTGACTGCTTAAAAAAGAAGTGAAAACACCATAAAAAGAGGTGATCGCGCCCTCGCTGACATCTCAGGAAGGGAGATGAAAACACCAGAGGAAATGGGAAATCAAATTAAATTAGCAGGTTTCTGAAAGGGCTCATTTAAAACAGGTATACATAAATCCATCAATATGGGAGGCATTACACATAATTACACAAATTACATAAGCACTTAACAATATAACACAGGCTAGTAGTGATGTAACCAATATCATGAATCAACATGAGGAATTATATAAGTCCATAAGTCCTAGAAATAGTCCAAGAGGAATCTATTGTCCATTACTTCATGTGTTGGGAATCCAATAATTTCCTGCAAGTTTTGAAGTCCTGCAATAGTCTCATCAAAAATTTTTCATCTCAAGGAATCCAATGATTCCTATTGGTTTTCAAGTCCTGCAATAGTCTCATCTTGTGTTAGGGAATCCAAAGATTCCTGCAGATTTTGTTCTTAGGTCTTGTTTCCAGATTTTTCTCTTTTTCTGTCTCTCTCTGATGGACAAGGCAAATACGGCTCATTGGCACCCATCTGATTCCTTCTCCATCTGTAGAAATACAAGCAAACCCTTTCTCCCAAGCAGTTAACCTATCTAGTCTTTTCTATTTACCACTTTCTAAATCTCATAACCTGGCAATTACATTGGAGCTGCTCACACTGGACACTGCCCTTCTTTTGGGTTAAAAAGCCTGTATTTTCCCCAATTGTAATCCCTTTCTGCTATCTGATTGCTTTTCTGCTGATTGATCATGTAATCCCTTTCTCCCATGTGATTGCTTTTCAGCTGATTAATCACATCAGAGTCCTGACCTTCTAAAAACTCTCTGGGTGTAAACTCAGCTGCCATCATGCCCCACCTGTCTTTTGTACAATATGCCCCGACTCTCATTTCCCTGGTCAATTTAAATTCTGAGGCCCAATAGAAGCCCTTGTGGCATTTTGGAGATGGGGTTTTGGGTTTTATTCTCTCACCCTGTCCTCTCTATCTCTATATCTACACTGAGCTCTCAGATGTCCTATTTTTGCACACTGAAAACATCGACGAGTTTCTCTAGAAGTCCCTTGCCAAAAGGCACCCTATCTTTCCATGTTTATCATAGTCTGGGTGTAATAAGCATTTGTGCCCACTGTGGCACAGCATCTTATGATCTCCTCTAAAAGAGCATCTTTGTGTAGTCCCTATATAATTCTTTTGCAAATCTCATTGGCATATTCCTTAGCCAGTTGTCTGATCATTATTCTTATAGCTGCATTTTCTCCAATGGTTCTTGTGACAGCTGTTTGCAAATGTCCTACAAAATCTGCAAAGGGTTCATTGGGACCTTGCTCTATTTTGTGAAGGCTTTACCTTCATCTTTTCCTGGGAGGGAACCCCAGGCTTTTATTGTAGCAGTAGCAATTTGCTCATACACTGTTATGGGATAATTAATCTGTGCTGAATTCTCTGTATACTGACCTTCACCTGATAGTTGGTCAAAGGTGACTTGTACATTAACTCCTGTTTGCCTATTGCATTGGGCTTGAATCCTACATAATTCATGATACTCTGAAAACCAAACAAGTTTTGTCCAGGTTCTAAATATGTCCTCACTATGGATTTCCAATCACAAGGGGTTAAGATTTCATAAGCCAAATTATCTAGTAACATCTTAACATAAGATGATGTAACCCCATAAAGAGTACAACCTTTTTTCAAATCCCTTAATTTTTTTCCAAATCAAAAGGAGTGTATCTTCTCCTTTGTTTACCTGAAGAGTCAAGCTCTTCAATCACAGGGTATGCATTTATAAAATCAGATACATCCTTTCCTTTATTTTTTGCCTTGACCAGTGCTTTTTGTAATCTTGTCATATTCTGGTGGTGCTGATTGCATCACTGCCTCCTCCCCCCTTCTTTTCCCTCCACCCATGAAGGGTTAACTGAGGGAAGTAGGTCAGGGCATGGGGAATGACCTAATTTCTTCTACTGTGAAATATCACACTTAAAATTGTACTCAACTCCATTCTTATCTGATTCTTCATCCTTTTCACCTAGTTTAGTTGGATTCTCCCCTTCCTGCTTTTTTGTCTTTTTCTTTATTCTACAATTTGTATAATTTCCTAAAGCCAGTTGTATTAAATTGTATGTATTAAGTGTGTCTTTGGAAATTGAGTCAGGTCCACTATCATTGTAGAATTGACATAGTTGATCTCCTACTAATTTCCACTTCTCTAGATCCAATTCTTTTTTCCTTAGATAACCAAGGAGATGTATACTGTACAGTTTCTAAAAGTTCAGTGATCTGCTCCCAAATTATAATCAAACCTTGGGTTTTCATAAGTCTGACAAGGCTCTCTACACATTTTTCTCGGAAAAGAAGGCTGTTTTCTAAACATCTGTCCCATTTCAGCTTAAGCACTAGTTTAGCCCTTTAACAAAGTTTCCTTGTTGTACTCACCCTAATTTCTGGCTTGAAGAGACTCTTCCACTGAAATCAGTATCAGAGAATTTTTCACTGAAATCAGGATTGTGTCTGTCCCACCTTCAGGTGCAAAAATGTAATATTCTCCTCTAAAATGTAAAGTTCTCTGGGAGCAGGTTTCTTGAGGGGCTTCTGGAGGCAGCCTTAGTTTCAGTTTAGAGCAATCACAAGTACATCCAGGAGTTAAAATCCAAATCCTTTATTGTCTCCTTCAAAATCTTATCTCCTTCACTTGGGGTTCAGCTAGGTTTTGTGGAGGCCTTCTGTAGTTTGGTTCTGAGAGCCTAAGCTGCCTTCTCTGGCTTGTGAATCTCCTCAATTGAATCCTTGTTAGAATCCTTACAAAGTGTTAAGACATTAGAGTTGATAGAAACAATGCTTGTGTTTACACCTTTAAGAGTTTACACATTAGAGGTCACACATTAGAGCTCACACATTTAAAAGAGTTTACACATTAGAGCTCACAATTGGAGTTCACAAGTATGGGAGATACACAAAGTTAACTTTGTAACTTTATGAATTCACACTTCCCATAATCCCACTCTTGGAAGGGAGTCAACCTTTGAGTTTACACCTCTAAAAGAGCATAAAAAGAGCTGAGCTCAGTCAGAAGAGGTCAGTTGAAAAAGATTGAAAGCCAGAAGTCAGTGAGTTTGGAAGATTGACAAAGTGAGAAGAGAGTTAGTTTGGAAGATTGCCAGGAGTTGGAGTTGAGCTAGAAGCAGAAGCTGGCAGAGGCAAAAGACTAGCAACGAGAGCTCTTGGAACCAAAGAAATCCAACTGGGCCATTTTGGAAGAGACAATAAAAAACTGTACTTTAATCCCTGGCTGCATTTGGGGTCATTATTGATCTGAATTGAAACTAAGACTGCCACTAGAAAACCTTTCCAAGAAACTTGCTCCACAGAGAACCATGATATTCTAGAAAAGAAGAGAACACCAGAAATCCTGGCTTCTGAATTTCCCAGAGTGAATCTTGGTTGAGGCTCCTAGCTTATATATGCTCTCTTAAAGGTGTGAATCTTGTAGAACTCTAATAAGAACTAAGTACATAATCATTGTCTCTATCAATTCCACTGACTTAGCACCTTGTTTCAAGTTCTGGTCCATAACATCTCCTTGTAGGATCAGATCAGTCATACTGAACCATATAAATTAGATAATTATTGTCTCTATCAATTCCACTGTCTTGGTACCTTGTAAGAATCCTAACAGTCACAACAATGAAAAGGGAGAACATTCCACCAATGAAGAAGAAATTAGAGCAATCATTAGGAGTTATTTTTCTCAACTATATGTCAATAAATTTGATAATCCAAGTGAAGTGGAGGAATACCTACAAGAATATAGATTGCCAAAATTAACAGAAGAGGAAATAAATTACTTAAATAGTCCCATTTTAGAAAAAGAAATAGAACAAGCTATTAATCATCTCCCTAAGTAAAGTCTTGAGGATTTACATGTGAATTCTACCAAACATTTAACAAACAATTAATTCCAATACTATGCAAACTATTTGAAAAAATTGGGAAAGAAGGAATCCTACCCAATTCCCTTTTTGACACAGATATGGTGCAGATATGGAGCCAGGTAGGGAGAAAACAGAGAAAGAAAATGATAGACTAATTTTCCTAATGAATATTGATGCAAAAATCTTTTTTTTTAATTTTTTACTTTTGCTTTGATAATTTTATTGACAGAACCCATGCCAGGGTAATTTTATACAACATTATCCCTTGCAGTCACTTCTATTCCGATCTTTCCCCTCCCACCTTCCACCCCCACCCCCAGATGGCAAACAGTCTTATACATGTTAAATAGGTTACAGTAGATCTTAAATACAATATATGTGTGCAGAACCAAACAGTTCTCTTGTTGCTCAGGGAAAATTGGATTAGAAGGTACAAATAACCCGGGAAGAAGAAAAAAAATGCAAGCAGTTTACATTCATTTCCTAGTGTTCTTTCTTTGGATGTAGCTGCTTCTGTCCATCCTTGATCAATTGAAATTGAGTTAGATCTTCTCTTTGTCAAAGAAATCCACTTCCATCAGAATACATCCTCATACAGTATTGTTGTTGAGGTATATAATGATCTCCTGGTTCTGATCATTTCACTTAGCATCAGTTCATGGAAGTCTCTCCAAGCCTTTCTGTATTCATCCTGATGGTTATTTCTTACAGAACAATAATATTCCATAACATTCATATACCACAATTTACTCAATCATTCTCCAATTGATGGGCATCCATTCATTTTCCAGCTTCTAGCTACTACAAACAGGGCTGCCACAAACATTTTGGCACATACAGGTCCCTTTCCCTTCTTTAGTATCTCCTTGGGGTATAAGCCCAGTATATAGCTTATAATATATAAGCTATATTATACTATAGCTTGTAGTACAAGCTATAGTATAATATAGCTTATATATTATATATAATATGTAATATTACATTATATTATATTATATATAAGTACTGCTGGATCAAAGGGTATGCACAGTTTGATAACTTTTTGAACATAGTTCCAAATTGCTCTCCAGAATGACTGGATGTGTTCACAATTCCACCAACAATGTTTTTCCACATCCCCTCCAACATTCCGCGTTATCTTTCCCTTTCATTCTAGCCAATCTGACAGGTGTGTAGTGGTATCTCAGAGTTGTCTTAATTTGCATTTCTCTGATCAATAGTGATATGGAACACTGAGTGGTAATAGTTTCAATTTCATCATCTGAAAATTGTCTGTTCATATTCTTTGACCATTTATCAATTGGAGAATGACCTGATTTCTTATAAATTAGAGTCAATTCTCTATATATTTTGGAAATGAGGCCTTTATCAGAACCTTTGACTATAAAAATGTTTTCCCAGTTTGTTATTTCCCTTCTAATCTTGCCTGCATTAGTTTTGTTTGAACAAAAACTTTTCAATTTGATATAATCAAAATTTTCTATTTTGTAGTCAATAGTGATTTCTAGTTCTTCTTTGGTCATAAATTCCTTCCTCTTCCACAGGTCTGAGAGGTAAACTATCCTGTGCTCTTCCAATTTATTTATAATCTCATTCTTTATGCCTAGATCATGAACCCATTTTGACCTTATTGGTGTACGATGTTAAGTGTGGGTCAATGCCTAGTTTCTTGATGCAAAAATCTTAAAAAGAATATTAGCAAAGAGAATATATAAAGTCATCTCTAGGATAATACACCATGACTATACCAGGATTGCAGGGCTGATTCAAATTAGGAAAACTATTAGCATGTAATATAGACAAACTAGAACCATTCCCAGTAAAATCAAGAGTGAAACAAGATTGCCCACTATCACCATTACTATTAAATATTGTATTAGAAATGTTAACGTTGGCAATAAGAGAAGAAAAAGAGATTAAAGGAATTATAGTAGGTAATAAGGAAACCAAATTATCAGTCTTTCCAAATTATATGATGGTATATTTAGAGAACCCTAGAGAATCAACTTAAAAACTACTAGAAACAACTTTAGCAAAAATCTTTAGGAAAGTTGCAGAATACAAAAATCCATGTAAATCATCAGCACTTTTACATATTATCAACAAAGTTCAACAGCAAGTGATACAAGGAGAAATTCCATTCAAAATAACTGTCACTACATAAAATATTTAGAAGTCTATGTTCCAAGGCAAAATCAGGAACTATATTCACAACTACAAAACACTTTCTACACAAAGTCAGATATAATCAATTGGAAAAATATTAAGTGCTCATGAGTAGGCTAAGAAAATGTGATAAAAATGACAATCCTACCTAAATTAATCTATTTATTTAGTTCCATAACAATCAAACTCTCAAGAAATTATTTTACAGATCTAGGAAAAATAAAAACAAAGTTCATCTGGAAGAACAAAAGGTCAAGAATTTCAAGGGAAGTAATGAAAAAATGCAAATGAAGGTGGCCTGGCTGTGTCAGACCAAAAACTATAAAGCAGCAGTCATCCATTTGGTACTGGCTAAGAAAGAGAGTAGTTGGATCAGTGAAATAGGTTACGTTCACAGAACAAAATAGTCAATAACTATGGTAATCTAGTGTTTAACAAACCTAGAGATCCTAGCTTTAAGGATAAGAACTCACTATTTGACAAAAACTGCTGGGAAAACTGGAAATTAGTATGGCAGAAACTAGGCATTGACCACACCTAATACAATATATGATGATAGTCAAAATGGGTCCATGATTTAGACAAAAAAGTGATATTATAAGCAAATTAGAAGAACAAAGGATAAACTCTCTCTTAGATCCGTGGAGAAGGAAGGAATTTGTGGCCTGAGAAGAACTGGAGCTCATTATTGAAAGCAAAATATTTTGATTATATTAAGTACAAACAAAACTAATGCAAACAAGATTAGAAGGGAAGCAATAGACTGGTTAACATTTTTACATTCAAGAGGTTCTGGTAAATTCGTAATTTCTAAAATATATATAGAATTGACTCAAATTTATAAGAATTCATGCCATTCTCCAATTGATAAATGGTCAAAGGATATGAACAGAAAACTTTCAGATGAACAAATTAAAACCATTTCTATGGTTTTAGAAAACCACATGAAAAGATGCTCTAAATCACTATTGATCAGAAAAGACAACTTTGAAGTAAACACTAAACACCTTTCAGATTGGTTAAGATGACAGGAAATGATAATGGTGAATGTTGGAGGGGATATGGGAAAACTTGGGACACTAATACAATTGTTGGTGAAATTGTGAACTGATCCAAACATTCTGGAGAGCAATTTGAAACTATGCTCAAAAAATAATCAAACTATGCATCCCCTTTGATCCAGCAGTATTTCTACTGGGCTAATATTCCAAAGAGATATTAAAGGAGAGAAAAGGACCTACATGTGCAAAAATGTTTCTGGCAGTCCTTTTTTGTAGTGGCAAGAAAATGGAAACTGAATAGATGTCCATCAGAGAATGACTGAATACATTATGGTATATGAATATCATGGAATATTATTATTCTTTAAGAAATGATCAGCAGGATGATTTCAGAGAGGCCTGTAAAGACTTCCATGAACTAAGTGAACTTAGATGAACTAAGCTGATGAAATGAGCAGAACCAGAGCATTGTACACAGCAATAAGATGATGATTAATTATCAGAATTAATCCATCAGAATATCCATCAGAATGGACATGGCTTTTCAAAAATGACTTGATTCAGGCCATTACCAATGATCTTGTGATGAAGAGAGCCATCTACACCCAGAGACAGGACTGAGTGAATTGACTGTTGTTCACAACATAGCATTTTCACTCTTTTTGTTGTTGTTTGCTTGTATTTTATTTTCTTTCTCATTTTTTTCCTTTTTGATTAGAGTTTTCTTTTGCAGCAAAATAACTGCATAAATATGTATAAATTTATTGGATTTAACAAATATTTTATCATGTTTAACATATATTGGATTACTTGCCATCTAGGGGAAGGGGGTGGAAGAAAAGGGAGGAATTAGAACAAAAGGTTTTGCAAGGGTCAGCATTGAAAATCCTTGCAAATGATTTGAAAATGAAAAGCTTTATTTTTTTTTATTTTTTTTTATTTAATAGCCTTTTATTTACAGGATATATGCATGGGTAACTTTACAGCATTAACAATTTCCAAACCTCTTGTTCCAATTTTTTAGCTCTTACTCCCCCACCCCCTCCCCTAGATGGCAGGATGACCAGTAGATGTTAAATATATTAAAATATAAATTAGATACACAATAAGTATACATGACCAAAACGTTATTTTGCTGTACAAAAAGAATCAGACTCTGAAATATTGTACAATTAGCTTGTGAAGGAAATCAAAAATGCAGGTGGGCATAAATATAGGGATTGGGAATTCAATGTAATGGTTTATAGTCATCTCCCAGAGTTCTTTTTCTGGGCATAGCTGGTTCAGTTCATTACTGCTCCATTGGAAATGATTTGGTTGATCTCGTTGCTGAGGATGGCCTGGTCCATCAGAACTGGTCATCATATAGTATTGTTGTTGAAGTATATAATGATCTCCTGGACGCTCATTTCACTCAGCATCAGTTCGTGTAAGTCTCTCCAGGCCTTTCTGAAATCATCCTGTTGGTCATTTCTTACAGAACAGTAATATTCCATAATATTCATATACCACAATTTATTCAGCCATTCTCCAACTGATGGACATCCATTCAGTTTCCAGTTTTTAGCCACTACAAAAAGGGCTGGCACAAACATTCGTGCACATACAGGTCCCTTTCCCTTCTTTATAATCTCTTTGGGATATAATCCCAGTAGTAACACTGCTGGATCAAAGGGTATGCACAGTTTGATAACTTTTTGAGCATAGTTCCAAACTATTCTCCAAAATGGTTGGATTCGTTCACAACTCCACCAACAATGCATCAATGTCCCAGTTTTCCCGCATCCCCTCCAACAATCATCATTATTTTTTCCTGTCATCTTAGCCAATCTGACAGGTGTGTAGTGGTATCTTAGAGTTGTCTTAATTTGCATTTCTCTGATTAATAATGACTTGGAGCATCTTTGAAAATGAAAAGCTTTAATAAAAAAAAAGAAATAAAATGTAAAAAAAAAAGTGTTTCAGGGAACTAATAGTCTTGGAGCCTAAATGGGGAACTTGTACCAGCGAAAGTTACTCATGTAGGAGTCTGTTTTCTCACCTGACAATAGCACTGGAAATTAAATACTATCTCCACTCCCCTTATTGTATATTCCATAGCCTTTTATGAATTTTATTTTCCTTTCATGACTCCCTTTACTATTTACAGAAACACCTTAATCCCATTTTCTTTTTTTCTTCACATTTTTGAAGTTAAATATAAAAGTTAATAAAAAGTAATTCAGTCATATGAATGCAGTGGAATATTGCTATACCATAGGGAATAATGAATATAAGGAAAGTAGAGAAGTTTAGAAAGCCTCTGTCAGTTAACAAGCATTGGTCAAGTACCAATTACTATTAAGCCATGAACTGCTTTTACAAAGATTATCCCATTTTTAAAGTTACAGGAAGGTGACTAGAACTGATTTGCTAGTTCCCTAAATAATGATGATTTGATTCCCAGAACTTGAGGCAGACCCTCATCATCTCATATCTAGACCATTGCAATGATCTGCTCCTTCATCTTCATGCTTCAAGTTTTTCCCCTCAGCTTTTAATGTGTTCTTATATTCTATTTACATTTCTACTTTTGTTTACATGTCTCCTTGACAGAAAGTAAGCTCCCTGAGGCAAAAACCTCTACTTAATTTTGATATTGTATCCCTAACACCTACCATAGTGCCTGGCAGATAATAGTCCTGCTTGGCAATACTTGTTGATTGCTTATTGATTAAAAAAGACTCACTTGAAGAGATGAGAAAATATACTTTCCTTCACGCCAGATATGGAATATCACATATACTTTCACACACAGCTGGTGTGTTCATTTTACATAACAGCTTTTTCCCCTTTTTAAAATCTTTGTTTCAAGTATTGGCTGGTTTGCTAGGTGGGAGGGTAGGAAAGGCAGTTTCCTAGAGAATATAACAACACTATCAACACCAACAATTTTTTAAAACTTAGAAACTCTGATCCAGACAATGACCAGCTATTATTATGATGATGTAACAAGCTACTCACCTTGTGACAAGTGTTGGATTCAAGATGCATTCTGGCGAATGCACAGAACTTGTTCTTGCTTGACTATTTTTTTTTCTTTACCACTGGAGGGGAGGTGAAAGGAAGAGAAAATTTTTGTTAACTAAAAAAAAGTTATGTAGGAACAAAATACATCATCAACAACAAATCTTTAAATAGATTTTTAAACTAAACTTTAAAAAGTATTTTTATGTCTGACAAGCACTGTATTAAAATTAATTCCATGAATGTCAAGTGGCATAATGAAGAAGAAAGGTCTAACAAAAACGTATAGTACAAATTAGAATAAGAAAGCCCAAAACGAGATAAAAATAATTTTTTGAAGTTGAGCAGAGAAGCAAATTGGTTTTAATCTCCATAGCAAATCCATTTCCAAAGTGTTTTTACATTCCCCATGCCTAAACTTTTGTCCATTTCCACTTCCTTTCCCCATTCCTTCAATTCTCAGCTCAAGTTCTACCACCTTGTAAGAAGTCTTTCCCAGTCTTTCTTCATTCTGATGCCTTCCCTCAATTGATTATCTCCAAATAATCCTCTAGATCTCTCTCTCTTTTTTTAATAATCCAGTGAATGTTGGCAATTTGGTCTCTAGTTCCTCTGCCTTTTTGAAAACCTAAGTCTTCTGGTGCCAAGATGGCAGAATGAGAAAGGAACTCTCTGAAGCCCTCCCAAATTTCCCTAGAAAACCAACTCAGAATTAATCTAGGAGCAGGGAAATGTTTTACTAGCCAAGCAGAAAAACTCTGTCTTACTGGGGTTGGCAGGGAAATAAGGTTTAAGAGTAGTAGCAGCAGTAAGCAGCAGCAGCAACAGCAGAAGCAGCAGCAGCAGCAACAGCAGCAGCAGCCACCACCGCCAGACTCACCGTAGGGGGCCTGCACTAAGGCTCCAAGTTGGGATAGTTCATTAGGAAACTTCACCCCCCTCCAAACTAGCAGCTTCCTCAGCAAGTGAGCAATCTGTACAACACAGCAAAGCCCCACCTCAGTAAACACACCTCTAGCACAAGACTTGGCCTTGATCCCATGCTGACCAGTTGTGAAGCTCCGCCCCAGGAATGACCAACACCAAGGCCCAGACCATGGGCCTGCCAGCAAAGAGACCTTGTTTCCATAGCAACTCAACAGCAGAGCCCCATCACTGGGGCAGACCACCAACATAGTCTCTATTCTAGGGCCACCCTCCGGAAAGACTGTTATCATTGTAACCCAGACACAAGGCCCCATATCTGGAGCAGGCAACCAGATAAACAGCACAGCCAGTGGAAGCCAACAGGGAGGTCGCACCCTCTTTCCTCCTCCCTGCCCTCTGCTCTGTCCAAGGAAGAAGAGAAATCTGTACTCCCAAGAAAGCAAGCAGCTAAGCCCTAAAACACAGTGAAAACCAACAATAACCAGAGCTATAGAACATACAGCTTGGGATGGTGTAGAAGCAGAGCCCAACTCTCAAATAAAAACACCAAGACACAAAAATGGCAACTGCTTTGTGGATAAGGAGGATCAAGGCTTAGAAGAATTCTTAAATTTAGAAGAGGATAAGAGTGTCAAAATGACTATATGTGTAACTTGAAAGAAAAATGTAATATAGCCGTAGTCCTAGAAAGAATTACTAAAAGAACTTAAAAAGGATTTTTAAAAGCAAATTAGAGAAGTAGAAAAAATGGAGAAAGAAACAAAAATAATACAAACGAATCATGAAAATAGATTGGGAATATAGAATGGGAAAAGATATATAAAAATTTACCAAGGGAAATAGCTCCCCCCAAAATAGAATTGGCCAAATGGAAAAAGTACAAAAAGTCACTGAAATTCCTTAAAAATTAGAATTAAACAAATGAAAGCCAATGACTATGAAACAAGATATGATAAAAACAAAAAAAATATATAAACAAATAAAAAAATGTGAAATTTCTCATTGGAAAAACAACTGACCTAGAAAATAGATGTAGGAAAAATAATATAAGAATTGTTGGGCTCTCTGAAAGCCATGATTAAAAAAAATTAGTCTGTACAACATCTTTCAAGAAATTATGAAAGCAAATAGATCTGTGAACAAGGAGAAAGTATTGCTAACAGCCAGAAAGAAATAATTAAAATATTTTGGGATTACACAGGATTTTGACAGCTTCCATCTTAAGGAAGTAGAGGGCTAAGAATATGATATACCAGAAGACAAAAGGAGTTTGAATTACAACTAAGAATTACCTACCCAGAAAAACTGAATATGATCTTTCAGACAGAAAACAAAATGTATATTTAACTAAATAGATAATTTTACACATTTCTAATTAAAAGACCAGAGCTGAATAAAAATTTGACCTCCAAATACAAAATTCAGAGGAAAAAAAAAGAAACAAGAAAAAAAAGAAAAGCAAGAAATTTCATAAGGAACTGTTTTTATTTCTATGTGACAAGATAAGTGTAATTTTTAATGACTTTATTATAAGAGCAATTGGAAAAACTGTATGTAGATAGAGGTAGAGATATAAAGTACCTTTGATGGTATAATAACCCCCTCCCCCCAAATAGAGGGGTGATAAAGAAGATTGCAAGGAAGAAAGAGAGGAGAGATTAAATTGGCTAAATTATCCCACATAAAAGAAGCATAAAAGAGCTCTTAAAATGGAGGGGAAAATGATGGAGGGAACAAAGGGAGAGAGAAACACAAAGCTTAAACCTTACTCTTATCATTGACTCATAGAGGGAGTAGCATATACATTTAATTGGACATAGAACTCTATCTTACCCTATAAGGAAGTAAAAAAGGATGAGGACAAAAGAAGGGGGAGAAGGAGTGATAAAATGGAGAGTATATTGGGGAAGGTGGGAAGGTAGTAATCAGAAGTAAAATACTTGTAAAAAGGGAAAGAGTGGGGGGAGTAAGAAAAAAGGGGAATAAAAAAAAATAAAAAATACCGTAGAGGGAATTACAAAGTTATCATAGTTATAAATGTGAATGGGGTGAATTCACCTGTAAAATAGAAGTATAGCAGAATGGATTAAAAACCAAAATCTCACAATATGCTTTTTGTTTGTTTTTAAAGAAATACATGATTTATTTTTAATAGACATCGCTTTATGAATCATGTTGGGAGAGAAAAATCAGAACAAAAGGGAAAAATCATGGGAGAAGGAAAAAAAGTGAACATAGCATACATTAATTTATATTCAATCTCCATAATTCTTTTTCTGGGTGCAGATGGCATTTTCTGTCAAAAATCTAATGGGATTGCTTGAATCACTAAGAACCAAGTCTTTCATAGAAAAATGTCTTGCTGTTATTGTGTACAATGTATTAGTGGTTCTGCTTATTTCTCTCAGCATCAGTTCATGTAAATCTTTCCACACCTTTCTACAATCAGCTTGTGTATTGTTTTTTATAGAAAAATAATATTCTATTACCTTCATATAGTACAGTTTATTCATCCATTCCCCAATTGATAGGTATTTCCTCATTTTCTAATTCTTTGTTACCAGAGAAAGAGCTGCTACAAACATTTTTGCACATGTGGGTCTTTTTCTCTCCTTCATGATTTCCTTGGTATAAAGACCCAGGAGAGGCACTGCACAGGTTTTTAGCCATTAAAGCATAGTTCCAGATTGCTTTCCAAAATGATTGGATCATTTCACACTACCATTGAATTAGTGCATTAGTGCAATGCATTAGTGTCCCAGTTTTCCCACATCCCCTCCAATATTTATCATCTTTTCCTGTCATTTCAATCAGTCTCACAGGTATAAGGTGGTTTCTTGGAGTTGTTTTAACTTAATTTGCATTTCTCTAATCACCAGTGACTTAGAGATTTTTTCATATCTTTTGACCATTTATCAATTGGAGAATGACTTTTATTCTTATAAATTTGTTACATTTGAATACATTTGAAGCAGAAAGATACACATAGGGTGACAATAAGGAGTTGGAGCAGTACCTGTTAGCATGACCTGTGATCTTGAACTCAGACAAAGTAAAAGCAAAAATAAATCTAATTAAAAGTTATAAAGAAGGAAATTCTGTTGAAACGTACCAAAGACAATAAAGTTGTATAAGTACTAAATATATGTACAAAAATAATATTGCATCTTAATTTTTGAAAGAGAAGTTGAAAGTTACAGGAAGAATTGGGAAATAAAACTGTACAAATGGGGGATTTCAGCTTTCCCCTCTAGGAACTAAATAAACCTCGGCAAAAAATAAACAAGAAAAAAGTTAAGGAGGTGAATAAAATTCTAAAAAGGTTAAAAGATGATTTTTAAATGGAGGGGATTTAGTATTCTGTACAATTTTACCATAGTTTTCTATGGTAAGCTATGGTTTTGGGAAAATTTGAACGGGAATAGAAAGGATATGGAACCTACACAAAATTGATTATGTATTAGGACATTAAAACTGTACAAGCAAATGAAGACAAATAAAGAGTAAATGGATCCATTTTAGTTTAAAATGCAATAAAAATCACACTCAATAGTGGAGAAGGGAGAGATTAAAAATAATAGGATATTAATCCTATAAAACAAGTGGGTCAAAGAATAAATAATAGAAACAATTGATGATTCCATTAAAGAACAATGAAAACAATGAGTGCATAATAAATTTTATGGGATGCAGCCAAAGCAGTACTTAGAAGAAAATTTATATCTCTAATTGTTTAACAGTAAAATAGAGAAAAAACAGATCAATGAATTGGGCATGAAACTTTAAAAAAGTAACACCTAGAAAAAAAACAAGTTAAAAATCCCCCATTTCCACATTGGAAAAACTGGAAATCAAAGGAGAGATTTAAAAAATTAAAAGTAAGAAACCCAATGAACTAATAAATGATACTTGCAAACTTGTTTTATGAAAGAAACAATAAAATGGTTAAGTTTTGGTTAATTTGATTTAAAAAAGAAAGAGAAAACCAAATTATTTGTATCAAAAATGAAAGGGGTGAATTCACTAATGCAGAAGAAATTAAGACAATTGTTAGAAGTTATTTTGCCCAATTATACCAATAAATTTGACAGGAAGGAAATAACTACAAAATATAAATTACCTAGTTAATGGAAGAAGAAATAAAATACTTAAATTATCCAATCTTAGAAAAAAGAAATTAAACAATCCCACAGTAACAGCAATATTGTTTGGTGAAGAATTGTGTATGACAGCTATTTAGCAATACAATTATTTAAGACAATTTCAAAGGATTACTACCTACCTCCACAAAAAGACCTAATATTGACTGAATTTTGATTTATTTGCTAATTTTCTTTTCTTTCTTTCATTTTTTGTCTTATTCAAGTATTCATTTATCAGTTAAATGCCCAATAGTTTCCAGGACAACAACTGAAGAGAGATTAGAGCAAGATGTATAGATATTTGAATTATCTGCATAGCAAAACTAAACAATTTCATGGAAGTTGTTGAGGTCAGTAAGGCATAAGA
This sequence comes from Sarcophilus harrisii, assembly GCF_902635505.1. Taxonomy (NCBI): domain Eukaryota; kingdom Metazoa; phylum Chordata; class Mammalia; order Dasyuromorphia; family Dasyuridae; genus Sarcophilus; species Sarcophilus harrisii. The sequence goes on from NC_045428.1 coordinate 188,709,589, forward strand.
GATAAAAAGTGGGGAGGAGGGGAAAGAGCCTAGGACAAAGTTTTGAGAGTATACCCAACCATGGAAGTCATAATATAGACGAAGATCTGACAAAAGAGGCTAAAGAGTGAATATACAGGTATGAGAAGAACAAAATAATTGGAGGTATGACTTAGATGAAGATCCAGGGAAGGAGACTGAAAAGTAGTCAGGTACCAGAACCAAAAGATAACAGTGTCCCCAAAAATCTAGAAAAGAGATTGTCAATGAGGAGGGATAATCTATAGTGCCAACACTACAAGAGGAGTTAAGAAAGACAAGGTTTGAAAAAAATTGCCATTGGATTTAGCATTTTAAAGATTGTTAAAATCATTGAGAGTAGTTTCAGTTGAATGATGAGGTCAGAAGTCAGACTAAAGAAAAGAGAAGAAAAGAAGTGGGGGTGTCTATTACAGATGGCTTTCCCAAGGAATTTAACCACAAAAAAAGAGGCAAGGCAAAAAAGAATGAGCATTTAGATAGTGCCAGGAGATGTACTATGCATTTTATAAATGTTATCTCATTTTAGGAGAGAAATGCTGTCAGGTGACTCTATAGGAGTGAAAGATGTTCCTTGTTCTAAGAATGTGACAAGAAGTTGCTACATATATATGTAAATGGGGAAATAGGGTCACAGGTAGTTGCTGATTGTGCAAGGATGTTCCCACAGTGAGGATTTCCCCTGAGCCAGATTGTTCCTGGGTCAAGCAGAGAAGTAAGATAATAAAACAAAAGATAAGGACACTTAAACCTACAGACAGAAAAGGCTATGTCTGTGCGTTGTACAAAGTTATCAAGGAACAAGGATGTATAGTGCACCTCATGGACATTAGAAAGTTCTTGGATTTAACTTATCAGATATCCCCATGGCTCCCTGAAAAAGGGTGCTCAGTTCCAATTGATCAGTGATGAACAGAACCCGCTACACTCAGTGAAAGAGCAGTGGGAATGAGTGTGGATCACAACATAGCATTTGCACTCTGCTTGCATTTTGGTTTTTCCCAAGTTTTTACCTAAGTCTGATTTTTCTTGTGCAACAAGACAATTGTACACATATACTGTATTTAAAATATACTTTAACATATTTAACATGTATGGGGCTGCCTGTCATCTGTGGGAGGGGGTGGAGAGGAGGGGAAAAGTTGGAACAGAAATGTTTGGAAGGATCAATGTTGAAAAATTACCCATGCATATGTTTTGTCAAAAATCTGTAATGAAAAAACAAATCCAAAAATCCTAAGAATCTCTTTGAGAACTTTGAAATTGTGATTTCACAATTTAGATATGGAGTTTCTTATAGACTACTACTTTGATTACTTCTAAGCCTTTGAACTTTATAAGTTATACTGGTTTTAAATGATTCCACATGAGTTACTTGCCAAACTGAATTTCCCAATGTCAAGGGCTCTACGTTAGAATTGTATAAGTTAGAAAGGGTAGATGAGGCATTTTATCTATCGATACTGATGACTTGCTCCCAGATGTTCCTGTCAATGCCCAATACATTGTGGAAGACAACCAAGTTATTTCTCCATAGTGCTTTCTAGGTATTTAGCTGCAAGGTGGTATTCATATACTAACAAGCCCAAAGAGAAAAATTCTATTTTGAGCTACTCCCTCAGGGTACCATTAAAGTTTCCCAGATCCAAAGATGTAAACATTGACTATACTTCCCCAAAGAGAAACCTGTCTATACTTAAACTTCAGTTCATTCATCCACAAATAACCCTGATTACCCACTTACATGCATATTACTGGGCTTGGTGCTAGAGCAGGTAAAAGAATGAAACAGTGACTATCCTTCTAGAGTGTACTGTATAGTAGATTGAGCCTTAAATTGGACAAATTCATTGTGTTGAGAAAAATAAAAGGGTTTGTTGTGTTAAAGGACAAAAGGAGGCAAACAGTTAAGGAAATAAAATTGAATGCTTAATGTAGCTATAAGTCTAGGCTGTTTGTGTTTAGCTTTTTAGTAAGGACAAGGGCCATCTATTAAGGCTCTATACCCTTAAGGCCCCAAGTTGAATAACTCTTATTCTGGAATGTCAGAATGTTCTCACTCTTTCAGGTTTGAGACCTCATGTTTCAATCCTTCTATGTGATTCATCAAGGTTTTTTTTTAACCCTTTTAATCTGATAATTTTAGTTTAAAAGAGGGAAGCAAATGGGGTCAAAATATTATCTAGTCCTGGTTTTTCCAGTTTCAAAGTGTACCAAAAATTCATGATCTCAAAATAAAATTCATGAGATTCTTTGAATTAAAATGTGAATGCATGTGGAAAATATGTCACAAAGAAATTTCTAGGGTTTGGGGGTAATTTAGCAATATCAGATGTCACTGTTGATTTTGGGCAACTCAAGGAGTCAGAAAAGACAGTCTTGTCTAAGAAAGTTTCTCTTCAAATTATTGAATATTTAAATTCCAGTATTAGATCTTTCTTTTCATATAAGTTTTTTAATTCTTGCTGTTATGCCCCTGGAAAGACAGCTCTATTCTTTTCTCATTTGCTTATGTATAATTGAAAGTGAGTTTTTCTTTTGGAGCAAGTTTTAATAAAATACTAGAGGATGCAGAATATAAAAAACAAAGACCCTGAAGGTGAAGCAGTTGGTGGCCAAGTGAATCAAGACGACCTGACTTCCAATATGGGCTGAAGACATTTACTGTGTAACCCTGGAATAGTCACTTACCTTCTTTCAGCTTCAGTTTCCTTATCCTTATGGGGATAATATTGATATCACCTATCTCCCAGAGTGATTGTAGGAATCAAATGAGACCATGTATAATTTGACATTTCCTCTGAATATATAACAAAGTTATCAATTTTTTTCTTAGCCTCCACTCAAAGAAAGCTACAATACAAAGAGGGTGTGTGCTTGTATATACACATGCATATTATGTAAATAATGTAAATATAATTTATATATATGTAAAATTCTATGCATATTTCTATCAGTTTTAATTGTACTTTGCAAACCTTAATACATTATATGAATGCTACTTTTTATTACTAATTATCTCTGAAGATCAATGACCCACTTTACCTACTTTTTCCCATTGTGTAGTGGCTAATCCTAAGGCAAAGCTAAAAACAACTTTGCACATATTTTCAATGACACAAAATAAAGATAGGCAGAATTGTATAGGCAGTGGCAAGTTGTCTCAGAAGCAGCCTCTTCCTTGAGGGTAGAGGGGTATTGGAGAGAGCCACTTTTTTAAAAAGTTCTTTAGGTCTTTAATAAATTATCTGTGTGTATATATATATATATATTTTTGCAAATATGTGTATATATATGTATATACACATATTTATATATATGTATATACATATATATATATGTATATACACACATATATACACATATAAAATCCACATGCATAAATATATACATGTGTGTATTTTTCCCCTTCAAAATCTACAAGGAAGGAGAATATATAGGATATTTCCAAGAGGTGAGGACTTTTATTTTCACAGGTCTCCTTAACATCTCTGTGAACTTACCCAATTTTGTGGATTCTCATCCACCTAACCCTCAAAAGCAGTGATGAGTGGAAAGAGTGACCCAGGACTCTATCCATACTAGCTCTGTGGCTAGTGTAAAGGCCTTTGCTTTGCTTTGCTTTGCAGCTCCTTTTCCTAGATCTGAATTCTTCTTGCCTCATACATTGTCACGGATATGACCTTGGGAGAGGGAGTTAACCAGAACTCAGGCAAGAGTGCCATCTGGAAATAATCTATTATACTAATAATGTTCTCTGGGCAAACAAATTTTGACATAATTTTCCATAAACCTTCCCAACTGACAATATCAAAGGCCTTGGTCAGATGTTTTCCTCCTGGCATTTCTCATGGAGCTGTGGGGCAGTATTCAGCATATTGACGGTTCTTTAGCCCCTTCTGAAACCGTACTGGCTCTTAGGCAGATAACCTTTTACATGTATGGGATCAGCCTATTAAGAACTCTGGCAAGAATCTTGCCAGAAATAACTAAGAGGAAGACTCCACCTGTGATAATCAAAGATGGACAATGGAAGTATCCTTGAACTCTTGGGGCATAACCTCCTCTTGCCATATAATCTGGAAAATTTCAGTCAGTTATTGTATGAGCTTTTCCAATCACCAATAGAATTAGACAAGGCTGTGTGCCTGCTCTCATGCTTTTTAGCATGGATATTTTCAGCCATGTTGCCAAACTTCTTCAATGAGGACCAACACGGAATCAAAATCAGCTATTGCACTGAGGTAAATTCTTCAACTTGAAAAGGCTATAGAACAAAACTAAAGTGGAGGGAATGTTTATACAAAATGTTTATAATATTTGGGCTACGTGCCTCACAACATTGTCAGAAGACAAGATAAACTCTCAAGTGTTAGATTAATGTAATACCTTCAGCTGTCAAGTGTGAGTACTTTATATAGAAATGGAGAAGCAACATGCTTAAAAGGATTTTGAAAATAATTTAAGTGCTATAAAAATGTACAGTATTACTATTATATCTCCTGCAATTCTTTTGAGTCCCTTTGTTCATCTTTATTTAATAATAATAGCTACTATTTATATATTTTATACTATTTATACTATTTATATAGACTTGTCAATCACTTTATATGAACTATCTCATTTGAGGCTGAGAAAGTTAAGTAACTTGCTCAAGAGCCTGAGGCAGACATGGAATTTAGACCTTCTGAATTTTAAACACTCCATTCCATCCACAGTCCCATCTAGCTACCTTATGTCTCAGTTGCCTTTGCCATGGATGCTATTTATATAGCATTTCGTTTTCACCATTCAGTTTATTCTTTTTTGGCAGCATTGATCTACTTCTCTCCCAAGAAACTCAGTCAAGTCATCCACCAAGTCATGTGTTTCAAAGTATATTGATTCATCATGGTAACAAAACCACATGCTTCAGACTTCAGGCTAAAACATTACCTCGTTTTTGTCTACTATACTAATCCTGGATGCTTAACTCTGCCATTACCTATTTTGAAATATGGAGCAAGGCATGACTAAACTATGAACTCACTGAAAAAAACTATACCTCAGGATTAGCTTTTCCTTTAATTTGTCCTGTTTCTGAGTCAAGGTAACTATAACATTTCCTATTACACTGCCATGTAATACTACACTAATAACTATTATACTGCCATGGAGCTTCAGCCATTGGTGAGAGGTTTCAAGAAGATCTGTCCAAAGTTTAACACAGTTGTGTTACTCTATCTGAACAATACCCATTTTATGACTAGGATTGAGTCTAGTATTCACAGAAACTAAAATTCTAACTGCACATGTAACCTCAATGTGTCCTAATTCCCAGGCACCTGTGCTCATAAACCCCTTCCCATTACCAGCACTACTCCAAGGAACTGACTGAAGCCTTGCAAATGCCTTATTTAAGGCCATGTTTTTAAGCAGAGTTGCATCCTGAATGATGTTCAGAACTCTAGGTCTATTTAGAGAATATTAGATGTGGATTATGGAGTCAATCCTCAAACCTGGAGAACAAATTCTGACTTCCAACTCAGAGGCAACAACTGCATTATTAGGATGCCCTGAGCACCATTATGGCTCCTAGATTGCACCTTCATCACATCCCAATCACAGCACCAGGGCCACAACAGCATGTTTACCATGACCCAAATGCTAATTGATAAACACAGTTGTACTATTATTGGATTTGAATGATAGCTCCATCAACTCTAGGCTTCAAACTCTTAGCCAGAAGAATAAATTTATCCTTCACCAATCTTGGGACACTAGGTAAAAGTCCTTTCTGAATTCTTCATGTGCCTTGACTACATGGCACATAAGTCCTAAAGTACTGTTGCTAAAACTAAGGACACTTCTGGACTGTCACAGAGATAAATGGAAAACTAAATAGGTATTTTATTTTTGGGACAAAGATCCTATCCTCTTAACAATAATCATAAAAAACAAACAACAAAAAAGGCATGCTGAAACTATTCAGAAGTTGTACTGAGGATCATTGTCAATTCAGAAAAAAGGCACAAAATAGAAACTATAGTAGCTTATTCTAAAAGCTTTTTTTTTTTTTTTTTTTTTTTTTTTTTTTTTTTTTTTTTTTGCTGAGGCAATTGGGGTTAAGTGACTTGCTCAGGGTCACATAGCTAGGAAGTGTTAAGTGTCTGAGTCCAGATTTGAACTCAGGACCTCCTGACTTCAGGGCTGATTCTCTATCCACTGCACAAGCTGCCCCGAAAGCCAGATACTTTTGACTGCTAGGCTGATGAAAAAACTAGACTCTATTGTCCAGACCTGATATCCACTAGGTCTTATGCACCAAGCTGATGTGTTATTGGTTCTGAAGCCTCAGGCAAGTTTACCTAGATTTAGACTATTAGAACTAAGCTACATGACATTCTGAATTTCAGGCCACACTTAAATTCATTCCAAACTACCCAACTAGAATTTTCCAGAAGTACCTAACCATCAAGATGCTGATCCTGTCCTACATCACCAGCCCAAACTTCCATTAGGCATGAGTGAGCAATATATATCTTTAAGTGAATTCAGAGCACTAGATTAGGATTTTACTGAACCCTACAATCAAAGACAGCAATGCCAATAGGCCTAAATATCTTATACCCACTATTTCTGGGACTGGGCTACTGGATATCACCATCCCTCTGAGTCAAACAAATGCACAACATTTTGGTTTATCCTTGACCATTACTTATATTGTCAGCCATAGGTCCACCACACTAGTATGGCAGGTAAACCATACCATACCACTAGATTCAAATTTCTTAAAGACAAGCCTCTAGGAGTCCTGGAATAGTAGGCAAAAGTTTCACAGCCCAGAACTATAGCCATTACCTAACCTCTACCCTTAGAGGCTACATTACCACTCAATCATATACCAGCATCCTTCCTGACCAACCCATGAGTTAAATTTCTGTTAAATTGGGCTATCCAATTACAGGACATTATCTGGGTCTCAAACTTCTATTATCACCCCAACTTAACTCTGGCTAGTGGTTCATCCATTTCTAATTATCAGGCCAAGGATAAGTCACACTTGCAAGCCCAGTTTAAGGCTCCACTTATTCAGTATACTTTTAAGTACATACTATGCACCTGACTTTGGAGATACAAAGAGAAAAACAAGATCCTTTCTGTTGTCAAGGAGGTTACATTCAGATGGGGGTGGGGAAAATGGGGAATAATGTATACAAAGGTAAGTAAATACAATCTATGTACCAAGAAAAGAGAATAATTGTTTGGGGGAGAAAGGGAGAGGAATCAGGAGGTGGAAAGTACCAGCAACTGTAGGTATTAACATAGATCTCGTTTCATATAGAAATGCACATGTCTGAGCCTAGAAGAAAGCCAGGAATTCTAGAAAACAGAAAAGTAATTCAGACTCATGGGGAAGGGGGTAAAGACAAAGGAGGAGAAGGAGAGGCTGTGTGGCACAGGAGGGCAGAGAAAAAATAGCCTACAAATTAAAATGCTGATGTCTTCCCTCACACCTCTCAAGTTGGCAAAGATAAACAGCAAACAACAGTGGAAGGGGGTTATACAGAGACACCATCAAAACAGTTTTGTGAAACTGTGAGTTGTGAAATGATTTGGAATTATCCAAGACACTAACTGTACAACTGTACAAATCCTTTGATTCATGTATCCCCTTCTAACCCTGTGGCCCTAAGTCAACAACAGAAAGCAAGGTAAGTAACATCTAGTGAAGATGGAAATTTTTTTTATGATAAACATCAATTAGGGAATGACTGAATGAATTCTACATGAATGCTATAGCACAAAAAATAGAGTCATGCTAAAAGGTAATAAAGAGAACAATGACCAGTTATTTAATTGAAAACACGTAAAAGCATATAAACTCTAGTTGCAATTAATAATCTTGTTTCAGGAGAAGAAAAGCATAAACCTGCTCTTGGTTGAGATGATAGGGTACTTTTAAGAGTAGCATATGTCATCAGATTGGGGGATAGTTGCCCCCTGAATATGCTAGACTTTTTTTGTTACTAAGAATTTGGCAGGGGAAGAGTTGAGGATGGGCTTTTGGAATTTGATAAATCCAAAAACCACACTTACTGGAATAAGTATTCACTGACTGACAGAAATCTCAACCACATTCAGAAAAGCAGAAATAGTAAATGCATCCATTTCACATTATAATGCTATGTGTGTGTGTATGTGTGTGTGTGTGTGTGTTCAATAATGGATAACAGATTAAAAATAATTGGAAATTAAATAACCAAAAATCAAGTCGGTTAAAGAACAAATCATAGAAGCAACTGATAATTTCATTAAATAAAATGAGAACAATGAAACAGCATACCAAAATTTTGTGGGATATAGGCAAAGCAGTATTGAGAGGAAAATCCATATCTCTGATTACTTACATTGATGAAAAATTTTTTTTGGAAAAAAAAAGCAGATCAATGAATTACACATGCAACTCAAAAAAAATCTAGTCAAAGTTCAAGTATTTTATCCTGAAAATCAAAGGAGAAATTTTTAAAATTGAAAGAAAACCATTGAATTTATAAAACTAGAAGCTGGGTTTAAATATATATATATATATATATATATATATATATATATATATGTATATTTCTATATAAATATTTAAAATAAAATACAAAATAAGAAAAAATAGAAAAAGAAAGGAAAAATAAAAAAATCATTGATTTGTACAGCAGAACATCAGGTAGAACTCAAAATCTGTAACAAATTCCCATTTCCAGAAAGCATATGTAACAATAAAAGAGATTATATTCACAATTGTCCATTTTTTCTTTGCTTCCTTGTAGGTTATTCTTTTGTATGCTGTTGTATACTCTTTAACTTTATACTTTATTCATTTTTCCCCTTTCATCTCCCCCAAGCAGACTACATTAAGCACACATACACACTCATTTATATATATATACATCTACCTACATACATGTATACCCACCCATACATACACTTTACTATATTATGTATCTAAAACATATATGGATGAGAAATAATGTAGATTTTTCTCTTGATTGAATTTTTAATAAGTTTGACTTTGTCTGTGATCAGTCTTAACCAGCCCTATTTTTTCTAATCAATTCTACTCCTGATCTTTGTTATATAATGTGTATTTATGTCTTTTATTTCCTATTCCTCTTAACTATTCTGTTTTAATTCTACTCTTTAACTTGCCTTGCTATTACTTACCTTCTCCCACCATGGATTCCGTCCCTTATTTTCTCCCATCATCCTTTTTCTCCCTCTTCATCTAATTCTTGTTAATCTGCACACCTTGTCCTACTGCCATGAAACTGGTTTTATGGGGGAGGGTGTGGGGAATAATATAAATTAAATATTGATTAGATTTTTTTATAAAAAGGAAAGGAGAAAAATTATTAGTATCAAAAATGAAGGTGGTGATTTCACCATCAGTAAAGAGGAAATTAAGACAATTGTAGAATTATTTTACCCAATCATATGCCAATAAATTTGACAATGTAGATGAAATGGATGACTATTTATAAAAATATATAAAAACTACCCACATTAACAGAAAAAAGTATAAAATACTTAAGTAATCCAATTATAGGGGACAAAATATAAGAAAAAATAACTAAGACCAGATGGATTCACAAGCAAATTCTACCAAACATTTAAAGAACAATTAATTGTAATATTATATAAACTATTTGGGAAAATAGGCAAAGAAGGAATCCTATCAAATTCCTTTTATGATGCAAATATGATACATACCCATACCTAGAAAAGCCAAAATAAATATAGAAAATTATTTACCAATTTCCCTAATGAATAGTGATGCAAACACTTTAAATAAAATATTAATAAAGAGATTACAGCAACATATCACAAGTTTTATAACCTATGACCAGGTAGAATTTATCCCAGACATGTTGGGTTCAGTATTAGGAAGACTTTCAGCATAATTCACCATATCAGGACAAAACCAACAGAAATAATATCAATAAATGCTGAAAAATGCCTTTGACAAAATACAGTACCCATTCCTATTAAAAACATTAGAAAGGGCCATCTAAAACCATCACAAGTATTATCTCTAATGAAATTGTTAGAAGCATACAATCAGAAGTTTAGCAAGGTACTAAAGAAGGGAAAGGGACCAGTATGTGCCAAAATGTTTGTGGCAGCCCTGTTTGTAGTGGCTAGAAGCTGGAAACTGAGCGGATGCCCATCAATTGGAGAATGGTTGGGTAAATTCTGGTATATGAATGTTATGGAATATTATTGTTCTGTAAGAAACGACCAGCAAGATGAATACAGAGAAGCTTGGAGAGAATTACATGAACTGATGCTAAGTGAAATGAGCAGAACCAAGAGATCATTATATACGTCAACAACGATACTTTATGAAGATGTAATCTGATGGAAGTGGATTTCTTTGACAAAGAGACCTAATTCAGTTTCAATTGATCAATGATGGACAGAAGCAGCTACACCCAAAGAAAAAAAAAACACTGGGAAATGAATGTAAACTGTTTGCATTTTTGTTTTTCTTCCCGGGTTATTTCTACCTTCTGAATCCAATTCTCCCTGTGCAATAAGAAAACTGTTTGGGATCTGCACACATACATTGTATCTAGGATATACTAGGACATATTCAACATATACAGGACTGCTTGCCATCTAGGGGACGGGGTGGAGGGTGGGAAGGAAAAATCGGAACAGAAGAGAGTGCAAGGGATAATGTTGTAAAAAAAAATTACCCTGGCATGGATTCTGTCAATAAAAAGTTACTATAATTAAAAAAAAAGTTTAGCAAGGATACCCATTATAATCCCTATTACTTATTATATTCCAAATGTTAGGTAAAACATAATAAAAAAATTAAAAGTATTGGAATAGGCAATAAGGAAACAAAACTATCACTCTTTGCAGATGATATGTCATACTTAGAAAATCCTAGGGAATCAACTTAGTTAATAACAACTTTAGGAAAGCTGAATAATACAAAATAAACTCACATAATTCATCAGCATTTCTGTATATGAGCAACAAAATCCAAATGCAGAGATAAAAAGGGAAATTCCATTTAAGATAACAGGGGACAATATAAAATACCTGGGATGTCTACCTACCAAGAGAAACCCAGGAACTACAGGAACACACCTATTAAACACTTTTCACACCAATAAAGTCAAATCTAAAAAATAGGAAAAATACTAATTGCTCATAAGGAAACTGAGCCAATATAATAAAAATAATTCTGCCATGCCAATAAAACTTTTAAAAATTATTTTATAAAGTTATAAAAACAACAAAATTCATCTGGAAGAATAAAAACAAAGATATCAAGAGCATCAGTGCAAAAAAAAAAGTAAAAGAAGATCATTTACCCATACTAGATCTCAAACTGTATTATAAAGTGATAATTATCAAAAACAGTCTGGTACTAGCTAAGAAATAGAGTGGTGGATCAGTAGGATAAGTTAGTTACAAATTACATTATAGTAATAGATCATAGTAAATCCACTCAGTGGCATAAAAAAAAGGACAGCAATAAAGGGAAAGGACAGAAAACAAACTATAGGTTATCAGAGACTAAAATTAAATCAGTAAAAAAGATAATTCTATTGACTCCCTAGAGATCATGGTACAATTAGTTAAATTCCAGAACAGCACAAAACACTTAATTTTTTAAAATCATATATAATTAAAAAATCAAAGTTCTCAATATAGAAATTAAAAACAAAAAACAAGAGTAGAAAAAATTTATTACATTATCTTTCTCTTTTGAGAGCACAAAATGCTGAAGAATGAAAACTTGGCAAAAGAAAAACAAAAGTAAACATTTAAAAAAAAAAGCTGCGTGAATTTTGTGCAGACCAAAGGAACTGTTCTTGAAATCAAGATATGTATACATAATTTAAAAATGAAAAATATTGAATCCTCATTGAAGAAAATAATGCAATGAGAATTTCAGAATAGAGATGACAAAGACTGATTAATGGAATCCTAAGTAAAAAGGGAGCAGAGACCTCACAAATATTAAAGTCAAAGACATCTATGTCTTAGCTACATTTCACAGTATTACTAGTAAATGACAATTGTACAAAGAAGTCAGAAATAGAAATTACAAAGTAATTCAAATAAAATAAAATTAATGTATAGTAATAAGAGAAACTGGAATATAATGGAATAATATATTCTAAAAAGCAAAGGGACTTACATTGCAAACAATTATCTTGAAAACCTGAATCTAATCTTTAAAAAACAAAAAGAGTATCTCAACAAACTTGTAGGCAAAAAAGCCACTCCCAAACAACTGAGATAAGGGAAATAATAATAATTAATAAGACTAGGAAAAGAGATTGATTCTGTCTCTTTTTGTGTCTGTCTATGTCTCTATATCTGTCAGTCTGTCTGTCTCCCTGTATTTCTCTGTCTCTCCCTGTCTGTCTCTCTCCCCTCCTTCTCCTCTTACTTGTGTATATATTTAATAAAAATACATTAATCTATGGAATTAAAAAAAACTAAATAGGATTCATCAGTAGTTAAAAATATCAAGAAGCTAAAGTTTAAAGGAAACTTATTTAGGAGAAGAGGAGGAAGAACTGAATATTCTATTGCGAAGACCACGTATTTTAAAATCAGCCAGAATCAGGAATTCAGGTTAGGGGAAAATCGTCAGTCTTTATTCTCAGTGAAGAAAGATCGGAGGTGAAAGGGAATGGGCCATAGCAATGTGTGCAGCTGAGTCAAGAAGCTAGCTAGACCAGAAGCCACATGACCAGCAGCTGCTAGCATGGAACCCAGCCCAATCTCTCCCAGCCTCTCTTCCTGTCTCTCTGCCTCCACCCACCAAAATCGTCATTTCCTATACAACAAACACATCAGGACTTGCACAGAGAGTGGGCGGGGGCCATTCTTTTTCCAAGCATGTATATTAATAGAGTGTAGTCTAATTACTATTTAATCTCACATGCTTGGGACCTCAGTGCATCAACTCAAGCCTCACCCCATAACATCTCCCACTTTCTTTTGTTTTAGAACACAGGTGGTCATGCCATCCCTGACTCCTCAGGAGGTCAGAGCCCCCAAGGGGAGGTGATCACAGCCTCCCTGACTTCTCAGGAAAGGTGGTGAAAGCACTAAAAAGGAGATGATCACGCCCTCCCTGACATTTCAGGAAGGGAGATGAAAAGCACCAAAGGGAAGTGGGGGTTGCTAGTGGGTTTCTGGGCTGAAGGGTCTTGTTATGCACAAATCCATCAGCATGGGAGGTATTACATAGCAATAACGCAGAGGCTATTAGGGATGACCCTCCCCTCAGTCAGTACAGGCTCAATGTGGTGTAACAAACATGAATTGTACACGCACAAAACAGAATAACAAATAATATAAATCAACATGGTGTTATAAAAGATCACCAGAAGCCCTAGAAGGAGGGTATGTAAACAACAGTCACACATACGCCTTCTTCAGCAGCCAAGAGATAGTCCAAAACCAATCTATTGCCCATTGCTTCTTCACATGTCAGGGAATCCAATGATCCCCCTGAGTTTTTGAAGTCCTGCAAAAGGCTTTTTATGTGTTAGGGAATCCAATGATTCCAGCAGATTTTGAAGTCCTGTAACAGTCTTATCATTTCTCAGAGAATCCAATGATTCCTGAGAGTTTTCAAGTCCTATGTCTCAGAGAATCCAATGATTCCTGAGAGTTTTCAAGTCCTATGTCTCAGAGAATCCAATGATTCCTGAGAGTTTTCAAGTCCTACAACAATCTTATCATGTCTCAGAGAATCCAATGATTCCTGAGGGTTTTGAAGTCCAACGATCTTTGATGTCCATGAGTCAAATGCCATAACTGCCACTCTCTTTCAGTGGTGAGCACAATCAGCAACAGAACCATCCGATATTTCTTGGGTTGTCTCCTTTGTTTCAAGGGTCTGCTCTGTCTCTCTGCGATGGACAAGGTGAATACGGCTTGTTGGCAACCTTCTGATTCCTTCTCCACCTGTAGAGATACAAGCAAACCCTCTCCCCCAAGCAGTTAGGCTATCTGGTCCTTTCCATTCACCACTTTCTGGGTCTCTCCACATCACCTGGCGATTATCTAAAGATAGTGGAGCTGCTTGCACTGGACACTGACCTTCCGGTGAGTTATAAAACCTGTCTGCAGGAGCCAGTGCATCTTTATCAAAAATCAAGAAGTTAATAGTATAAAGGGTTAGATTTAGAAGTTCTCTAGGGTTACCTGTGGCTCCCCCTTTCTTTTGTTTTTGGAGGAGCATCTTAATATCTGTTTCTCCTCTATACTATTGCCTGTCCTTGAGGATTAAAAGGTATGCCCGTAGTGTGTAAAATCTTATATTGTGCACAAAAGTGTGCAAAATGTTTTGAAAGTATAAGCAGGACCATTGTCTGTTTTTATTGCTTGTGGCACACCCATAATGGCAAATGCTTGTGTAAGGAATTCAGTGACCACTCGGATTGTCTCTTTTGCTGCTGGTATTGCAAAAGTGAATCCCAAAAAGGTGTCTACCACAACGTGGATGAAAGACAGACGACCAAAAGATTTACAATGGGTCACATCCATTTGCCAGATTTCACTGGGTCTCAAACCACGAGGGTTCTTCCCCGGAGGCAGTGTAGGAGCATGGAAAGGAAGGCAAGCTGTACAGGCTTTTACTATGCTCCTAGCTTCCTCTCTTGTTATTCCAAATTGTAAACGTAAAGCTCGAGCAGCCTGGTGATATTTAGAATGAGATGTCTGGGCTTCTTGGAATAAAGGAGTATTGACCAACATAGTTAGAAGGCTATCTGCCTTTGAATTGCCATCAAAAATGGGACCTGGAAGTCCACTATGAGAGTGGACATGTAATATATAAATCTTACCTGGATGCTTTCTCACTTGCTCTTGAAGTTTCTTAAAGAACTGATATATGTTAGAGGGTGCAAATTTTATTTGGGCTGTGGCAATTCTTTGTACCACACCTACTGAATAGGCCGAATCAGATATTATATTTATGTCTCCTGGATAATAAGAGCTAGAATGATTGCATACAATTCATTCTGCTGAGTGACTGAAAAGAAGTTCTGACTACTCTCTTTATAGTTAGATCATGAGAGTACACAGCACAAATATTATGTTTGGATGCATCTGTGAAGATAGTTGGTCCTTTAAGAGGAACTTTAGAAACTTTTCTTCAAGAATCCATCGCCAATTATGTAATAGTCTGGTTATCTTTAATGGAGACCCATGTGTAAAATTTGGAGCCATGGCTAATAAAATTTGCCACTCTGGGATGGTTTCACAACACACATTAATTTGTGTATTGGTTTAAAAGGTGTATATCTTGTCAGGTCTTGTCCCAGATA
Source organism: Sarcophilus harrisii (assembly GCF_902635505.1). Taxonomy (NCBI): domain Eukaryota; kingdom Metazoa; phylum Chordata; class Mammalia; order Dasyuromorphia; family Dasyuridae; genus Sarcophilus; species Sarcophilus harrisii. The sequence continues at coordinate 188,724,951 of NC_045428.1, forward strand.
ATTGTATTGCTCACTTAGTGGCTTTTAATAAAATTCTAGCCACAAGCACTGGGTAGGGAGTAAGGTTTTGTTCTGGTTGTGCCGGGAGGTTCACCCAGTCTATCACACTGTCTCCTTGATGAAGGACTGCTGTGGGTGTCTCTTGTGTGGCAAAAACTGATATTTCCAAGGGTTTTTGAGTGACTCTTTCAACCACATTGGATAAAGCCAGCTCAACTTCTCTCAAAGCCTCTTGAGCTTCTTTTGTAAGCTGGCGTGGTGAATTTAAAGCACTGTCTCCCCTTAAAATGTCATATAACGGTTGTAACTGATAGGTAGTCAAGCCTAACACTGGTCGCATCCATTGGATATCTCCTATAAATTTCTGAAAATCATTCAATGTGTTTAGCTTCTCTGTTCTTAAGGACAGTTTTTGAACTGTAAGCACCTTAGGGTATACTTCATATCCTAAATATTGAAAAGGAGCATGACTCAGAATTTTTTCTGGTGCTATGTATAATTTATAATTCCTTAGTGTTTCTATGGTCTTTTGTAGACATGTTTCTAACATTTGCTCCTCAGGTGCACATCCCAATATATCATCCATATAATGTAATAGCATAACTTTTGGGAATACTTTTCTTACTGGAGCAAGAGCAGCAGGAACATACATTTGACACATAGTAGGGCTGTTTTTCATTCCCTGTGGCAAACCTGTCCATTCATATCTTTTATAAGGCTCAGCTAAGTTAACGCTGGGCACTGAAAAGGCATGTATTGTTGATCTATCTCCTCTCATCTTCTTCAAAAGATTCTCCCTTTTTATCTTCATCACCATTTTCAGGCTTTACTCTTAATTCCTTTCTTCATTCAGACACAGTCCAATCTTTCCCATCTTTAAAAACAAATAAACAAAAAAACCTTAACAAGAACCTCTTCTTCCTTCAAACTATCATTTTCTCAGCTCTCCTTAGCAAATCTTATAGTAAAATGTTTCCATTTCCTCTCCTCTCATTTAATTCTTTGAAATTTAATCTCTAACCTCTCCATACAACTGAAATTACTCTCAAAAAAGTTGCATTATGATCTCTTATTTGCAGAATTAATCTTTCTCAGTTCTCATCCCTTCTGCTCTTTCTGTTGCATTTGACACTGCTAACTACCTCCTCCTAAATACTCTTGCCTATTTGGATTTTCATGACATTATTCCCTCATGGTTCTCCTTCCACCTGTCTTCAGGACTATGATCTCTATTTAATGCCCTGTAGTTATAGATATAAACTAAAGCTCTCTCTAGAGTCTTCTCCTCTTCTTTTACAATATAATGATCTCATCAGTTCTTCTAGTTTGATATCTCTCTGTAAATAATTTTTAAATATAAAGTCAATGCCTCTTCCATTTTTACTGTCTTGTGAAAATTTAGCCTCCCCACTTGTTCCTCAATTCATCACAGAACTATAAGGGTGACAGTGGATATAGAGCACTGGGTTTGAAATAAGGTAGACTCATCTTGGTAAATTCAAATCTAGCTTCAGATGCTCAGTAGTTGTATGAACCTGGATAAGTCAGTTAACCCTATTTACCTCAGTTTCTTATCTATAAAATGAGTTGAAGAGGAAATGGTAAATTGTTCCAAATTCTTTACTGGGAAAACCCCACTGACTCAGACACAACTGAAAGTTATAAAGTGATTTGTTTCTCCTCAAACCCAGGTCTCTATTTCTGTTAAGGATAGCCCCATTCTTCCAATCTCACAGGTTTATACCCTCAGTGTTATATTTAGTTTATGTCTTTTCTTTTATCCCATACGTCTAATAAATTCTCAGATCTTTTTGGAAAAAAATGGAAAGGTTGAAATGCCCATACAAGAGAAAATACAGGACAACCAAAATAATGAAAATTTAAGAGCATTTATTGCTACCTAGCGACTGAACCCCACCAGAACAGGGGGAGTCAGTGAATGAGTGGTCTCAGGGCCACACATTTATAGAAAGAAGAGAGAAATGTCAAAATATTTCTTGATACATTTGTCATAATAAAAGGAATTTCTATTCCAGACAGAAGGCAAAGATTATCACACTAAGGGTGCCATTCCCAGACAGGCAATAAGACAGTATTTCTTTATGTTTATCAAGTTGTCAAGGTCTTAGGTTTTTTAGGGCAGTGTATCTGGGGGTGTAAAAATACACTAGTTCAAGATTATTTTTCTCACAGTCCCATCTGGTGCTTTCCCACTTCAGGGTTTGAGATTTCAAAAATTAATGATGGGGATTCAACAACTAATATAACACTTGGAGAAATCATTAATGATTTGATATCAACTTGCAGGAAGGATTACAGTGTATTGACCCAGAGAGGTGGGTTTCTCCTCTCTTTACTCTTATCTCCTGTAACTTGCTCACGTGACACTATTGTCACTTTTCATTTGGACTTTTTGTAGAGAATGCATAGTTGATCTATCTGGCTTATATCATTCTCTACTACAATCCATCCTCATATAGCTACCAAACTATTCTTGTATTCAATAAAGTCCAGTGACTCCAACTTAGATATTTCATCCCCCAAATTAAATAATTTTCCTCTGGTCTTTTAAAATATCATGTGTTACTATCTTAAAAGTTTTCTGGCAAAAATAGAAACGTAGTGGACAATAACATCTATAGAGTATGGGAGAAAATGATGATTTAATTGATCTCTACATATCCCCTAAGCATCTATATTTATGGTCATGAGGGTTTGATTTTTGTTATATTTTTGGACAGAATTAAGCTATTTCTTTGGTACAGAGAACTCTAAATGAGTAAACCTTGTCTAACAATACAGAGTAGTACCTGTTCTGTAATTTTTGTCTTTGAAATTAATTACCTCAGCTACTGCAACATTAGTATTTGTCCAGGATCACAGAAATTTTGTGCATTAGAGGTAGATGCAAAGGCAGAGCTTTAATCCAGATCTTTCTAACTTTAAAATACATCTTTCTCATTCACTAGATTATAAAGATCATGACGGTAAGCAAAATAAAATGGTTAAAATTATAAAAACAAAAGTAAGTATAATGTTAATAGCTGCTATTTTATAACTTTCAGCTTTCTAACAAGTATTTACAGTTCTTATAAATAGCATTTAGTGCCTGACACATAGAAAGCATCTAATATTTATCAATTGATTGAATTCTGTAGATTAAATAATGGATAGGAAGCAGGCCGCAAAAACCAGAAAGGTATTGCACCAAGTAAGAGTAAATGCTTAAAAATTAATTCTCTGGAAACTTTTTTTAATTCAACCTGCATTTTAACATTTTCTCCATCACTTTTTCAAGTTTTAATGATAAAAATAAATAAATCAAGCTCTGATTTGTAGCATTTTTCAAAATTTAGCAATCAACTCTTTGCTGGTTCCATTGTATCCCAAGCAAGACTCATTTCTTATATCCAAACTAGAAATAAACACAGAAGAAGAATTTAGAAACTAATGTCAGTTTGAATGCGACTTTATATTACTTATTTGCTATTTTGTTGGGGGAGGAAGGTTGGATTAGCTAAATGTTTATCAATAATAGTATTTTTTTTTTTGCTGAGGCAATTGGGATTAAATGACTTGCCTAAGGTTACATAGCTAGGAAGAGTTAAGTGTTTGAAGTTAGATTTGAACTCAGGTCCTCCTGACTTCAGAACTGGTACTTTTTATCAATTGCACCATCAAGCTACCCCAATAATAGTATTTTCAAATTATTAGTTTTTTGTTTTATTATTTCTACAAGATTTTTCTTATTTCTTGTTTATCTCTTGTATAATATGTTTAATCTCTTCCTCTCTTGTGCTTATTTTAGGGTTTTTTTATTTGTTGACTTTCTTTTTTCAAATCCATATTCATCTCACTAACTTTCTATTTTTCTTTCTTGTTAATGTATGTTTGTAGGAATAAGTTTTCCCTAATGACTGATATAAAGGCCGATTTGACTAAAGAATACAGCCTTTTAAAAATGAGCCACTGAAATTTAATAGGCCCTTTATTTTTATTTTCATTGTCTTGCAGATATTTAAATAAACATATACAACATAAGCAAAGAGAAAAGAATTTAGAAAGATGAAAAAAAGGCATTTGTCAGTAGGCTCTCATAATAATATCAGCATCATCAATATTAATGCTCGTTCAAACCCCAAATTGTTTTTTATAAAAGTCTATTATAAGAACAGTCTTATATTGAAAGTTGGTAAATTGTAACACAAAAAAAATCTGGTGAATATCTACCAAGAGATGCAACACTTGGAACCAGTACAATTTTATAGAAAACATTATGAAGACTCTTTTCCCCCCAAATTAGATAGGATCACTAAATTGGTAGACTATAAGAATAACTTTCATGTTAGCAAAGAAATTCAATTCAACAAGTATCAAATACTAACTGCCTACAAAACAACTTCATATTATTCTTCCAAAAGGGATGGAGAGGTTTGGAATTTTTAAAAAATACAGTGATGAGAATTTAGAACTAATTTAACACTTGGAGAAGTTTGATATCAACTTTCAAGGATGATTTCAGTGGATTGTCCCAAGGAGCTGTGTTTGTTTTCAAATTATTTAATATTTTCATCATGATTTGATAAAAGGACATACTTGCCATTAAGTACAAAACTTATAAATATAGCCAGCACTAAACATTGTTCAGAATTCACAATTATCTTTCAGGGCCAGAACATTGGCCTCAATTTATTATTAATTTTATTAGTAAGATGAAATTTGATAGGGATACAATGTACAACTTCAAAAAATCAACTTTACAAGTTACAGGCTAGGTTTCATAAGTATATAGTTAGATAAAAATTTAGAAATGATCTAGAGTTCTGAGTGGACTATAATATAAATCAATATAAATCAAATGACAGTACCATCTGTACTTTGCAGGTCACAAAGAATATATTCTTTTCTACATACCTCCTTTTAGTAAGGATGCTAACAAGCTAGAGAAAACCCAGTGAAAGGTAACCAGGATGAAGGACCTCAAGTTCATGCAATCAGAATTAAAACACTAAGACTTTCACCTACAGAAGACTTAAGAGTAGACTTGCTATCTAAAAAATTGAAAGAACTTCTTGAGGAGTTAATGGGTTCCCTCTCATGGATTGGATAATTTTGTTGGATAAATTGGGGATTCCCATTCAAGGGTTGATGATCTTTAGGTTAATTAACTTAACATTGCTGTTTTTTATGTAAATCTATGTTCCAAACTGCCCTACATGCTCTTCCCCACATTCAGTAATTCAGTAACAACAACAATAACATCTATATATCTAATGTATCTAAGTTTAACTTCACTTCAGTCTCCCCAACTCCAAGAAAAATAAGCTCCTTATGAACAGGGACTATTTTCTTTTTTCTATCTTCATATCTTCAGAATCTTGGATAAAGGAATCAAAAAATACTTTAAAAATTGAACTGAATTTATTATATCTCCAGCTATCTAGAGTGTAAAATCTTTTAAAGATATGGAATAGAAGTTAAGATCTTTAGACCTCTGCAGGGAGGTCTTCTCCACTAGGTCAGCAAAAGTCACAGATCCATCCTGGAAGGTTACAGTTGGTGGCTGGGTTCCGTGACTGTTAAAGGCTAGGGAACTTTGCACATTCCCTTTGATAGCAACCAACGAAAGGAAAACTGACTTCTCACTATGTATTATTTCAATGACAAACCATTAGAGATTAAAATTCACATTACAAATTCAAGGAATTGATAGGAAAAAAAAGATATCCAATTTCAAGTGCTAAAAATTATGTAGGGATAATAGATAAAATAATAATCATCTTTTGTGCAAAGAAAGATTTTAGCCTCAAATATAGAACTGTGTTTTTATCTGAACTTAGTTATTAATACTTCTCCTTCCTTCTTGTAAATTTATAAAAGTTCAAACTATAAAGAGGTACAAAGGAGAAAAATTCAGCTATGTATAAAGAAAATAATTATTAGAATTTCCTCTCCTTTGTTTACTTCTAATTAGTCAAGACTAAGAATAAGTTTCTACTTGATTCCTCTAACTCAAAGAGTTGATTAAAATATATTTGGAAGAATATGAATTGGAAGATTTTTCACAGGTGAAAATAACAACAATGACAAATTGATTCCCATCTAAAGATCCTATACAAGGCACTGACTTTACTAGATTGAAATAATATCACATTACCTATGGGTGTAATATATAATAATAATTCTTGTGTGCATCCATCCTCCAGTATCTCTATCAAGTCAATGAACATAAATAAAATTCCTTATATTTGGGTCAAATTCTCTGTGTTTTCTCCCTCTTATTTCTTTCCATCCTGATACCCACCATCTTATGCCCCTTACACCTGTATATTTAGGGTTCAAGATTAGCATATCAGCTACCTTTTTCACTAACTTGAAACTTGAGAAAGAAGGACCATATTCTTATTTGCATTCCCAAGTTCAACTACCTGTTTCTTAAATCTATATTGATATTACAACTACCTCCATCACTATTCTAAAGATTGTCCTTTTTGTATCCTCAGAAAACATTTTCTTTAATATATTCTCTTTCTATATTTTATGAAATAGATTCTGCAGTCTTTCAATATACCCTGGGAATTCTATTCTGTCTGCTTCCTTCTCTCTGTCAGGTATTATAGAAATATCTTTTTAGCTTTTGTGCATGTTATGTGCTACTTTATATTATTATTCAGGTTTATTTGTGGATCTTAGTTTATTTAATGAGACTGGATATTACTCAAGTCATCAGTTGGTTTTCTTAAGACCTAAACAATGGGGGTTATGAAGATTTTTTTAAAAAAGCCAAAACCAAAGTAAATAAATAAATAAAAATAAAAAAACGGCAGTCTCTGCTATCAAGGAGTTTACAGTTTAAAAAGGAGACAACATGCAAACCACTATGCACAAACAAGATAATTTAGAGAATAAAGTGAGAATCATCTAGGAGGGAAGCTTTAAGAGAACTGGGAAAGACATGCAGAAGGTGAAACTTTAGATGAGATTTGAAAGAAGTCTGAGAAGTCATGAGGTGACATTGAGGATTCCAAGCATGTACAGATAATTCACTCTCTTGAAAATAGGATTGAAGGAATTAGAAATGGCTATCCTGAGGAAGAGATGACTTATCTTTAGGGAAAGTATAATTGACTTGAATTATCTGAAATCCTGTCACATGGGAGATGAAAGAAATTTGTTTGGCTTAGTCCTAAGTAACAGAACCAGAAACAAAAAGAAAGATTTCAGTTATGTAAAAAGAAAATTTCCCATTAGTTCTCAGGATATGATTTTGTTTCACTGAATGTCTTAAAGAAGAAAGTACATAGTCACTACTCTAGGATTTGGAGAAGTAATAGTTAGTCTGGTACATGGCAGATTGCATGTCCTCTTGGGTATCTTATGTGCATTAAACTCAAATAGAAAAGAGGAGGCACTAAACCATACATAAGGATCCCTGTGGGCAACATATTGACTTAGAAAACCATATATTATCATTACCTATGTTCTATTAATTTTTTTTTTGCTTTGTTAAACACTTCCCAATTACAATTTAATTTGGTTCAGCCACATTCGGGAGTATTGTGGATCATGATGTTGCTTCTGGGCTGTGTGTTTGATACCTCTTTCTTATACCTCACTGAAACTATAATTTCAATAGTTCAGGAAATTTTAAACAGGATTTATTCAATAATTACCTGTTTGAACACATTGCCTGTTCTTATTAAGGAGAAAATTATATGGCAAAACAATCTATGTGATCAAAAAAAGATTAGAATAGATTCACACTCTGTTACTAAAGATCCATACTTAAAACAGTCTTTTAATAGCTGACATATAACATACTAGGTCTAAAAAGGAAGACATTTTCACTCCTGCAGCAGTGAAAAGCTATCCTTTCTCATGTCACACCACCCCATTTAAGCTCTTATGTCCTTATTTAGGGAGAGGAGATGTTAAGCTCGTACTATGTTAATGAGCTCATATCATGTTAGCTTATGTCTGTTTTAGCTTTATTTCAAAGGGAAGGATGTAAGAAATTCAGATTTTTAAGAATCCTCCAAGACAGTGGTTCAACAACACCTTATCAATTTTAACTCACACTATCTTTCATATGCCCTTCTTAACTATCTTATGCTATAGACTATTACTATATTGTGAACACATTGTTCAAATGCCAAACATGTGTTTACTTAAAAAAAAGTATTTCATGGAGAACTCACATAAGGTAGGCGCTCACTAGGAGATCAGAAGAAGCAATACAAGGACAGTCTCAAGGTGCCTCTGAAGAACTTTGAAATAGACTGTGAGACATGGGAGAAGTAGGCAGTATGAAAAAAGCAGAATTGTAGTACCTCAAAAGAACTATGAAATCAGCAATTTTTCATTTCACATATTCATTTATACCATTTATTCCTGACCTGTAGTAGAGCTTTTTGAACTGAAATTGGTTTGATCAGCCATAGCTGGATATATACTTTTGGTTTTCTTCAATTGGGAAAAACAACAATCATTTCCTAAATATCCTATGTTTTCTTACATCTGGATATTTGCTAATACATTCCTTAGCCTGGAATACTCAACCACTCTATGTGGTCTTGTTAAAATCTTCCCCTTTCTTCATTCTTTATTCTTCCTTCCCAAATCCTTCTAGAAGGAACCTCTAGCTCCTCTGATATTGGTACATTTTTTGCATATTTATTACTTTTCTTACCTTGTACTATATAGTTAACTGTGTAATTAATTTCTTTTCTACTTCATTACCTTGTGGTAAGGGAAAGAGTCTTTTAAAAAATTAATTTTCTTCTCCTTAGGGCCAGCCTAATGCTTTTGTTGAAATTATAACAATGAATTTAAAAAATGAAAGTGATTCAATTTGTATTCAGGATTCTTGAGAGAAATAATTTGGAATCAGAGAGATCAAAATTCTGAAGTTTGATGGGACTTCAAAAGCCATTCTAGAATGTTCAAACCCTTCCTTTGCCCCTAAACAGCCAAGTGATAAATATCAGAAGTGGCATTTGCACCCAGGTCCTCTGACTCTAGAATCAAAACTCCTTCCACCATATCATGCCATATTTCTCTTTTTAAAGAAAAATTAGTTTAAGCCAAGATATTCAGCAATATCCTACTGAGTATCCACTGCATAATTTTCATTCACCCAACCAAACTTATTACAGTAAAAAAAATTCCTTGAACTATGGATTATTTCTTTTGATAGTCTGAAAATTATCCAGCATACACTTTAAGACTTAAGTAACTTGTGATAATGATCTTTACTCACCCCAACTTCCAAAATCCATGAACTACATTTCTAGATGCCTGGAATGTCACCATTTAAGATTAATTTCTCTTGCCAAAAGTCTTTAAAAAGCAAATATCTTTTGGACAGGATAACAGGCATCAGTTTAGACTTTGGATCAGAGCAAGTAAGAAGCCTAAGGAAAGAAAGAAAAACACTGAAAGGGGAAGGAGAAAGAAAATAAAGCAATGAAGTTAACCTAATTCATAATTTTGCACAGAACTGAATAGTAAATCTAACTATAGTCTCTTCACTTAGACAATAGATAAATATGCATGCTTATTGGAATTATAGCTGGTTACTATATAGTGTTTGGGCTACAGCGAGAACTCATAGCTCAATCTTCAGATCTATCAACATTGCAACACATAACAAACACAGACTTTACCATCTGATTCTTACCTATTAACTTTTTCTGCAGAATCTCCTGAATGGCAGGGGCTTTGCCTTATTTATCTTTGTGTGCACTACAGTAGCCAGATAAATATTTGTTGAATGAATGAAGGGAAAACTCAATGGCCCAAAGGAAAATAATTTATGCTAGGAAAGTCTAACTTATGAACTGCAACAGCACTATTTAGTTATAAGGCATGGTAGAAAAGATAATATAGCAGCTACTTTATGAGATCATAGTGACAGAATTGATGGAAACCTCAGAAGCGATCTAATTCATTTCTGTATTGCCTGTGGGATGCATGATCTTGCCAGCCTATTTAATAAGTTCCTACGTAGCATCCATTCAGCCTTAATGTAACCAGTTCCTTAACCAAAGCTCATCTTGTTTTGTGGGGAGAAGGGACCTCACATTAAAGTACTAGAAGTTGAAGCTAAGCAGTGACTATAAACTATCAGAACAAACACTGATATGTCAGGTATTTCTGAAAACATCAAATCTTGACCTTCCTGGACTCTTTTAATTATAAATCATTATCTCTGATGTAAAAGAAGCTATGTAGCCCCAAACTATTGTAAGTGAGGGGTATTAATAGCTTCTTCAGATTTAAGGGAAAAATTCCTTTGTATCAGATATTTAAACTGGATATGGAGCCTCCTTTATTATTCCTGACAGCCATAAGACTCTGAAGACATCCCAGAAAAGGCATAGGCCTAAATAGGGCCCCTATCTAAGTAGGATTTCACCAATGTTTGTGAAATAGCACATCTTGAATTTTCCAGGAAATCATGCTCCATATGAGGATAGACAATGAGAAGGAGATGTAAAAGTGGTGTTTCAAATGAATGAAGTGACCTGTTTATTTTTCTTCCAGTTTAAGCTTCAAGATTTTGGTTAAATCAGAGAATAAATGAAGTTGTTTTTTATCTGAATATTGCAGAGATAGAAATAAAGAGCACAATGTAAAATTCAATTATAAAGAAAAAAAAGCTGGAGCAATTTAAATAGAGGAAGAAGAAATTGTCAAGACTTTGAAAGATGAGTGCATTGTAATTACACAATTTTATCAGTGTTCAGCCTAGGATTGTACATGTCATCTCTGTATCTCCATATGTCATTCATGAGCAAGTGTCACCAGCATAAAATGTTTGGCAGAGTAGGTAGCAACAGTGAGAATTGTACCTTACTAGGAATAGCTTTCTTTGAAAAAAAAAAAAAAAGAAGAAGCATAACCATACATACTAATGATCATTCCCCTATACAATCTTTTCAACCTTCTTCCCTCCAACACAAAAATGAAGTATCATTCAAATTGGTAGCATGATATTCTCACTCTTCCTAAATCCTTTGAGAATAAGATAAGAATTTATAATAGAAGAGGATCAGATACTCACCTACCACTTTTTTTCTGTACTTCTGAGGAAAAGTCTATCAAGATGCCATATACTTTCAAACGACAACAACAAAAAAAATATAAGCAGCTTCCCCACATCTTCATTGCAATTAAATCTGAACCATTTACAGGAACTATTAAACTGTATCATTAGGAAACCACACTGGCTGTCATGAAATAGGAACCTAGTAAGAAGTCATAGAGAACAGAGTAAAAAGGACTTAGGACATAGTATGGCTCTTCTATAGCCAGAAATCCTGACCATTCTTGACATTTATCCCTAAGACAAGGGCCCTGATTTTTCTAAAATTCTCCACTCCTCCAAAATTAGCACATTACTTATTAAGCTCATACTTAATTCTTCTACCCCTTAACAAAGTGAAACGTTAACATTTTTACAAATGAAATTTTATCCAAAAAAACTTTTAATTACTTCAGAAGATATTCAAAGCTAAAATGAATGGTACTGGGAGTAAATTAAGTCATTCTTTTGTTCTGCTTCATAGATTTCAAGTGGTTTGCCTAATGTCTCACAAGTGACTTGTCTGGCACAAAACTGAACATGTGAACCCAGGTCCCCTGATTTTCAACAACCACCCACTCTAAGTTTCTATCTCTCTATGATTTTTTCAATTTTTCAATTAAAAAAAGGTCAGCCTAAAAAAATACCTGTTTTTTGATTCTACAACTTGAATCAAAATCACCAAATTTATTCACTTCAGTGTTGCTATTCTAGAGTTTGGTTTCTGGTTAAGTTATATCCACTTGTCAAATCATTGCTAATTATCCTGTAATTAGCAAGTTTGTACAATAATTTCAACTCCTTGAATAAAGAAAGCTCAAAATGAGTATGATATGGTATGAGTTGAAGCTATTCCCTGATATTTTAGATTCTTCAGAGATACTGCTTTTCTCTCTAGTTCATTATTGTTAGCATATGTATTAACTTAAGGTTTTCAAATATCTTGTATACAATTTGATCTTTATAAAAACCCTGTGAAATGAATATTAAAGATATTATTGAATGTGTTTTAAAGATAAAATTGGGATTCAGAAGGTTTAGATTTGTTCTGGTCACACAGTTAATAAGTATCAGAAATGAATATTTTCAAGTTGTGTCAGCAACATATAGTTCCATGATTGAGGAAACAGAAAATTCTGCAGATCTGCTTTAGTTGCTAATAGCTAAAAGGAAGTTGAAATGATATTCCTCCTCCCTTTCTCAACCAAACTCCTAAGAGAAAAAAAAGGCTGCCTACACTCTATCACGATTTACTCTCTTTGTACTTCTTAGTCCTTTGCAATTGGTTTTCTGATGTCTCCTTACAATCCATACTACTGGAAGATCTAATGGCCTTTTTTAGTGCCAATCTTACTTGATTTCTCTTAATTAATCATTTAAGACTTTTAACCATTCATGACTTCATATATATATATATACCCTCAACTCTCCATTCTGCCTCCAGATTGTTAATTAGTTGACCAGTTTTTCTGTCTTTGTCTCTACTAGTCCTCTTCTCACTTGCTCATACAGGCACCACAGTTCAGATTCTTATTAACTCTTATCTGCACTATTAAACTAGTTCCTACTTGGACTTGCTACCTTATAACTCTTCTGACTCAAGAAACTATAGTAGTTCCCTATTATTTCAAGAAGAGAATAGAAACTTCTCTTATTTGGCACTTAAAGATTTTTATAACTTGGCCTCCATTTATCTTTTCAGATCTTTATTTATTTATTTATTTATTTATCTTTTCAGATCTATTTTAAATTACCTCTTATTCCATACTCTATACAGTAACTGTTTCCCAAGTTTGGGAAAGTCATTTGCATCTCAGAGAATCATTCACTACCTTCAAAATTCAGCTCAAGAATCACTTTCTCCATGAAACATTTTCTTATACCTCTAACTCTGAATACCTTTCCTCCTTTAATGCCTTGTATTTATTTTATGTTCTGTCTATATATATATATATACATACATACAAACATATCTCACTGTGCCCTAAGAAGCACTGAGACTTAGCTCCAATCTCCTATGAGCATTGTCTATCTCATCAGAATGTGAACTCCTGGCAAGCAGGACTTATCATGCTTTCCTATTTCTATGTCTAGGACTTAATCCAGTGTAAATACATAATAAGCATTATGTACACAATAAGCACTTAATAAATAACATTATTAAGTTATGGAATGGAAGCTCCCTGAGAATAAAGACCATTTCAATTTTTGTCTTTGTATCTCTAGTGCCAAACAAAGAGACTGGAATATAGTAGGCAGTCATTTATTTTTTCAGTTGTATCCGATTCTTCATGACCCATTTGAGGTTTTCCTGGCAAAGATACTGGAGGGGACAGGTTTGTCATTTCCTTCTCCAGCTCATTTGACTTATATGGTTTAAATGACTTGTCTAAAGCCATATAGCTAATAAATGTGTAAGACCAGATTTGAATCAAGATGATGATTTTTCCTGACTCCAGCACTGTATCCACTGTACCACTTGACTGCCACTACCAGACCACATACTTGTGAATAAAGGAGTACCAGTTTAAAAGTAGATTTGGAGATGAAAGTAATAATAAGGGTTAGCAACCAAATCCCTTCATTACATAAATAAGAACGTTGAGATCCAGGACTATTTAAGTTATCTGCCTATTGTCACAGAGGTATTAAGCATCAAAAGATGAAATTCAAACCATGGTCTTTTGACTACAAATCCATCTAATTCTTTCCACTGAATCATGTTCATATCATAAAGTATTCATGTTCTGTTCTGGGTGCAAGATTGTGGGAGATGGGTGGAAAATCTAACAATCTAAAAATAATGTAAGTGCCATGAAGAAAGTACACATAATTAAAGGAACATTGTAAGGGAGATTGAGCATAGCCATGAATTTGAGGATAAGAACTTGAGACTTTAGTCAGTATTACAGTGTGGACAATGGGAGGAGAGTATTTATTTAAAGTATTTGAGTAAGAGAATGAAAATAATCAAAGATTCTTGAATCTTATTAAGACTGAGGAACTTACAGGACAGAATGAGAATTAGAGAATCTAAAACAGGAAGACTTATGAGAGTATTTGTAAGTAACCAGGTGAGAGGAATAAAAATGACTCTGAGGTTTCCACCTAACTAGCTTGGAGAATGATGATAGTATTAAAAAAAAATCATCGAGGACAACTTGTGAGGAGACAGAAAATATGAGGTACTCTTAGGATATCTCATGATATTTCAGTAGAAATGACCCACAGGAACCTGGAAATAGAAAAATATGAGAAGTCTAGAACACTGTTGCATAGAAAATGAAAACAGAAACAAAATTTTAAAATCATACCAGGAAAATGGTAAATAGTATAGAGAACTATTATAATTTATTTTAAGGAATAATCAAAAGGACCTTGAAAGTGAACTCAAAGAATGACAGGGAAAGATAATGCGGAATGTTGGAGGGGATGTGGGAAAACAGGGACACTGATACATTGTTGGTGGAACTGTGAACACATCCAGATATTCTGGAGAGCAATTTGGAACTATGCTCAAAAAGTTATCAAACTGTGCATACCCTTTGATCCAGCAGTGTTTCTACTGGGCTTATACCCCAAAGAGATATTAAAGAAGGGAAAGGGACCTGTATGTGCCAATATGTTTGTGGCAGCCCTGTTTGTAGTGGCTAGAAGCTGGAAAATGAATGGATGCCCATCAATTGGAGAATGGTTGAGTAAATTGTGGTATATGAATGTTATGGAATATTATTGTTCTGTAAGAAACGACCAGCAGGATGAATACAGAGAGGATTGGCGAGACTTACATGAACTGATGCTGAGTGAAATGAGCAGAACCAGATCATTATATACCTCAACAACGATACTGTATGAGGATGTATTCTGATAGAAATGGATTTCTTCGACAAAGAGAAGATCTAACTCAGTTTCAATTGATCAAGGATGGACAGAAGCAGCTACACCCAAAGAAAGAACACTAGGAAATGAATGTAAACTGCTTGCATTTTTGTTTTTCTTCCCGGGTTATTTATACCTTCTAAATCCAATTCTCCCTTAGCAACAAGAGTTCAGTTCTGCACACATATATTGTATCTAAGATCTACTGTAACCTATTTAACATGTATAGGACTGCTTGCCATCTGGGGGAGGGGGTGGAGGGAGGGAGGTGAAAAATGGGAACAGAAGTGAGTGCAAGGGATAATGTTGTAAAAAATTACCCAGGCATGGATATATATATAAAGTTATTAAAAAAAAAGAACCTGAACTCAGATAATAAAGTTTGTTTGTTTTTTCCAAAGGTAATATATCTTCAAAATACTTTTGAAAGGCCTTTATAAATATTTTTAGACTTTTCAGAACATAGAAAACTAGAAAAATGGCTTTATATTTTATCCAAATGTGACTTTATTTCAGAAGTTTCTTAGTCTGTTCCATGAAGTTCCATGTAATACTGAATGAAAGGTGGCCCTGAAATATTTTACCTATGCTTTGGCAACATCACTAAGTGTTTCCTATGCTTCTTATATAATATGTTTCTAAAAATATTATTTAGAAAGTAGTGAGTTTCTATTCAATTTAGAAAATCTATGTACTTGATAGTCCCCCTATTTAAAATGGTGGATTATTGAAGAAGTGATACATCATAGTGCTGCACATTCCTCCCCAATAAAAAAATCTAAGAATTGGATTTGACTCTGATTGGAATCTCTGTATTTCCCACTTCTTTCCCAATCATGTCAGTATTGGCATGTGAACCACAGAGAAATTTTCTGAGTATTAAATAACAACATATAATAAGTGAAAGCTTTGTTTTCCGACTGTGGTATTAGGTTCTATCATTCATTTTATTTAAGAAAATACAACTTTTGACAGAAAATGACAAAAGTGAGTAACAGTAAATGAAGAAAAATCAGGAGAAAGAAAACAAGAGAAGGGTCAGATACATTTAAGAAATATAACCTTTCCTTTATAGAAATGTTGAAAGTGATCCTTTGGCTAAAATCACAAGTTTTTAAATATTTTTCCAATCCTAAGAAAATTATATTCTAGGATCTCACATTGCCATAGATTATCACATATCTGTGCATAGAAAAATATATACATTATTGACTACCTAGCCTGAGATGGCTTGATGTTTGTTGTCAACTCCATTCCTTCTCTTGCTTGCATTCCTTAAGCAAAAACTAATTTAAACAGTCATCAACTTTTGTCATTATTCCCTCTCCATCATCGCCTGGAAACCTTATGAAAATCATATGGTTTTGACCATTAGCTGATCTAGTTATTTTAGGGTGAGTCCTCACAATAGTAAACTTATAAACATTATAAACTTATATACTTATATACACTTATAAACTATAGATAGATAAATAGATGTACTTAAATAAACTTATAAACATTAATGTTCATATGAAATGCCAACAGCAAATTGTCTAAACTAGAACCCTCCTCAGCAACTTAATCATTAGATTTCTTCCCTTTTATCTTTCATTCCAGAACCTCTTACCTTTAGTACTCCTGGTAAACAATGAGGGTTATTATGAGGTTATTATGATTTCTCCAGTATAAGAGGATTTTCAAAATCTTGAAGAAGCAATGAAGAACAAGACTCTGGCCATCAGTGACCCAATTTCAAATATAATTTCTGGAATTCATAGCATATATTTCATGCTATGCTATGTAGAGGTGTATGTATGTATACTTCAGTGTCTTTCCTTTAAAGGTTATATTGTATAACTTTGATATTAATAAAGTAAAACAAATAAAATAGTTACTTGCATTTTGAGCTCTCTTTCTCTTGGTGATCTCATCTCAAATGAGTTCAATTACCATTATTCAGATCCATTTGATTTTAACACATCTCATCTTTGCTACTGTATCTTAAGTTCCTTGGTGAGCAGGAATAACATTTGGTTCAACCTGAGGATCCTGTCCTAGGGAATATTTTTGCTCAATTAAAAAAAAAAGATTTAATAATAGTCAGGGTTAGGGTTATCTGATTTAAAGCAAATGACTTTTTTTAAAA
This sequence comes from Sarcophilus harrisii, assembly GCF_902635505.1. Lineage (NCBI taxonomy): Eukaryota > Metazoa > Chordata > Mammalia > Dasyuromorphia > Dasyuridae > Sarcophilus > Sarcophilus harrisii. The sequence goes on from NC_045428.1 coordinate 188,742,044, forward strand.
AATATTGAAGTTCTTCTAAAAAAAGATCAATAAATGTGGAAAACTTTTGCATACTTCTGCACAATTCTTGCATACTTAACAAATGACAAGTTGAATGATGCTATTTTTTCTTTCTACAAATATTAATGTTGTTCACTTTAATACTAGTAAGAATATAATAACTCCCTGGTATGATTTAAGATTGAAAGGATGAAATTTCTTATTCTCCAAATACCCAGAAACAATTTTGTAAGAACCCTGAAATTCTATCATAAATTAGTTTCCTGAAAGTCTAAGACTTTATCTCTTCAAAATCCCTATTAAAATACAAGGGCTTATTGTAGTGAGTAATACTTTAGAGAGTCAGATTTATAAGTCGAAAGGAATAAAGGATGGGGTATGGCTAGGAAGAATGTCGAATAATTGTTGTTGTTTGTCCTTCATTCTCGAAGAGGACCATGACATCAGGGAGGTAATAGCATGCAAATGAATTGGATTTGAGTGAGGGAGGGCTGCATAAGGTCATCTGTCTCATTTTCACCTTCAAAGCCACTGAGTCTAGTGTCAAGATATAGAACAAGATGAATAAAGATGGGCTCTGGATCAAATGGAAAACCCTGGCCTTTTTAAATTAAGGTCTTCAATAAATCTCAATTTGAGAAAAAAAAATAAACCAACTTTTAGCTTATTCCCAATTTTGAACTGAACTAAATAGAAAAATATGTTCATTAAATCATAAGATCATTAATTCGAAAGATCAAATTTGAAAGGAATTTGAAATTCCTATTGAAATTGTAGGAAACCCAGAGATTATCCAGTCCAGTGACTTTCAATCAGATTTATGCAATCATCCAATTGTATAGTTAAATCTTGAAAAGACTTCAGAAGTAGTCACTTGCTTGCTCAAGGTCATTCATTACTTGTACTTCTGAATTGGGTGGAAGATAGATGAGATGAAATAAAGATTTCTATGAGGAAGGAAGGAAGTGAAACTGGCTTATGCGAAATTCTTCCCTGACATTTATATAAATTTACCTCCTGTTTAGAGATAGAATAAAGAACAATTGTCACTGAATCCAATAGTTTCATTGAATTAATGAAGAAACTAAGGTCAAAATAAGTGAAATCAGTTGCCTAGATCACAAATGAGAAGGCTCCATTGAAACTAAATTTAAAAAGGTTGTGAAACACTTCACATTTTGTTTGTCCACTCACAGTGCTGGAAGGCAGTAAAGTTAGGACAAATCCAACCATGTGCAATATTTACTAGAACAAAAGAAAAAGGAACTTAAAAATAAAAGCAAGAGGAAACTCCACCCTATTACTGGTGTGTATACAGGACATGGCAGGGTAGAACTTTTTTGGTAGTATTCATGAACAGGAGTTTTAACTGCTGCAGAGAAAGGCAGAGCTTCTACAGGTCTAAATATGTTTTGTCTGTCAGAGAATACACTCTCGCAGAACCCCATCATCTGCATGGAAACCTCAAGCATGCCTTCTCTGGAGACTGGAGTTCTACTTCTAGACAGGATATAGTGGAGAGAAGATTGAGACACTACCTTATGGGAAGCTGTCCTGCCCCAAAAGAGACCTGTCCTTTTCCTATCTTTTACCCTGAGGGAGACCAAGGGCCAAGCATCTAACCACATGGCCTTCCTGTGTAGGGGAGATGCAGTAGAAAACTCTACTGAGTTAAAGAATAATCAGTATTGATCAAGATACGGGACCAAAGACTGGTGTGGACATTCCTTGCTTTCTCCCCGGGACCTACCTTGTTTTTATATGTAACCTTGTGAAATGGAACATCTCCTAGGCATTCTTTCTACCATCAACCCTGATCTGTCAAAGGGGTATGACTAGAACAATCAAAATGATACTTGGTGGGTATACATCAAAACAACTAGAGATGGGCCTGGATGCAATGAGAAACCTTGGCCTTTTTAAGCTAAGGTATTCAACAGGTCTCAGTTTAACTGAGGCAACAGTGAGGCTGGTGACTTTGAACTGCCCTCCCTCACTTGAATCTAATTTGTTTGCATGTCATGACATCATCATGGTGCTTTTCAAAAATAAAGGACAAACAGCAACCTTAGTGGGTATGAGCAGTCTGCAGCAATATTATAAAAAAAAAGACTTCAAAAATGGAGAAACATTATAGTATAGGAAAAGAAAATGAACTGGTTAGGATTCAGATCAAGGATTAACACATGGAAAGCCGCAGAACCTATAATCCTGCTAGTATCCTGGCAATACTGTGGAAAAGATTGGAAAGCCTATAGTGTGGACACCCAGGATGGACTCTAAGGAAGTTCTAAGTATTAATCACTTGGAATGATTAGTCATGGAATGGTTGTAATCAGTATCACTGGAAGAAACTTCCAAAACATTGAGATCATAGATCCTTGAGGAAGGAAAGGGTTCTTTTATTTTCTTTTTACTTCTGAACTTAACAAACAACAAATAATATGAGTCTGTATGTTCAAATTAGAACAGAAAAAAAGGTTGTACAGAAATTTGTACATACATCCTTTTTGAAAAAAATTATCTTTCCTGACTTTGAAATACAAGTGTTCTTTCCTTACTACCCCATCTTTACCAAATCTAAAAACCAACCTCAATTTTTGAATGGGTTTGCAATTTGTCAAGTTCATAAGACATTTAAAGTACTTTTAAAAGATAATTTTAAAAAAAGAACATGGATGAGTATTTTAATGAGAATTTTTGAGATCTGAAAATGAAGCTATATCATAAGTGCTAGTAGATAACTATAATCAATAGTCATAATATTCCTTCTCATGTATTTATCTTAGAGAGCTGCTAAATATCAAATCTAATGCATGTAGAGGCACTCCAAAAACTATAATGTACTACATGGGAATATAGAAATTTAGGAAGCACTTTGTCTTCACTTTTGCTACCTCACATATTTTAATATCCATTATATATATATATTTTTATTCCCTGTGTTTAACAAACAGCCCATTGCCTTTTCACAGTTCTCTTCAAGTTCAGTGTTCACTTCCCTCCTCACCTCTATCTACCTGAAAGAATCCCTAGCTTCCTTCAAATCACAGTTTTATACTTCCTAAATGAGTCGTTTCCTAATTGTCTCCACCACTATTAACACTTTTACCCTTTTAAAATCACCTTAAGTTATATCTACTTTACAGATACTACTTTCACTACATTGAATCTTCCAGAAGAACTTTGTAAACTTGGAGGACAGAATTATTTCATCTGACATCTTGACAAAGATGTCACACTATGCTCATAGTAGACATTTAATGCTTGTTGAATTTTAAATCAAATATTTTCTGGAAAGAATAGGGGAAAGAAGGTAAAAGCCTGGAAGTAGGATTCAAAGTCATTCTTCTGGGTCACAAAACTGTCTTCTATTGTGAAGGGAATCAATATTCATGTACCAATTAGACTTGTTGAACTCTGAAAATCTTTATATCTGACAGAGATCCTGATGAGAATATCTCAAGATTCACTTATGATGACAAATGTTAAGGGAGGGTGGAGACCACAAGATTATGGAGTAGTGAATGCATTTTAGCAAGAAAATTTTGAAAATAATAAAAGAATATAGATGGAAGTATATTTAAAACTGGGAAGAAGAGGTGTTGTCTCCTCTTCCATACAGTGGCCATTATAACACCTATCCACTTCTACCTACCTTAGAGTATAAATAAGTACATTACATGTATTTGTTTTCAAATCTTTTTAACTTCTTTAGGGCCTGGACTTGAACATTTTCATCTTAGTATTCTTCTCAACATCTAAAAAACATGTCTCTTACACACAACTGCTTAGTAAATATTTTCTGGATTCTTACTACTTTTAACAATTAAGTGTTCTTGTCATTAATATTGAAATTTTTTGTATGCAATTATGTATAAGGTTGTAGAGTAGTAAAGTGTCTTAACTAATATGGCAAATGAAAGGAATATAAAAATAAATACAATGCTTTGGAACATGCAGTAGTGAGGTAGGGATGTAAGGAGGATCCAAACCATGAGGTTTGGTTTCTAATTAGAGAACAAACTCCCTTGGCTGCTAATTTCTCATTCTTGAATCGAAGGCATCTTGGTTCTCAGCATCTTTTTATAAATGAAAAGTTTCACTGGATAGAATACTGGACCTAAAGTCAAGAGGATCTGAGTTCAAGTCCAACTCCAGGCACTGTTTAGCTAAATGACTCTTGGTAAGACATTTAACTTCTGTCTGCCTTAGTTTCCTGTAAAATGCAGATAACAGTAGCTGCCTCTTAGGGTTATTGTGAGGTTAAAATGAGAAAATACATTTAAAGCACTCAGCATGATACCTGGCACATAGTAGGCATTTAATGATTGTTTTATTTGTTTTATTCCCTTCTCCCCTCCCTTTCCATTCAAAGACGGTAGGGAGTCTGGGTATTGTTGCATCACCATTTTTACTCTATTTTCTTCCCAATCCCATTGTGTAAACCAACTCTAGCTGGAGTTTTCCCTATTCCTCACAAGAAGATAGATCAGTGCCTCAGTTTCTTCATCTAAAAAGATGAATCATAATCATCTAAGTATAATCATACTAAGACTATACACCTCACAAGGTTGTTGTAAGGAAAGTGCTTTGTAAATCTTAGAGGATTATAGAAGTAGCTAAATTTAAGTAATATAGCTCTAGTAAAAAAAAATCAATGTGTCAATAATATATACTGAGACACAAGGCTAATAAAATATAAGGATTAATAAGTGATATATCTGTGACTATCACATCTCATTGTCCCCTTATGATCATTCTTGATATATGCCATGATGAGCTTCTATATACTTATATATTTTTGACTTTTTCAGCAGTTTTCTTTGGGCTAGTGGCTACATTGTATATTTAATGCCTATCAGTTATTTTAATTCAACTCTTAATATTTTTCCCTTTTTGTAGTTTTTGACAAGTGAAAAGCAATATATTTGAAGATTGGGGAATAGAAAAATCATATGGGAAGAAAAAAACAGGCTACTGAGAAATCTGAGGTGGAGGGGAGTCCTGTCCCACACTCTTTATCTCATCTTTGTTCCTTAAAACCACTCAGAACCTTTTCTTAGAACAAAAAAATAGGAATCATAATTCTCATTATTAATATTCATGGTCTTTTCAGTCAATGATTTGCTCCCATTAAATTCTATAAATATACTTTGAACTATGGAATTGGTAAAAGAGATATAATAGCCTTAGACTGGAATTCAGAACTAGAAGGGAATTTGGAAATCTTTTAGTGCAACAGTCTTATTTTTATAGTACAGGAAACTGAGATTCAAAGAATGATCATATTTGTGAGTGATCATATTTTAAAAAGATGAAGATAATGGGAAATGAAGAGATCTCAGTAGAGGGAAAGGGATTATAAGTAAGGAGACATGTCAAGAAGAGGCATGCAAATTCCAGTGTGTGTTTTCTATCCCTACTTCTGAACTAATGCTATCAAATAGCATAGAAAATTTGACAAATCCCTTTCCATAGGGGAAAGTTGGGAGTAAGTGGAAGGCAAGAGTGACACCACCGTAATAAAGCTAACATAGTCCCATATGCTTAAAAAAAGATCATAATAGAGAATATTACAATCTCAGAATTTGGTATTTGGAAGATGGTAAACCCATATCTAACCTCCATTTGAAATCTTCAAATGTGAAGGAATATATTAATCTTTTGAAACAATTGTTCTATTTTTGGACAACTCTGTCAGGAAATTTTGGTTTGGTTTTTCCTGACATCCAAACTAAATTACTTTCTCTTTGCATCTACCAACCACTGCACTGTGCTTTGATCTTTAGGCCTAACAGAACAAATCTACTGCCTGATTCACATGATGGTACTTCAAGACATCTTAACTATCATCTCTGAGTCTTTTCTTCTCCAGACTAACCA